>NW_016107517.1:3227757-3239716 GCF_001604975.1 Cebus imitator
TCTGAGACAGAGTTTCCGCTCTTGTTGCCCAGGCTGGAGTGCAATGGCATGATCTCAGTTCACTACAACCTCCGCCTCCCGGGTTCAAGCGATTCTTGTGCCTCAGACTCCTGAGTAGCTGGGATTACAGGTATGTGCCAACATGCCCAGCTAATTTTTGCATTATTAGTAGAGACAGGGTTTTTCCATGTTGGACAGGCTGGTCTTGAACTCCCGACCTCAGGTGATCCACCTGCCTTGGCCTCTCAAAGTGCTGGGATTATAGGCCTGAGCCACTGCGCCTGTCCAATTCTTGACTTCTTTGCACCTGCAGGCTCAGCATCACATGGAAGCTGCCAAGGCTTGGGCTTGTACCCTCTGAAGCCACTGGCCGAGCTGCATTTGGCCCTTTTAGTAATGGTTAGAGCAGCTGGGAAGCAGGGCACCAAGTCTGTAGACTTCACAAGCATGGGGACCCTGGGCCTGGCCCACAAAACCGTTTTTTTCTCTTATACCTCAGGGCCTGTGATGGGAGGGGCTGCCAATAAGACCTCTGAATACCCTGGAGACATTTTCCCCATTGTCTTGGGGATTAGCATTTTGCTTCCAGTTACTTAAGCAAATTTCTGCAGCGGGCTTTAATTTCTCCTCAGAATATTGGATTGTCTTTTCTATT
Organism: Cebus imitator; assembly: GCF_001604975.1. Lineage (NCBI taxonomy): Eukaryota > Metazoa > Chordata > Mammalia > Primates > Cebidae > Cebus > Cebus imitator. The sequence goes on from NW_016107517.1 coordinate 3,228,413, forward strand.
GCATTGCCAAGCTGCAAATTTTCTGAACTTTCATGCTCTACTTCCCTTATAAAACTGAATGCCTTTAACAGCACCCAAGTCATTTCTTGAATGCTTTGCTGCTTAAAAATTCCTTCTGCCAGATACCGTCAATCATCTCTCTAAAGTTCAAAGTCCCACAATCTCTAGGGCAAGGGCAAAATGCTGCCAGTCTCTTTGCTAAAACATAACAAGAGTCACCTTTGCTCCAGTTCCCAACAAGTTCCTTATCTCCATCTGAGAGCACCTCAGCCTGGACCTTATTGTTCGTATCACTATCAGCATTTTTGTCAAAGCCATTCACCAAGTCTCTAGGAATTTCCAAACTTTCCCACTTTTTCCTGTATTCTTTTGAGCCCTCCAAATTGTTCCAACCTCTGCCTGTTACCCAGTTCCAAAGTTGATTTCACATTTTCTGGTATCCTTTCAACACCCCACTCTACTAATACGAATTTACTGTATTAGTCTGTTTTCATGCCACTGATAAAGACACGCCCAAGACTGGGCAATTTACAAAAGAAAGGTTTAATTGGACTTACAGTTCCCCCCATGACTGAGGAGGCCTCATAATCATGGCAGAAGGCAAGGAGGAACAAGTCACATCTTAGGTGGATGGCAGCAGGCAAAGAAAAAGTGTGCAGGGGAACTCCTCTTTATAAAACCAACAGATCTCATGAGGCTCATTCATTATCACAAGAACAGTGCAGGAAAGACCTGCTCCCACCCCGATAATTCGATCACCTCCCACTGTGTTCCTCCCACGAAGTGTGGTAATCGTGGGAGTTACAATTCAAGTTGAGATTTGGGTGGGGACACAGCCAAACCATATCAACTTTATAGGAAGCATGGTGGCATTTTCTTCAGGGTTGGCCTTAGGAAGCCTCATGGCAGAAGGCTAAAGGAGAGTAGGCAGTCTCACATGACAGGAGCAGGAGCAAGAGAGAGATGAGGGAGGTGCTTTTATTTTTATTCTTATTTATTTATTTAATTTTTATTTTTTGAAAGGGTCTCTGACACCTGGGCTGGAGTGCCATGGTGTAATCATGGCTCACTGCAGCCTCCACTTCCCAGGCAGGCTCAAGTGATCCTCCTACCTAAGCCACCCAAGTAGCTGGGACCATAGATGCATGCCACCATGTCTGGATAATGTTTGTATTTTTTTGTAGAGATGGGGTTTTGCCATGCTGCCCATGCTAATTTTGAACTCTTGGGCTCAAGCAGTCCACACACCTTGGCCTCCCAAAGTGTTGGGATTATAAGGATAAGCCACCACGCCTGGCCTGTCACACACTTAAATAAACATATCCCACAAGGACTCACTATTGCAAAGACAGTACCAAGTGGATAGTACTAAGCCATTCACGAGAGATTCATCCCCATGATCCAGTCACCTCCCACCAGGCCCCACCTCCAAAATTGGAGATTACATTTCAACATGAGATTTGGGTGGCATCACACATCCAAACTATGTCATTCTGCCACTGGCTTCTCCCAAATCTCACGTCGTTTTCACATTGCAACATACAATTATGCCTTTCAAACAGTTCCCCAAAGTGTTAACTCATTCCAGTATTAACTCTAAAGTCCAAACTCTCAGTAGAGACAAGGCAAAACCTTTCCACCTATGAGTCTGAAATATTTTAAAAAGTTAGTTCCTTCCAAGATACAATGGGGTATATGCACTGGGTAAACATTCCCATTCCAAAAGGGAAAAATTAGCCAAAAGAAACTGACTAGAGGCCCCATGCAAGTTCAGAACCCAGCAGGGCAGTCATTAAATCTTAAAGCTCCAAAATAATCTCCTTTAACTCAATGTTTTACAACCAGGGCACGCCAGTCCAAGGAGTGGGCTCCCAAAACCTTGGACAGGTCTGCTCCTGTGGCTTTGCATAGTTCAGCACCCCACCCCCAACCTGGGCTGGCATTGAGTGCCTGCAGCTTTTTCATTGTATGTTGCAGGATGTTGGTGGATCTACCATTCTGGCAACTGGAGGATGATGACCTACTTTTCACAGCTTCTCTACACAGTGCCCTGCTGGAGACTCTGTGTGGGGGCTCCAACTGCACATTTCCACCCTCCTCTACCTTACTTGAGGTTCTCCATGAGGGCTCTGCTCCTGCAGCAGGCTTCTGCCTGGACACACAGGCTTCTCCATACATAATCTGAAATCTAGGTGGAGGCTCCCAAGCCTCAACTCTTGCACTTCTGTGCAGCCACAAGCTTAATACCACATGGAAGCCACTAGAATTTATGGCTTGTACCCTCTGAAGCAATTGCCTGAGCTGGATATGGAGCCCTTTGAGCCATGGTAGGATCTAGAGCTGCCAGGATACAGGGAGCAGTGTCCCAAGGCTGCTCAGGGCAGTGGGACCTTGGGCCTGGTTCACAAAACTGTCCTTCCCTCCTTGGCCTCTGGGCCTGCTCACAGGGATTGCTCACAGTTCTCTGAAATGCCTTTGAAGTCTTTCCCCTTTTATCTTGCTATGAGCACTTGGCTTCTCTTTAGTTATGCAAATATATCTGCTTCTCTTAAATATAAGTTCCAACTATCGGTCATTTCTTTGCTCACGCATATAAGCACAGCCTGTTAGAAGCAACCAGGCCACTTCTTGAATGCTTCACTGCTTAGAAATTTCTTCCACCAGGTACCCTATATCATCACGCTCAAGCTCAAAGTTCCACAGATCCTAGGGCAAGGGCGCAATGCAGCCAAGTTCTTTGCTAAGTCATAACAACAGTGACCTTTGCTCCAGTTCTCAATAAGTTCCTCATTTCCAACTGAGAACTCTTCAACTTGGACTTCACTGTCCCTATCACTATCAGCATTTCGGTCACAACCATTTAACCAATGTCTAAACCATTCCAAACTTTTCCTCATCAACCTGTCTTCTTCTGAGTCCTCTAAACTGTCCCAACCTCTGCCTATTACTTGTACATTTTCAGGTATCTTTATAGCAATTTCCCATTCCTTGGAACAAATTTTCTGTTAGTCTATTCTCACATGCTATAAAGAAATATGGGACTGGGTAATTTATAAAGAAAACAGGTTTAATTAATGTGAGGCATCTCACATGGCAGGAGCAGGAGCAAGTGAGAGATGGGGGAGGTGCCACGCACTTTAAAATGACCACATCTCACAAGAATTCACTCACTATAATGAGGACAGTACCAAGCAGGTGGTGCTAAACCATTCATGAGCGATCCACCCCATGAGTCAATCACCTCCCACCAGGCCCCACCTCCAACACTGGGGATTATATTTCAACATGAGATTTGGGCAGGGACATACATTCAAACTATATCACCTACTTTCCTGATTATGCATGTGGGAAGAGAACCTGAAAGTGTTTCTTAAACTTTTAACCAATGCTTCTTTTTCTTTTAATATTTTTTTTTTTGTAAAGTCAAGATATTTTGTTATGTTGCCCAGGCTAGTCTCAAACTCCTGGATTCAAGTAATCCTCTCTCCTTGGCCTCCCAAAGTGTTGGGATTACAAACACAGACCATCATGCCTGGCTCAACCAACATGTCTTATTTTCATCCACATGTTTCAACCATCCCCCAGAAACCTGGGGACATTTGGAGCTAATTGTCCAGATGTTGCTCAGCTGTGTGCAACCAGGGCTCTCCCACGTCTCTTTAGATTCATGCTTTTTCCGTCTTTTAGACCATTTTCCATTCCATCCCAACTTCAAAAGTGTTATTGCTATCTAGTCTGCTGTTTTCCACCCTTCTATTCTTTTTATCCTTGCAAGTTTATTTCTTTTTAATCCCATTTATGATAATTTTAATGGAGTTTTGGGAGAGAAAAGATAAATGCCTGTGTTCATTCAGCTTCAATTAATGTAACATCTTCCTCCCAACTTTCCAATTACTAAATTAAATTTGAGATCATTCAGTATCAAATGCTTCTCCTTATAAGTTCTACAAGGCATCAGGATGCTGTTTTCTCTGTTTTCACCACCCACTCCAACATATATTTTCCCCCACCATCATTAAAAAGAAATAATTCACTCATAGAACTTCCCGGGCCTTTCTTTTCAGGCGTCTAATCTGGGTTTAGGGCTCTTTTACAATGCAAATAATTAGCTTAAAAACGTTCTAATTAGTTTCTTCTTTATAGATGCTCACACTAAGGAGAGCACTATAACTTTGTGAGGTATTTGTTTATCAAAGGAAACCTAAGGGGGAAATAAACATTTACAAAACATAATTCTGCTTATCACAGAGTTATAACTGGTGAGTTCCAACTACAAGACTCTACAGTTGCCACCAGCCACATGTGGCTATTAAGCAATTAAAATGTGTTCAATGTGAATGAAAAACAAAATTTATTTTAAAAAATACTTCATTACTTTACATTTAAATCTAGGACCATGTGAGTGGCTCACACCTGTAATCCCAGCACTTTGGGAGGCTAAGGTGGGCAGATCACCTGAGGTCAGGAGTTCTAGACCAGCCTGACCAACATGGAGGAACCCTGTCTCTACTAAAAATACAAAAATCATCTGGGTGTGATGGCAGGTGCCTGTAATCTCAGCCACTTAGGAGGCTGAGGCACGAGAATCACTTGAACCCAGGAGGCAGAGGCTGCAGTGAGCCAAGATGGCACTATTGCACCCCAGTCTAGGTAACAGAGCAAGACTCCATCTCAAAAAATAAAAATAATACATACATACAATACATTTAAATCTAAATAGCCACACATGGCTAGTGGCTACCATACAGCTCTCACAGAAATTTTCCTTTTCTTCATTCATAGCATTTTCTGTAACATGAAGGGAATTAAACATTTGGGCTTGCTTTCAATGAAGCTATGCACTAATGTGTCATCTTAGTCCATTAGCGTTGCTGTAAAGAAATACTTGAGGCAGGTTAGGCTGGGCACAGTGGCTCACACCTGTAATCCCAGCACTTTAGGAGGTCTAGGTGGGGGACTGCCTGAGCTTGGGAGTTCGAAACCAGCCTGGGCAACATGGCAAAACTTTGTCTCTACTAAAAATACAAAAAATTAGCTGGGTGTGGTGGCAGGTGCTTGCAATTCCAGCTACTTGGGAGGTTGAGTCAGGAGAATTGCTTGAACCAAGGAGGCAGAGGTTGCAGTGAGCCAAGATTGCGCCACTGCACTCCAGCCTGGGAGACAGAGCAAGACTCTGTCTCAAAAGAAAAAAAAAAAAAGAAAATAAATACTTGAGGCAGGGTAATTTATAAGGAAAAGAGGTTTATTTGGCCCACAGTTCTGCAGACTGCAGAGGAAGCAGGGCACCAGCATCTGCTTCTGGTGAGGCCTCTAGAAGCTTCCACTCATAGCAGAAGGCAAAGAGGAAGCTGGCATGTCACATGGTGAGGGAGAAAGAGAGAGAGGAGGAGGGGCCAGGCTCTTTTTTACAATCAGGGAACCACCAAAGAAAGGATTCACTCATTACCACTAGAACAGCACCAAGATATTTCTCATAACCCAAACACCTCCCAGTTGGCCCTGCCTCCAACACTAGGGATCATAGTATTACTGAGAAATCAATAGGCTCACTGCCCAATGAACATTGAGGCCAATACCATGGCACTAGCTTTTGAGAAAGAAAAGCTTCTGCCCGGTGCAGCAGCTCACGCCTGTAATCCCAGCACTTTGGGAGGCTGAGGCAGGCAGATTGCCTAAGCTCAAGAGTTTGAGATCAGTCTGGACAACATGGTAAAACTCCATCTCTACTAAAAAAAAAAAAAAAAAAAAAAAATCAACCAGGCATGGTGGCGCGTGCCTGTAATCCCAGCTACTCAGGAGGCTGAGGCAGGGGAATTGCTTGAACTGGGGATGTGGATATTGCAGTGAGCTGAGATTGCACCATTGTACTCCAACCTGGACAAGAGAGCGAGACTCTGTAACAAAAAACAAAACAAAACAAAAAAAAGCTTTATTGCAATTCAACTGGCAAAGAGACAGAAGAAATGCTTTAACCTATCTTGCCAAGCTAAGGTTTGGGTTGGGTTTCTTAAGTATAGGGTAATGAAGTGTGATCTAATTAGATCTTTCAATGAGGTGATGCTGGGAGGCAATGATCTGACTGGATCCTGCCACAGGGTGATGCCAGAGCTCAATATGATTGGATTCTGGATTCTGCCAGGCAGCGTGGCTTCTTAATTCAGTCCCTTCTCCTTGATCTGAACATTTAGGTTACTCTAGGGATTGCAAAGCTTGGTTCCTCTGGGCATGCTCAGGTTACCTGACCTTCAACCTGGGCATCCATGGCAACCAATAAACAACTCATAACTTTATTACATAATAGTTGAACCATACTGCTCTGATGTGGTTACAAAATTTCAACCTGAGATTTGGAAGAGACAAATATCCCAACTATATCGTGTCCATAGACTATATATGTTACAACATAATTGGGACATGAATAGTTTTACATAGATTTTGGTAATTAGGGAGTAGATTAAATAATATGATAATCAATGCGTACTTAAAATCTAGAAGAAAAAATATGTTAACATCAATAGGTATGATGAAAGAGGAAAGGCCACAATATAGTCTGGTGAATAACAATCAGAAATCAGACAGGATAAGAGGAGGTCCTGCTCTTACTGGTTCAGTGGTGGCTGAACATGCAAAGAAAACATTTTTAGGTCAAATCTTGGGCTCTCAGAAAGACAGTGTAATTTGTACCTTGGGAAGATTCCAGTTTATGAAGTCCCTTTTAACTGATCGAAATTCTTTTCTTTCAGCTTAAGGAGCTTATTATTGAAATAGAATGCAGATTATGTATCAGCTGAAGATTAGTAACCTTTCAGAGCTAATTAGAGAACATTCCAAGGTTTTGTCCTTTGATTTAATACTATTATGGTGTGGGGGTTCTTAGTATGTGTTCTCTGTCTTATAAAGAAATGAAACAAACTGACCATAAAGTAGGGAAAGAATTTGAAATAGGACAAGACCATTCATACATTTCCTGCTGTATTTTTCCTTGGCATATGTGCAGAATCACAATCATTGCTATTTGTTATGATTTTTCAGATTCTAATGTGTGTGTGTGTGTGAGAGTGTGTGTGTGTGTTTTGAGATGCAAAAAGAGCTAAAAAGGAAACCTAAGATTTGCTTTTCCCTGCTTAGTTCTGCTCCCCCATCTCTTTTGGCTTTTCCGTGTGCCTTGTTTCTCCAGAGAGGAGTGCCTGGCACAGTCTTGGGAGGAGACTCTGATGAGCTGGATGCTAGCTTGACTTTTATTGGAGCCTTTCAAATACGTTGACATAATGTAAGTACAGAGGTAGGGAAATGCAAGCAGAGATTATATGAACTGTCCTAGATGACAGAGGGATCAGTGCACTGTCCCTAGGAAAGGGGATGCCAGGGACCCTCCTGCTCACCAACCCCTGAAAAGAGTGCTTTCTGTGGCTGAATTCTAACTATGCCACAGATCAAAAGGGCCCTGTGACTTGGGGAGGGAAGAAGGTGGTGGTTGTGTTGGCTAAAATTTAGTTTAAAATACATTAGCACAGGCTATCAAATGACATACATGTGTGTGCTCACTGGTTTCAATCCACATGCTGGAGACAGCATCAGATACCCTAATCCCAATAATGAATGCACACTCCAGGGGCGGTTAGGGCACATGTAATTAAATGCCTACACTTTTAGCCAGGGATGGCGGCGGACTACTGTAACCCCAACTACTCATGAGGCTGAGGCAGAAGAATTGCTTTCTGGAGGCAGAGGTTGCAGCGAGCCAAGATCGTGCCACCCCACTCCAGCTTGGTCAACAGAGCAGACCCTTTCTCAAAAAAAGCAAAAATGCCTACACTCCAGCTGTCTTTTTCTTTAATTAATGAAAAGGATTTTGTTAATTATCCCAAGGGATATTAGAAGAGTGATTTTATTGGTGAAATTCATTGTATTCAAGAAGATAGGTTGGCTAAAATTGGTTGGTAGACGGGCGCGGAGGCTCATGCCTATAATCCCAGCACTTTAAGAGTCTGAGGTGGGTGGATCACCTGAGGTCAGGAGTTCGAGATCAGCCTGGCCAACTTGTTTTCTCTACTAAAAATACAAAAATTAGCCAGCTGTGGTGGCGGGTGCCTGTAATCCCAGCTACTTGGGAGGCTGAGGCAGGAGAATTGGTTGAACCTAGGAGGTGGAGGTTGCAGTGAGCCGAGATTGCACCACTGAATTCCAGCCTGGTCAACAGATCAAGACTTTGTGTCCAAAAACAAACAACAACAACAACAAAACAGCTGGCAGGATGGCTCACGCCTGTAATCCCAGCACTTTGGGAGGCCAAGGTGCATGGATCACAAGGTCAGGAGTTCAAGACCAGCCTGGCCAACATGGTGAAACCCATCTCTACTAAAGGTACAAAAATTAGCCAGGTGTGGTGGCAGGTACCTGTAAGCCTAGCTACCCGGGAGGCTGAGGCAAAGAATTGCCTGAACCTGGGAGGCGGAAGTTGCTATGAGCCGAGATCATATCACTGCACTCCAGCCTGGGTGACAGAGCAAGACTCCGTCTCAAAAAAAAAAAAAAGAAAAAGAAAAGAAAACACAAGCCCCCAAAATTGGTTGGTAGCAAGGCCTTTGTCCCTCCATCTCCTGGAATGGCATTTGAGGCTTGACCTAAATGGCCCCATGTCCAGTGCCAACCATGAAGTTACTTCTAGGACATAGTCACATTTTTACTTTGAGTGAACGTTTAATGCAAGTTGTGGTCAAAGACCTGAGACTTTAGGAACTTACAGAATAGGATATAGGACTATTTTGGGCTCTTTTTCTAATCAATTAGTTTTTAAAATTTTTTAAATTTTTGTAGGTACATAGTAGGTGTATATATTTATGGGGTAACTTTTTTTGAGACAGGGTCTCTCTCTGTCGCCCTGGCTAGAATGCAGTGGCATGAACATGGCTCACTGCAGCCTTGACCTCCTAGGCTCAAGTGATCCTCTGGCCTCAGTCTCCTGAGTATCTGGGACTACAGGCACATGCCACCATGCCTGACTAATTAAAAAAATTTTTTTTTGTGTGGAGAATGGCTGCTCAGGCTGGCCTCAAACTCTTGGGCTCAAGTAATACTCCTGCCTCAGCCTCCCAAAGTACTGGGATTAAAGGTGTGAGCCACAGTGCCTGGACTCTAATAAATGTTTAATGCATGTTTGAATGTGCAGCAAAATTTAATCTATGAGATTTGCTTGCATTTTAACAAATTACCTCTCTTGAGTGTATGGTGGTAATGAAGGGGATATCAACACCCTTGCCTGTTTCAAACCAGTAGTGGCTACTGACACTTAGCAAAAAGAACCTAGTGGTTACACATAGCCAAACTAACTAATGTTTATTTGCAACAGAGATTCAATGTGGAGAGGTCTTTATTTCTGAGTTGCTATCTCATCCTTTCCTGGGGTGCTTGCCTCTCACTGTGCTTGGGAGAATGCTGGGGAAGGTCCTTCAGGCTGCAGGATCTGAAAGCAATTTCAGAATTGCAGACAGAGGTGAGATATGTCACAGGTATACCCAGAGCTAGGGTTAGAAGAACCCAGATGTGATTATAACAGTTGCTGTTTAGAAGAGGTGCACAGGACAAGCCTGAGGTAGGTGTTTCACTTAGGCTACTTCACTTAAGCCTTATAATATCTTAGTGAGAAATAGGTATCCCCGTGAAGAAACTAAAATTGTAAGATATTGAGGAACATGCCTGTGTTTGCATAGCTAGGAGCTAGGGAAAGGAGATTTCTGAATCCATATCTGCCTCCTTTGAAGCCCATGTTATTTGGACGATGGTGCTAATCTTTACTGACAGTAATGCTAAGGAAAAAAATGGACGCCACTCTGCTTCCACAAATAAGACTGAAACCAATTTAAACTGTTCATTAATGGAAAAAGCACTAGGCTGAGATTCAGAAAAGCCTAGGAGCAAATCCTGGTTCTGCTACGTAGCAGATATGTAATATTGGCAAGATTCTAAGCTCTCCTGTGGGCCTTTTCTCAGCAGTAAAATGGTACTAATTTTAATTTCCTTTTAGATTTACTGTGAGAAATAAGTAAGACACTTATTGAAAGTACAAGCACAGAGCTTAGTCTATAGTAGTCTTCTATCAGTGTTCTTTTCCCTTAGGGGAAAGTCCTCCTACTGTGACATAAGGCCAGGAACCAGCATTTATTTATTTACTTATTATTTATTTTGAGACAGAGTCTCATTCTGTCGCTTAGGCTGGAGAGCAATGGTGCGATCTTGGCTCACTGCAACCTCTACCTCCTGAGTTCAAGCGATTCTTATGCCTCAGCCTCCCCAGTAGCTGGGATTACAGTGGCCCGCCACCATGCCTGGGTAAGTTTTGTATTTTTAGTAGAGACAGGGTTTCACTGTGTTGGCCAGGTTGGTTTTGAACTCATGACCTCAGGTGATCTGCCCCCTTTGGCCTTCCAAAGTGCTGGGATTACAGGTATGAGCCACGGCGCTCGACCTACAATTTTTTTGAATCCCAGGAATTTCTCATGGTGCTAGTCTGTTGAACATAGTTAATGACTGTTTCTTGACTTTGCAAATCCCTTGAAACATGTTAGCTTATTCCTGGGCTTCTTGTGACTGATTCTGAGTGTGCTTTGTGCCCGTTGGATAGAAGGCACTATGGCAGAAGGTGTGAACACACACAGAAGGCTCCTTCACTGCATGTTACCTTACAACCCAGCTGTCAGAAATGGAACAGAACCTACAGCCAGGTCCCATGATCTGCCCTTCACAACATTCATATTATAAGAGAAAATACAAAATCATGATTTAGACAAGTAATTAAGCTAGAAATGTGAGCCAAAAGTCAATGAGGAAAATGTGATAGCATTTTTCAAAAAGAAGTCAATAACATCCAAAGCATATATTTAAAAAATTATTTTAAAGATTAAAAAATTAAATCAATGAAAAACCAAAACCAACTACATTTAGTAGCTATCTGGACACTAATGGAAGCTTGTAGGTAACATAAGTGACAATTCTATTAAGAACTAAAGAGTATTAATTATGGGCCAGGTGTGGTGGCTCATGCCTGTAATCCCAATACTTTAGAAGGTCAAGGCAGGCAATCATTTAAGCCCAGGAGTTTGAGACCAGCCTGGCCAACATGGTGAAACCCCATCTCTACTAAAAGTACGAAAATTAGCCAGGCATGGTGGTGCATGCTGTGGTCCCAGCTACTTGAGAGGCTGAGGTGGGAGAATTACTTGAACCTGGAATGCAGAGGTTGTAGTGAGCCGAGATTGTACCACTGCACTCCAGCCTGGGTGACAAAGCAACAGAGTCTCCAAAAAA
>NW_016107517.1:3240503-3241909 GCF_001604975.1 Cebus imitator
TTTTACGTTTTTTTAGAGTTGGGGTCTCACTATGTTGCTCTGGCTGGTCCCAAACTCCTGGCCTCAAGTGATACTCCTGCCTCTGCCTCCCAAAGTGCTGGGTTGACAGGTGTGAGCCACTGTCCCTGCCTTCTCCTTTTTTCATCTTTCAACACAACAAAATATTTTCAACACCCTACTAATCATATTCCCTTTATTCTTAATGCTAAAGTATAATTTCCAAAAGTTAAAAGCATGATTCTCATTGTAAATATAAAATGAACATGGATCAAAGATTTTATTCAACTCATTCATTAATAAGGGAATCAGTAAGATGTTAAGATGAGTTCAAAGGAGAATTCGAAGAACAGATACATAGGTATATACATGAATGTTAGTCAGGAATGCTGAGTGAAGTTGCTAGTAGATGCAAAATTAATTAATATTCTATAGGATATCTTTATGGACCAAAGTTTATTTGCATTTCTTTGGACAAGAGTCATGTGCATTACAATCTGTTTTCTACAACTTATCTTTTAAAGTATTCAGCATTTACTGAATATTCATAGTATATTAAGAAACAACGGCTGGACGCAGTGGCTCATGCCTGTAATCCCAGAACTTTGGAAGGCTGAGGTGGGTGGATCACCTGAGGTCAGGAGTTCAAGACCAGCCTGGCCAACATGGCGAAACGCTGTCTCTACTAAAAATACAAAAAAATTAACCAGGTGTGGTGGTGGGCACCTGTAATCCCGGCTACTGAGGAGGCTGAGACACAAGAATTGCTTGAACCTGGGAGGGAGAGGTTGTAGTGAGCTGAGATCGCACCATTGAACTCCAGGCTGGGTGACAGAGCAAGACTCTATCTCAATTGAAAAAAAAAAAAAAATCACCACATTTTCTAAAACATTTTAATCACTCTAATATTTTTCTTTATTCCAGTCAGGGTCTTGCTCTGTCACCAGGCTGGAATGCAATGGTGCCATTATATCTCTCTGCAGCCTTGACCTCCCTAGGCTCAAATGATCCTTCCACCTCAGTCTTCGAGCAATTGGGACCAGAGGCATACGTACACCACCACACATGGCTAACTTTTAAATTTTTTGTAGAGATGGTGTCTCACTGTGTTGCCGAGGCTGGTCTCGAACTCCTGGCCTCAAGCAATCCTCCTGTCTCTGCCTTCCAAAGTGCTGGGATTACAGGCATGAGCCACCATGCCTGGCCTAACCTGATAGTTCATCCCCCTTAGTCTAACACGTTAGAATTGATTCCTATACACAGTTCTCAGCTTCTTTGCAATACATCTTGGCAAGATTTTCCAGCTTTAGTGGTATATAATCTATTTCCATCCTCCGTTCTCTGGCTGACCTTGGATTTCTCCTTCTGGGCTCTGCAGAGAGTTTATTCTTTTTTTTTTTTTTTTTTTT
>NW_016107517.1:3242034-3252843 GCF_001604975.1 Cebus imitator
CCTCCTGAGTAGCTGGGATTACAGGCACGCACCACCATGCCCAGCTAATTTTTTGTATTTTTAGTAGAGACGGGGTTTCACCATGTTGACCAGGATGGTCTCGATCTCTTGACCTAGTGATCCACCCGCCTCGGCCTCCCAAAGTGCTGGGATTACAGGCTTGAGCCACCGCGCCCGGCCAGAGAGTTTATTCTTGTTATGGTCCTAGAGTCAATGAAGTGCACCAGGGGTAAGTTTGGAGGAAAACAGTCATCCAGGTGGGAGGCAAAGACCCCAGTGAAGTCTTGAAAGGTCTTAGTGTAAGTGAAGGCTAATGTCCTTGCACAGGGGAGGTGGGGCTGCTTCTGTACACAAGGGAGCCTTAGGATTTGGGAATTCGGCTTGTCTGTGTCTGTCCAAATGTTCCTATCACAAGCCTATAGTCCTATTCATTCCAAATCAGTGTCCTAATCTTAGCAAACGAACTTGCTGAGGTTGAGCACTTAACCTTTGCCACAATTCTGTCATTCTTACGATTATATTTAGGATCTGAAGATGAACCTTTTCTGTCCTGTGCCTATCCTAGATAAGTGGTTCTTTGAATTTCAGCATATCTGTACCTTGAAATGAGAATTTAATACTTCATGCTTATCTTTTCCATTGTTTAAAAACTCTCCAGGGCAGTCAGAAGCATCCATTTCACTCTACAATCATTATAATTATCACTGTTGCCATAGCAATCAAGTGCAACAGCAGCAAAAGCCCCCAAAACCTTGTGGTCCAACTGCCCCTCACACTACTCTCAGCGCTAACTGGAGTAATCCTGCTGCCTCTGTATGCCACGGGTTACGAGCATCCCTTTTGTTCCCTATGCACGCATGAATCTGTGGGTAACCCAGCCAGAATCCCACAGTTGAAAAACTGTTTCCTGGGGTCACTCTGCTATCAGCCAGGGTCTTGGTCGGAAATGCAGTCCATTTCCGAAAGGTTGAAGAGACTTGCTGCTGAACAGCTGTGGGGAGAATTACAGAAGCAACTGGATTAATTTGCTAGGACGGCTGTAACAAAGTATGAGAAGCTAGGTAGCTTAAACAACAGAAATTTATTGTCTCCCAGTTCTGGGAACTAGACATCTGAGATCAAGGTTGTTGGCAGGGAAGGGTCTGTTCCAGGCCCCTCTCCCGACTTCTGGCAGTTTCTTGGCTTGTAGCAGTACAACTCCAGTCTTCTCGTGGTGTTCTCCCTGTGGATTTGTCTTTCCAAATTTCCTCTTTTTATAAGGACATCAGTAATTACGGATTAGAGGCCACCCTAATAACCTGATCTTAACTAATTACACCTGTAATCATCGTTTTTCCAAATAGGGTCACATTCTGAGATGCTGGGGGTTAGGATCTCAACATATGAATTTGGGGAGACACAAGTCAACCTGTAACACCATCAAAGGTGATGGGCATGTGGAGATGAGCGACAGCGGGAAGTGGTTAGGGCTCTGCTGGATTTTCTCCACCTGCCCCTCCAGATCTCCTCTCAATCCTCCTTCACCTTGTTGTGTGCCTGGGAGGCTGACCACCACAGATTGCAGCCTGAGCTCCCTTGCCTCCTATTGGCTTCTATTTGACTTGGGTAATGGCACAAGCAGGAGCTTGGAGGTGGGGAGAGATATAATAGGAACACAGTACCTCATAGTGCCCTCCCATGGCTTCCCAACAACTTTCATATCCCTCTCCATGCTTCTGTCATATTTAATATTTGGCAGATTAGAGCTGAATAATGTTTAAAACATGGGTTAGGATGTGTGAACCGTTTCAGGAGTTTTTGTACATTTAATAATAATGGCGGATGTTCGTTGAGTACTTACTTTGTTTTCTAAGTACTTAACTACAGTATGCTCTTGATAGTTCCTACAAAGGAGGCACTATGATTATCCTAATTTTATAGTTGAATAAACCAAGGCTTGTTTGTATCTTGCCCAAGGTCAAGACCACACAGCTTACTAGCAGCAGTTGCAGGATTGGATTGGGGCTATCAGCCACCAGAGGCTGCTCTAAACCACAAGGTCATCTGTGCTGATCCATTTACCAGACATGACCTCCCCTGCTTAACCTCCTGTCAAACCCATATTCATTTTCAAGTTCTGGACTAGCAACAGCTGTTCTGTTCCTTCCCCCAAGAACTGACCACTGGTCTGCGCATTGCTCTCTGCTCACTGCCCCCTTCGTGGGCTCCTGTTAGGAAGCCCACTGCACTTTTCTGCCTGATTTTCCTACCTGTGAGTTCTTCAGGGCAGACAGGTCTCCTAGTTCATCTCTGGGATTCCGGGCCTGGCAGTGGGCCTGTGTAGGAGGTGCTAGTGAATGTCTCTGGAAGGAATGTTTTCTTACCGTCCCCGAATGTTCCATATGCCCTGGTGCACCCTAATGGTCCCGATTACCACTGACTTCCTTCCTCTGTTTCATTCAGAGGCTATTTGTTAGTGGCTGCCAGTCCTGGACCATGCTCTCCTGGCCTCTGGGTGGGCGTTCCTGTCCTCCACCCACAGGGTTCTTGTCTGCCAGGTCCGGTCAGGGTTTCTGAGCTGCTCCCTTCTGGGGGCGCTTCCCTTAGTTCCCAGGTGTCCAAGGGGGTCGGGGTGATGATGTGTATGTGTGTGTCGAGGGGCGGTGGGATTGACTTTACTTCCAGTTTTCAGTTCTGTCCTAGTTATCAGTCACGTTTTTGTCAGGGATTCCTTTGTCAAAACCCCAGGGATGTTTTGATGGGGTTGTTCTTTCCTTCTTTTGCTTGGTAGGGTGTTGAATGTAACTGCTTCCCTGTGGAGACCGTCGGAGGTCCCCTAGCCTGCTCCACGCCAGCCACCGTGCGTCTGCTTCCACAACATCCTTGAGGAACTACGCATTTAAAACCTGACCTCTTCACATCGCCTACTCCATATTTTCCAGCTTTTCAATTTCTCTCAGAACAAAGGTTTTATTTCTGGCCAGGGCACCAACTGCGGTGGCCCTAATATCGGTACCTCCTGGCCCCTCGAGGGACGTCCAGAGCTGAATCTGGTCTGATGCTTTATTTAGGATCCCAAAACATCGCTGACGCCTCTACAGCGCTGTCGGATCCCCGGGGAGAGCATCCAAAATGTGCACCAAGTGTTAAAAACGTTGGAAAATAATGTTTTTAATTCTTATGCTATTTTTTGGTTATTTATAATTGCTGTTGCTGCTGTTTTAAACCCAGCAAACTTAGGTTTTCTGGCGTGTATTTGGACCCCCGCCCCCGACGAGAGATGCCCTCGGTGGGGCAACCTGCAGCTGTGAGAGGAGGGCTTTTGCCCGGTCCCTCCTCCACGTCTCAGGTCGAGGTCGTGGCCCCGGGTTCTCCGGAGTTCCCCCTGGGAGCGCGGCGGGGCGGGAGGGAGAGAGCCCGGCGCAGGATTGGACTTCCTCCCTTCACTCCGGAACTGTGGGCCGGAGCTGCTGGGACGCGGAAACCCGGGAGGCGACGCGGGAGCCGCAGGGTGGGGGCTACCGGGGGCGGGGCCGGCGGCTGGGGCGGGGCCGGGGGCGGGCACGGGGCGGGGCCACGTGTGGGCTGCGCTGGGTGCGCGGGGCGAGCTGCGCCCGCTGTGCTCCGCGGGCTTCCACAGCTCTGGACGCTGGCCGGGCTGCGGTCCCCGCGCGCCCTCGCCGCCTCCTCTCAAGCGGGCTTGGCCCACAGCGGCCGGCGGTCGGGGAGATGTGAGCCGGGGCCGGCAGGCGCGACCGGACCGTCGCGATGTGGCTCAAGCCCGAGGAGGTGCTGCTGAAGAACGCGCTGAAGCTCTGGGTGACCCAGAAGAGCAGCTGCTACTTCATCCTGCAGCGGCGCCGCGGGCACGGCGAGGGGGGCGGCCGCCTCACCGGTAAGCGGCGCGCCGGGGCGAGCGCGGTGGCCGGGCCCGGGGCCTTGCTCCCCGTCGGGCCCGCGGCCCCCGGTCCCGGGCTGAGTCGCCAGTGGCGATTTCCTGGGAGACGCGGGGCCCAGACGGCCCTGCTGCGGGCTTGCTTTCCTTTTTTTCTGCGTTTCTCCCGCGGGCTCCCGTTGAGGTGGTGGCAGAGGGGCTCCCGGGCTAGTGCGTTTTCCCGGGCGAGGCAGGTGTCTTCGCCGCCTCTCCCGGTGAGCTGGAGGCCGGACTCGGTTCGGGAATCGATGGAGAAACGCCGGCAGGAGGGTGGCCGGAGGGGGCGGGGCCGCCCTGGAGCGGCGCGGCTCCTGTGCGGGGCCAGGTGACAGCGGGGTGGCCTGGCCGGCCCGGACTCGGCCATCTGGAGGCGCCCGAGGCTCCAGGTGGTGTCGCGGCTGGGGGCGCGCGGCGGTGCGCGCGGGGCGCAGCTCGGGAGGCCGCGGCGAGCGGGGACCGTCTCTGAGCCCAGAGGGGAAACCGAGGCTGGGTGAATCCCAAGCTCGTGATCTTAGTAAAAAAATTGAACAAATCAGTTTTTTCCTCTCTTTCAGTGTCTTACTGGGAATGGTAAGAAAAAAAAAAAGGCTTGTAAAGTTGATGAAAAAACAGCTTTTTTTTCCCCTAAAAGTTGTGATCCAAAGCTCTTTGAAATTGACGCCAGCTTGCAGTAGCTGGGACACCTGTTTAAACAGGTCAGTGAAGGAACAGTTAGACTTTTTCATTTGTATCTAGGGGACCTGTATGATTTTTCTTTAAAATTTTGGAATCTGAATAAAAGGGACCTTAGATCTGTGTCATTCCTGTTCTACTGAGGAGAAGACAGAGGCCAGAGAGGTCAAAGGACCTACGTTAGGTCCCCTGGTAAGTTGGCGGCTCTGTGCTCTCAGACCATCTAGGGAAGGCTCCTCTGAGGTTGAGTCTGGTAGGAGATGGTACCAACACACCTAGAAACCACAGAACCAAGTGTGAAGGGAATGGCCTTTGCTAGACTTTAGCTTCTGAGAAAGCTGGTGATTGGGTTAGGGGAGGGCAGACTTACACTGAGACCCAGTAAGTGGGTGGGAGTTGGCAGGATGCTGCATGGAGAGAGCCGTGGGCAGCTCAGGGTTCCCCATGGAAGTAGCAGAGGGTAGTTAGGATTACGGATGGGGGTGGATGGGTAGGGTGCTTTGGTAACCCGTGGTCCTGGTGAGTGGCAGGGTCAACTTGGACAATTTGGGCAGGGCGTGGGCCTGCTCCAGAAGCTGTTTTGAGCTTTGGGGGAGGGATTTGTGCAGGAGGCAGGGGCTGCAGTGGCCTTGTTGGGCCCCGGGCCGTACTGTGGTGCTTAGTGCCCAGGCTCTCAGGAAATGGAGGTGGGTGGTGTCCTGGGAGAGGCCTTGGAGGCGAAAAGGCAGAAGAGGAATTTGTCTCTCTCCCTCTCATTGAGGGCAGTGTATCTTTATTTATGGTGCATTTAACACGGTTCCTGGTCTATAAATGTTTCATTTAGTAGAGAGTGAGGACAAGGCCTTAAGATTTGTGAAGTGAGAAACATAAGGACAGTTTGTCCCTTAAACACTCATTCATTCACTTAGTTCCCTGCACATATGTGGGATGTTCTGCACTGCTCTGGAAAGAGTTCTGACAGCAGGAGGTGAGGGCCAGCTACCTTCAGCTGATTCACCATCTAATGGGTGAGATGGGTCCAGACACAGAGGGCAGTTGGCTATAGGATGCCTGGTCTGGCTGGCTTCAGGCCTGCGTCCTGTCCAGAAGGGTTTCTGACTCTGTTGTCCAGAGTCTCTCTGTGATCAGCTCAGTGAATTCCCTCCCTGTTCCATTCCAAAGTCAAGCAGGTTCCATGTTGTTATTATACCTGTGGTTTTGGCATTCCTTAGTATTTACTTTGGTTTGGACCTAGTGTGGATGTGCAGACTTGTCTTATGCTTAAAGGCAACAAGATCAACCATAAAGGGGGAAGAGTCTACAAAAAGACAGAGGACACTTGATGTATTTCTTGGAGATCCTGTTGATTGTGAAAGGATGACATCTGCAGCCAGACACTTTACCTTTGAGCATTGAGCTGGGAGGCCAGTGCTGATGAAGCAGTGCGGACCTACCACGTGTACTGTGGGGGCTGGTCTTCATGGGGCCACTTAGGATTGTTGTGAAGTCAAGACCCGTGGGACACAGGGCAGCTCTGGTGGTGGTGGTTTTGGAAAATGTGGAATTCTAATGTGGCAGATTTTTAGCAATTTAAGACTTTAAAACCTAGATTGAGTTTATTAAACTAATGGGGGCTACAGTGATACATTCTGGTGGGTTCTAGACTTTTGTTTGGAGGGAAGGAAGCAGTGGTGGCCTAAGAGGGATTGGAAGTAAAATGCAAGACAGCAGTAATAAAAAAACGGCTCTTTTCCTTTATTGTGATGCTGAATTTGTGTTAGACAGTAGGAGTTTAGACAGAGGAGGTCTGGTGGTTGAAGTAATCTGAATTGCCTAACTTCAGAAATATTATCAGCTTTTGTTTCCTTGAAGATTATAATTGGCCCTCCTGCTTACATACATGCATATACACACACTCTCTCTCTCTTCACATCTCCAGGTTTATTTTTCTCCATAGTTCCTTTTCACATTCTCATATACAATATAACTATTTATTTTCTTCATTGCTAAATCATAGGCAGGTATTTACCTATGACAGTGCCCAGTACATATGCTCAGGAAACATTTGTAGGATGGATGAATGGGTGACTATATGCATGAATGACAGATCCCACTTTTTTCTTAAAAGCTGGATGGGAGTAGAGGCCCAGTGTTTTGGACTGATTGCCTGAAAAAGGAACATCTCCTGTCTCTTCTCGGCTTCCTGTTTACCTGGCAGTCTGACTGTTATGGAAAGCTGGAGGGGTATGGGTGGGAAACACAGTTGTTTCCTCCAGTGTTTTTTTGGAGCTCTCTCTTTTGAGGGGGCAGGATCATCACAACAACTTCTCTGGTGGCCAACTTCTCTGGTGGAAGTCTGCACATCCACACTAAGTCCAAACGAAAGGCACAGATGTGGCTGCCACTGCTACCTCCTGGGCTCTGAGCACTGTTAGGGAGGCACCCATCTTTTCCTCAGGTTAGAGCATAGATGTTTCCAAACTTCTGCTTGCAGAAGTGATTTTGCTACTCTGAAAAGGAAGTAAAGTTATACAGTGTTCACTTTGATACCCTCTCCAGCCTCTTGTAACAAGTTCAGCCAGCTCTGAAGAAAACAAAGAGCAGGTGACGTTAGTGTGTGGGAGAGAGACTGTGCAAAGAACACATAACATTGCTGCCCCCTCTCCTAGGGTTTCTGAAGCACTTCAAGTGAGTGGGATAATAAGGAACTTAAATAGCTCAAGAGCAAAAAACCTAATAACTGGATTGAAAACTGGGCAAAAGACCTTAATAGAGGTTTTTCAGAAGAAGACATACAAATGGACAACAGGTACATGAAACATGCCCAGCAACACTAATCATCAGGGAAAGGCACATCAAAACCATGAGGAAATACGGCACTCCAGTTATAATGGCTATTACTTATTTATTTAGTTGATATTTTTCTTAGAATGGCCGTTATTAAAAAGACAAGGGAAAAACAAGTGGTGATGAGGATATGGAGAAAGGGAACACCTGCACACTTGGTAGGATTGTAAATTAATACAGCCATTGTAGAGAACAGTATGGAGGTTCTTCAAAAAACTAAAAATGTAACTGCTGCGTGATCCTGCAGTCCACTACTGGGTATATATTCAAAGGAAATGAAATCAGTATGTTGAAGAGATGTCTGCATTCCTGTGTTTATTGAAGCATTATTTACAATAGCCAAGATACGGAATTGTCCTAAGTGTCCAACAAGAGATAAATAAAGAAAATGTGATATATAACGTGATATATATATATACACATATGTACATACATATATGTGTGTACAACAGAATACTATTTATCTATACAAAAGAATGAAATCCTATCATTGGTAACAACATGATCTCCAACTCCTGACCTCAAGCAATCCTCCCTCCTTGGCCTTCAAAAGCACTGGGATTACAGGTGTGAGCCATTGTGCCTGGCACATCTGCAACATCATAGATGAACCTGGAGGAGGCCATCATGTTAAGTGAAATAAACCAGGCACAGAAAGACAAACACTGCATGATCCCACTTATATGTGTAACCTTAAAAAAAAAAAGTTGATATTATAAAAGCAGAGAGTAGAACAGTGGTTACCAGGCTGGGAGAAGATGGATGGGGAGAGGTTGGTCAACAGGTACAAAGTTACAGTTAGATAGGAGAAGTAAGTTCTGCCATTTTCTTGCACAGTAGGGTATCTGTGGTTAATAGCAAGGTACTGTATATCATAGAATGGCTATGAGAGGCTTTTGAATGTTCTCACCACAAGGAAATGAAAACTGCATGAGGTGATGGATATGCTAACTACCTGAATTGGATAATTACATGACATATATGAGTATTGAAACATCAAATTGTACCCCATAAGTCTATACAATTACAGTGTGACAATTAAAAAATAGTGAGTGGGATAAACATTACTCTTAAAGACCAAATATCACCCACCACCCAACTGTGCTCTCTGAAGGATTTATTTTTCAGTGTTTTATTGCGTGTATTCCTGTATAATCTTGCAATTCTTTTCCTAAATTGGCTGACAATTTAAAAATTGTAATTTGAAAAAATATTGATGTTTTCTGCTTTGCAACATGGTTACCTTAAGCCCCTGTTCCTGTCATTGCATTTGTAGTAGTGATGGGCTGGTTCCTTAAACAGTTAGGGTCAAGGGAGAGAGTATGGTATAGTGAAAAGTAGTGTAAAATACAAGCCATGGAGTCAAGGTAAATCTGTTGGTTAGGAATCTGGACTGAGAGGCCTTGAGTTAGTTTATCCAGTTTCTTTGAACCTTAGTTGTAACTCAGCCTTAAGAAAAGAACAACAATGAAACTTACTTTGGAGGGTTAGAAACTGTTTTCCAGCAGCTGAACCATTTTTCATTCCCACCAGCAATGTACAATGTTTATGATTAAAATAAGGCTTAGAATTAAAGTAAACAGTATACATCAAGAGCTTGACTGTGCTTGGCATCTAGTAGGTTTGAAAGAAGAAAAGCAAAGTACAATTTAAAAAAACTGAATGACGAAGGCTTCTGAGAATAAAGGTGTAAAGACATTTGCATTGTAGTGAAGGACATAAGAAACATTCACATATCTGTTAGTGCAGTATTTCCTATGTGTAATTAAAAGATGAAATATTTTAATAACAGCTTGGGCTAAGTATTGTTCAAGAGAAAGGCGTTTTTATGGGATTTGGGCACACGGCTACTCTGACCACATTAAAGCGTAGTAAGTAAAGGGAGCTTCACCTTGTTTCAAGTGTTGAGTGTGAGTGCTCATGCTGTGCCTTCAGTGAATCACCTACTACTGCCTTTGGAAGAGTGTCCTAAAGACTACAGTAGGCAAAACTGACAGGCTAAGGATTCACTTGGGGTTACAAGGCATGCTCAGAAGGACTCCGTCGGAGGTTGGAAACTGATGAAGCCCAGCATGGATGTTGCGTTTCTTGGCTAGTCTGTCTGAGGTTGGCTGGAGTCCTGCTCATATTGCTGAATTTGTTGGTGAATTTTGTCTCCTCCAGCAGTGAAAGTCTTTGACTCAACAGGGCAGCCTGTTGCATTGTACAGAAGTCCCAGATGTTGACTCTAGAGTCTTACATGCTTTGGTCTTTTTTCTTAAAAGCACAATAGGGAAGAAACCACACATAAAAGAAGTAGTTTGATTTTAGGAGTATAACTCTGAAAAATTAAATAAGTTAAATAACATATATCTTTAGGGGCTGATAAGCTATTAATAAAAGCCTTGAGATTTCCAAGAGTTGCATTTAATGAGTGCATAATAAGGGCAATGTATTTGTAATTAGATAATCAAACAAGGCACAGACTGTGTCACTCCAGGAAATAATATAAGGTACAAATTGTGCAGGTGGTGGGGTACGGGAGGGTGGCTTTTTCTGCCTAATTGGAACTCCTTAGGAAGAGCTGAAAATTATTGAGAGGCTGGTAGCTTGTAAAGAATTCATTTACTAGCAGTGAAAGCAGAAGGATTTTATGATCTTGATTCCACATTCTAGGTAGCATTGGATAAAGGAGGAATTTATTTAAAATGAAAGCAAATCTGTTAATTTTTTCAGCATGGGTTTTTTCCCCCTATTTTAAAAAACTTAACATCAATTGTATTAAAAAGCAGCCGTGAGCATATTTTAATTACTTCTGGGGGTTGCAGGAGCTTCCCCTGCGCTACCTCTTGGGTTGCTTCTCTTCCACCTTCTGCTGTTAAGCACAGACCCTGCAGCATGTTGGCACTTTTCTCTCCCAGGACCCTCATGGCTGTCTCCTCCCCAGCCCCCAAGCATCTGGCTAATTCTTGTGAACCTTTGGGGCTCAGCCTGAGCTCCATTTTCTGGAGATGTACCTGAGCCTTCCCCTACTCCCACCACTGTAGTCATGAAGAGGCTCCTTGAGGCTTTATCTGTTTAGGGTAAACCAGATCATGAGCCCCAGGAGGGAGGTCACAGGTCTGTTCCCCTCTCTGCTGTGTCTTTAGTGCTGATAGTTCTTGTCATCAGAGCACTCTTGATACATATTTGTTGAATATGTGGGTGTAGACATCAAGTAGTGCAATCTTGAGTAGATCAAATACAAATTTCATATAGATGTCACGTAGGAGATACCAAATTATACTTATCAAGTAAAATTGATAGATGTGAGCCTATGCATTTGAGAAGTGTTTTGTATGTTTCATCCTGGAAATGGAAATTATGTAGACTGCAGGAATAAATAATAGAGTGTTATTCTTTTTTTTTTTTTTTTTTTT
>NW_016107517.1:3253333-3301497 GCF_001604975.1 Cebus imitator
GAGACGGGGTTTCACCATGTTGACCAGGATGGTCTCGATCTCTTGACCTCGTGATCCACCCGTCTCGGCCTCCCACAGTGCTGGGATTACAGGCTTGAGCCACCGCGCCCGGCCCTAGAGTGTTATTCTTAACTGGCTCACACCAGCGCTGTGTGCTGTAAGGTCTAGCAGTAGTTTGCGGCTGAATCAGCCCAGCTATTAGGACTACCTGTTGATGCCAGGCCAGGTGGCTCTCGCCTGTAATCCTTACACTTTGGGAGCCAAGGTGGGCGGATTGCTTGAGCCCAGGAGTTTAAGACCAGTCTGGGCACCATGGCTCTACAAAAAAAATTCTGTCTCTACACCTGGACGCTAGTGTGGACGTGGCTGTGTCTTCAGGCCACGCCCACGGGGGTTTAAAGCAACCTTGCAGGTCGCTCCTTTCCCAGCCTGGATAAAAACTGAAGCCAGGAATCTAAAGGAATGCTGTTTCCTCAGTTCCATTCTGAGGAATGGGGAAGGATCTTCTAAAGAAAAAAAAGCTGGCACTGGTTTTCTGGGCAGATCTGCGAGGCTGGTTTTAAAAGCACAAGGAGGGACATAACGAAAGGGCCAGACTACTATAAAAGTTACAAATACGTAGTTAGATCAATAGATTTCTATAGTCAGGTTTTTTGTCATGTAATTTATTAACTATTACAGAAACACAACTAAGAATATCAAGTATTTCTCTGGCTCTTGACAGGAAAAAAAAATCAGTTGACTTAACGCTTTGCTGTCAAAAGAGTTGGCGTTTCCTGTTTTGGGTGCTACTGCCAAACGTTCTGGTACTTAGAGTTGGAATGCACAACTTCACCGACTTCTCAGTGCAGCCGCATGTGTATTCCAGTTGGCCGTTACCTTAAGCACTGAGCCATCCAGGTTTAGGTCAGCCATTTCAAGAAGTATATTTAACGTCAGTAGTTCTGCTTTGTTAAAATGCAGCAGAGGTACTCTTCTGTCCTTTCCGTTTATAGTTCTCTGAGAGAGTTCTATTTTTTGTTTTGTGTTTTCTTTTGCATTTTATATCTTGTATTTATCCCTGAATATGTTTTGTACTTTTTTTTTTTTTAAGAAAAGGAATTCTTTTGTGTATATATAGATACTTGCATGATATACTGTAGTCAACGTTCGGTTCCTCGAAAGATCTTGCTGCTGTCAGGTGTCATGCACTCCATCCGTCATAACTGTATGAAGCACATTTCATACGTAAATAAACATGGAACATTTGGCCCTTGTGCTTCAAAAAAAAAAAATTAGCTGAGCATGATGGCGTGTGCTTGTAGTCCCAGCTACTTGGGAGGCTGAGGTGGGAGAATCACCTGAGCCCTGAAGGTTGAGACTGCAGTGAGCTGCCCTCCAGCCTCGACATCAGAGTGAGACCCTGCCTTGATGGAAAAAAAAAAAAATAAAGAACTACCTATTTTTAACCTTTATGTAAATGATTTCATACCAGGCCTATTTCTATAGTGTATCACTAGCCAATAATCACAAGTGTATGAATTTGAGTCATTCATATTCTTTAACATTTGATGAGTCATTCTACTGGATTTTATTATCTTTCTGCTTCCTGCTTTTTACTAAAAAAAAAAAAAAAAAAAAAGGAAAGAGAACAACAAAGTAAACAGTACCCTAATAAGATCTCCTTTTGAAAATGTACTGTATTTTGAAGTTTTTTAGTTATGGACTTTTCTGTGTGCATAAGTGTATTTAAGGTAAGTTATAGGTAATGGAACAAACACTATATATCTACTACTGTAACTAAAAAATAAGAGTATATCCTATGCCTGAGAGACTCCTTCTGTGTTTTCCTGATTACATTTCCCATCCTTCCTTGTGGGCACCACTACCCTGAATTATATGTTAACACAGACTTGCTTTTCTTTATAGTTTTAACACATTTGTATGTATTCCTAATCAATACATGGTTTTGTTTTTTTTGTGTGTGTGTTTTTGTAACTATTACAAAATATACTTTACTTTTATTCATAGTTTATGTATTTTTTTGCCACTTGATCACTCTGCCCCCGGCATTATGTTTTTCTCGCATTGAACCATGGGAGCCGCCATAATTCATTCATTTTCATTGTTGTGTAGTAATCCATTGAGTGAATATATTATTATTTATTCATTCTCCTGTCTGTGGATATTTGGTTCTAGTTGTTTTGGTAAATAAAGCTGCTGTGAGCATTTTTCTGTAGTATTCACGCAGGTATACATTTCTCTAGAGAATATATCTATGAGTGACGTTGTTGGGTGTATCCATTGGGATGAGTTAGGTTATGCTACAGTAACAAACACCCTGACACATGAACTTATTTCTCCCACATGCTGTATATTTAGTGTGGGCTAGCAGGGGTCTCTTCTGAGGAGAACTGGGACATTTATCAACAGCCCTAGTACTGAGTCACGGCGATGTGCATTTTTGACCTTTGTAGATAATTCCAAATTGTTTCCAAGCAGAGCATGATGGTGCATGGCTGTAATCCCATCTAGTTGGGAGGTCGAGGCAGGTGGATTGCTTGAACCCAGGAGTTACGGTCCAGCCTGGGTAACATAGTGAGACCACTGTTTCTAAGAAAAAACTCCCCACAGTGGTACATCCTTGCTAATACTTGATATTGTCAGAGATATTACTTTTTGCCAAACTGGTACATAGTATCTTAAAACCACTGAGATGCTATTTCTCATTATTACTAATAAAGATGAGAATATTTTTATACGTTTAGTAAGTATTTATTTGTTTTTCCTTCTGAGAAAAATTTGTGTCATTTGCTCATTTTTTCTAGTGGGTTATCTGTCTTTTTTTACTTTAGTTTTTTTTTTTTATGACCCGTATGTATGCACCCTTGTGTGGTTTTTCTGTATTCTTTTTCAATCGTATGTATTTTTTAAAAGTAAGGCCTTTTATTTTCATTGTAGATTTTTTGAGGAACTCACATTCTTAACTTTCATGCAGTCAGATGTATCAGTCTTGTCCCTTTTGTTTTAATTAATTAATTTACCTAGACCTTTTCTGGCAAGATCTTTTTCCTTCAGAGTTTTGTTCTTTTTGTTACTTGTTTAAAAAGAGATGCTTGGAGGGGGCTCTCGAAGATGATGGTGAAGGGAAATCCTGAAATGTCAGTGAGAACCTCTCCCTTTCCCTCCCCCGATCTAGCATTCAGTCTAGATTGGAGCCTGACAGGAGGCTGCAGGACAACTTTAGGAGAGGGGAAAGTGATAGACTGTGCAGTGCGTTTGCACATATTGAATGAAGATGTGTATTTCAGGGGAGAATTTGTGGATGGATTATCCATAGATGGAAAGCTGAGTAAGCCAGAAATTCTGGGACAGTTGTTAATTTCAGGAAAAATTTAAAAGTTATGTAGGGTGGGAAAAGTATTATAGTTTTACTGCAAAACTCAGCTCTTGCTAATGTTTTTGTAGTTATAATAATGTAAATACTGACTTGTGATCTGACCGAAATTATTGTGTAATGGGTGTGAGTGTTGGGTGGTGGTGGTAGTCAATGAAAGGAAGCTAAAGCCTCCATTTCTGAAAGTTGACAGCTAATGCCTACAGTAAATATTCAAGAAGTAAGCTAGGTGCTGTGGCTCATGCCTGTAATCCTAGCACTTTGGGAGGCTAAGGCAGGCAGATTACCTGAGGTCAGAGGTTTGAGACCAGCCTGGCCAACGTGGTAAAACCTTGTCTCTACTAAAAATACAAGAATTAGCCAGGGTGTTGACGTGTGCCTGTAATTCCAGCTACTGGGGAGGCTGAGGCAGGAGAATCGCTTGAACTTGGGAGGTGGAGGTTGCAGAGAGCCAAGATTGCACTATTGCATTCCAGCCTGGGGAGAAGAGTGAAACTCCTTCTCAAAAAAAAAAAAAAAATTCAATAAGTAGTCATATGAATGTATTATTTGGAGATGTGAAGGTGGATACAAAAAGAATCCACTAAGCGTTGGAAGAGGTTGCCTTTGGGAAATTGGCAAGTGGGAGCAGTAAGGGATAAGGGGACTGTTTGTGTTTTTCTTGAGCCTTGCAGAATTATATGCTAATTGACATGCACCTGTAACATTGATATAACGCAGACAGAATCTAAACTCAGGGAGAGCTTGGAATTTTTTCTAGTTGGCAACTCTGTTTGGGTAGTGGCAGTTAAGAAGGCATTGAAGCCGTGTTCCCTCATTGCCCAGGGACCGTGATTTTCCCCGGACACCTGTGTGTCAGCTATTTGTCCTCTCAGTGTGCTATATTTAGCCTTCAAAATGTCTAGCATGTGTGGGGTGTGTCATTTCATAGAGACTTAGAACTATTTCCAGAAATGCAGTCTAATTTAGTCATGTACTTTTATTTGAAATCAAAGATATCTGTTCTGGATTTTATTCCTTCTCTCAATAGAGGAAATAGGGTTAGAGTTGTAAGTTCATGATCTTTGTCTTCTTTCTCAACTTTAAAGAGGGTTTCTGTGACCATAACCCACTCTTTATAGGGTCTCGGTTTATTAAACTGCAAAACAATAGCAACAATTGCAGTAAAAATAATAAAACAGCTTTTGCTAAGGGGGAGGTTTTATGCTTCATGTTTTCTAGATGTTATGTTTTCTAGATGTATTGGTTAAATCAATTAAATTACTTACAGATAAAGCAGCAGAAAGAATCTCAAAGAGCATTTCATTCACCAGTGCCGGGCCCTGTGCCGTCACACGGCTTAGGAGAGATGGAGTTCGTACTCGTGGTGGTGTGGTGATGATATTAAGCCATGAAACACTGAGTTGTCAGTGGTGGTGAGTGCCAGGGGATGTGAGAGAGAATAAGGAAACGAATTTGGGTTGGAACATCAGGGAGCCTGTCTCTGAGGACCTGTGATCTCCACTGAGGCCTGCAGGGTGGTAGCTGGTTAGAAGTTGGGAAAAGAGCTGTCTGAGCAGAGGAAATGGCATGTGCAAAGGTCCTGAGGCCTCTGAAAGTCACTTTGGATAAGTTAAGTCTGAGATCCCTAGCAGTTGTCTAGAAAGGCCTGGAGAGGAGGAAAGGGCAGAGGGGACCAAGGCATGGGCAAGGGGCAGGGGGACCTCAGTGGTGTATTTTCCCTGAAGCCAGGAGGAGGAAGTGTATGTGAGAAGGAAGGAGGGAACCCCTCTGTAGTGCAGTACGGAAAAGGCTAGGAAGACCCCAGTGACCTCAGCCACAGCAACTTTATCTCAGGCAGATGTGGCGTGGGAGTGGGCTGGAGACCGGAGGATGGCGAGGAAGTAGGGATGGTGGGTGAAGGCAGCTCTCTCAAGGTGGGATGTGGTGGTGTTTTGTTTTGGTTATTTTTTGGTTACGTATTTATTATTTGTCAATGTTTGTCAACGAATGGAGTCTCTTAAATTCTGGATCTACAGGTATTGTAGATTTGGGGCAGAGCTGCTGGGTCTTGAGATGGTTTGGGGAAAGATTTGAATAGGTTGAGGGAGCAGATAAGGCATCTAGGTGAGGGAACCTCGGGAGCCAGTTCCTGAGGAGTGTTGTTTTAGAAATGAGGTTAGGACTCACTACTGAAAAAAAAATGTGTGGAAGAAATGTATTTCTCATTTGGGCTCTGCTTCTTGTTCCTGGCACAGAGCTCCTAATCCTTTGGAATTTCCTGGTTGCTGGGAGCATCTTTTGTTCTAATGAAGTGACTCTTAGTGGACTCCCGGGTGGAGACTAGTCACCAGAAAGAACATATTTGGAACTTGGGGATTATAGTTCCATCTCCATCCTCTGGGAGGGGGCAGGGGCTGGAGATTAGTTAATGATAGTCATGCTCAGGTGATGAAGCCTCCTTCGGAATCCCTGGACTCTGGGGTTTAGGGAGCTCCAAGGCTGCTGAACATATGGAGGGTAGCCCACCCAGAGAGGGCAGGGAAGTGCCCCATCCCCTCCCATTACACCTCGCCCTGTGTACCTCTTCATCTGGGTGTCTTCTGTATCCTTTATCACATAATAAGCTGGAAATGTGTTTCCCTGAGTTCTGTGAGCTGTCCCAACAAATTACCAAACCTGAGGAGGAGGTTATGAGAACCCTTGACTTGTAGCTGGTTGGTCAGAAGGTCAGGTGACCATCTTGGGCTTGCAATTGGCATTTGGAGAGGGGCCAGTCTTGTGGGACCAAACCTTTAACCTGCACTAATTTCAGGTAGTTAGTGTCAGAATTGAATGGAATTATAGAACACCCAGTGATGTCTGGAGAGCTGGAGAATTGGTTGGTATGGGAAAACCCCCATACACTTGGTGTCACAAATGTGAGTAGCAAAGGATGTTTTTTTCTTTTGCCACCCAAAGAATTAACTAATTTAAATGGAACCTGATGTGGTTTGGATCTGTGTCCCCACCAATTCTCAAGCCAAATTGCAATCCCCAGTGTTGGAAGTGGGGCCTGGTGGGAGGTGATTGGATCATGAGGGCGGATTTCCCCTTTGGTGCTGTTCTTGTGATAGACTTCTCCTAAGATCTGGTTGTTTAGGCCGGGCGCGGTGGCTCACGCTTGTAATCCCAGCACTTTGGGAGGCCGAGGCGGGTGGATCACGAGGTCAAGAGATCGAGACCATCCTGGTCAACATGGTGAAACCCCGCCTCTACTAAAACTACAAAAAATTAGCTGGGCATGGTGGCGTGTGCCTGTAATCCCAGCTACTCAGGAGGCTGAGGCAGGAGAATTGCTTGAACCCAGGAAGCGGAGGTTGCGGTGAGCCGAGATTGTGCCATTGCACTCCAGCCTGGGTAACAAGAGCGAAACTCCGTCTCCAAAAAAAAAAAAAAAAGATCTGGTTGTTTAAAAGTGTGTAGTACCTTTCCCGTCTCCCTCTTCCTCCTGCTTTGATCATGTGAAGATGCCTGCTCTCACTTTGCCTTCTGCCATGAGTAAAAACCCCCTGACGCCTCTCCAGCCATGCTTCCTGTATAGCCTGTGGAAGTGTGAGCCAATTAAAACTCTTTATAAATTATCCAGTCTCGGGTTATTTCTTTATAACAGTAAAAGAACTCATACAGAACCCAAGCCTGTTGGCTTAGCCCTAGACAGTGATGTTTTCACCTGGCAAAAGTTGTTCTTTTTGGAGACTGTGGCAGCTTAAAAATGTAATGTTACTTTTTGGCATTTCATGTCACATGGAGTCTGTGTGTGGAATGCCCTTGTACTGTTTTGTCTTGGAGAGATGGTGGTAGGAATCTGATGTGGCTTCACTTAATATGTTTCTCAGCTTCATAGATATATATAATATTTTGTTAGAAATAATGCTGTCAGGATTCAAAAAATATCTGTTTCCAGAAGAACAATACAGATCAAAAGTCATTTCTGTGAATTACAGAAATTTCTGTGTGTTAGGCTGACCAGGAAGTTGGGCTATGCTGAATTTTTGGATCCATTTCACAGGGTTTTAGATCAATTTGTGGTCTATTGGTTGGGATGTCGGGAAGTTTTAATAAAGACATGTAGTGGCATTCTCAAAATGAGATTTGCCTAGTGATGAGTGGTTTAGAAGCAGTTTTTGGGCTTTCTCACTTGAAAAATAGTGTTTGCATGACAGAAACACTTTAAAAAGCCATAAACAGCATTGCACAGCCTCAGATGGAGTTGTAGGTATTTTACCCACCACCGAAGCATAGAGCGCTTAAGTGGGTTCTGAGTATCTGTTATGTTGCTTTTTTGTTGTTATAATCAAAAACAAATGTGAAACATAAGCAAGGCATTAAGATTGCTTTCAGAATACGTAGCTCGTGATTGTCCATCATCAAGGATTCAGCCATGGCAAGGGTTTGGCTGGAGTGAAGGGTCAGACTAGATCTTGGTAAAACCAGTGTCCCAAAACTCTGTAGGTAGGTACAAGTGTACACACTTGTGTGTTTTTATTTTAATCTGTAGCTTCCCTTAGGTTTTTGAGGTAAGGAAGGCTTTGATGCTCGCTTAGGTTCCAAATTGGACTCTGTTTAATCCCAGTATAATATAGCTGCCTGTTAATGTTGGGGATTTGGTTCTCTCTCCATCCTTGGGAACACCAGAGGCTGGGTAATTTCTTTTTTTTTTTTTTTGGGACGGAGTTTCGCTCTTGTTACCCAGGCTGGAGTGCAATGGCGTGATCATGGCTCACCACAACCTCCGCCTCCTGGGTTCAGGCAATTATGCCTCAGCCTCCTGAGTAGCTGGGATTACAGGCATGCGCCACCATGCCCAGCTAATTTTTTTTTTATTTTTAGTAGAGACGGGGTTTCACCGTGTTGACCAGGATGGTCTCGATCTCTTGACCTCGTGATCAACCCGCCTCGGCTTCCCAAAGTGCTGGGATTACAGGCTTGAGCCACCGCGCCTGGCCCGAGGCTGGGTAATTTCTAAAGAAAATAAGTTTATTTGGCTTGCAGGTCTGCAGGCTGTACAATAATCATGGTCCTGGCATCTGCTTCTGGTGAGGCCTCAGGAAGTTTCCACTCATGATGGAAGGTGAAAAGGAGCCCCTGTGTACAGAAATCACATTGTGAGGGAGCGGGGAAGTGCCAGGCTCTTTTTAACAATCAGTTCTCATAGGAACTACTAGAGTGAAAACCCACTCATTAACACCAAGACAGCACCCCGCCATTCATGAGGGATCCACCCCCACGGCCCAGACACCTCCCACCAGGCTCCACCTTCAACACTGGAGATCAGATTTCAACAGGAGCCCAGGACAGTGGCTCACGCAGTAATCCCAGCACTTTGGGAGGCAGAAGACTGCCAGATCACTTGAGTCCAGGAATTGGAGACCAGTCTAGGCAACATGGTGAAACCCTGTCTCTACAAAAAAATACAAAAATTAGCCAGGCCTGGTGGTGCCCGCCTGTAGTCCCAGCTACTTTGGAAGCTGAGGTGGGAGAATCACTTAAGCCCTGAAGGCAGAGGTTGCAATGAACCAAGCCAATGTGGCAGTGAGACCCTTCTCAAAACAAAACAAAACAAAACAAAACAAAAACCAAGAAACCAAATTTCAACATGAGACCTGTATGAGACAAACATCCAAGCAAAATCAGTTTCCAAAATCAACGTGAAGAACAAACATTGCTTGAGGTAAAAATGACTGCAGAATCGTAAGCCACCCCACTGCAGAAATCAGCGAGCCACCCGTCTTTTTGCAATCTGCGGATGTTATCAGGAGAGCCTGGGAAGTGACGACCCTGAGATAGCGAGGGAATTCCAGCCTTTCCATGAACTCAGGCCAGGGCCCGTGCTCCCTGATAGCGGGCAGTTTGTGTGAATTGTTGTTTTCCACTCTGTGTTTGGCCAGTGCATATTGCTGAATGTGATGAATTCACATGACCTGTTTGGGGTACCGCCAACTGCACCTCCACTTAGAGCACCTGAGGTGTCTTCACAGCCAGGTGAGGCCAGGAGTGATTATGCCTACATTTGGTTTATTACATGGAGAATTACTGTTAGGTGAGGTTGGCGGTGTTTTTATTTTTATTTTTACTTTTTTTATTTTGTTTTTTAGTTGAGCTACAATTGTGTTTTCTGCTATTCAGATGGCTTATAACAAAAAGGTCTGTTATAAGCAGATGTTGTTTCATCTTTCTGCCTTTTTCTTGCCTTCATTTAGCCAAATAAAACATTTAGATTAGAGGAGAAAAGAGGTTAGAGGGCCTCTTGTAGAACTGGAAGGTGCTCTTTGACAGGATGTGTATCTCACTGTAAAAACGGCTTTTTCTGTTTGGTTTTAACTTCATGTGCAACCTGGAAAGCCAGATTTCAACATTCTGCTTTAATACCAAAAGTTAAGTTATGTTGTGGATTGAATGTCTTCCCCCCAAATTACTATATTGAAGCTCTGATCTCCAGTGTGATTGTTTTTGAACATAGTGCTGCAGGGAGGTAACTAAGGTTAACTGAAGCCATAAGGGCAGGGCCCTGATCCTATAGGGCTGGTGCCTTTATAGGAAGAGAGACAGTCACCAGAGAGCTTACCCTCTTGCCATTTGAGGACACTATGAGAAGGTGGCTGTCTGCAAGCCAAGGAGAGAACCCTCACTAGATATCAAGTTTTCTAGCTTCTTTATTTTAGACTTCCAGCCTCCAGAGCCACGAGAAAATAAATTTCTGCAGTTTAAGCCACTCTGTGATATTTCGTTATAGCAGCCTGAGCTAAGACAAGTTAGAGTCATGTAATGTAATGTAAATTTGTTTACTTTCTTTGAATTAAAATCTATAAAGGCTAACTTAGGCAAAGTCAGAGATCTGATTAGTATTAATGGTGCCTGAAATTATACTAAGACCCAAGACCAGACATAGGCCCCAGAGGTTAGCATCCATTTATACCAGAATGATAATTAGAAAGTGTGTGTGTGTGTGTGTGTGTGTGTGAGAGAGAGAGAGAGAGAGAGAGAGAGAGAGTGAGAGAGAAGAGAAGAGAAAAGAAGAGAAGAGAAGAGAAGAGAGAAGAGAGAGAGGTAGTACTATGGTGTGAATATTTATGTCCCCCCTCCAAATTCATTTGTTAAAATTCTGACCCTGATATTATGGTTTGGCTCTGTGTCCCCACACAAATCTCATCTGAAATTGTAATCCCCACATGTTGAGGGAGGGAGGTGATTGGATCATGGGTGTGGTTTTCCTCCATGCTGTTCTCATGATAGGAGTTCTCACGAGATCTGATGGTTTTATAATTGTTTGATAGCTCCTCTTTCACACTCTCTGTCTGTCCTGCTGTGTTGTGAAGAAGGTGCCTGCTTCCCCTTAGCCTTCCACCGTGGTTGTATGTTTCCTGTGGCCTCCCCAGCCATGCAGAACTATGAGTCAGTTAACCTCTTTCCTTTATTAATTGCCCAATCTCAGGCAAGTTCTGTATATTAATAGCAGAGTGAAAACAGAGTAATACAAATCCCTAAGGTGATAGTACTGGAGGTAGATTCCTTGGAGGTGATTAGGTTATGAGGGTGGAGCCTTCCTGACTGTGATTAGTGCCCTTAGAAAGAGACCCCAGAGAGCTCCCTATCCCTTTCCACCTTGTGAAGACAGTGTGAAACCATCATCTGTGAATCCCCCTCACCAGACACCAAATCTGCTGGTGCCTTGATCTTGGACTTACCAGCTTCCGGAACTGTGGGAAGTAAATTTATGTTATTTATAAGCTATCCAGACAGTGGAGATTTTGTTATAGCATCCCAAGTAGACCAAGACAGGGAGAGAGGAAAGAGGGAAAGAGGGGAGGGAGCGAATATCTCAGAGAGAGACTTGAATGGTGAATGGACTCACACAAAAAGCGATCATGATCCCAGAAGCATTTGGCAGTGCTTGTTCTAATATGCTATAAGTTTAATATTTCTATATAGATTCCTGAAAAGTTTTACTTAAAATCAGAATTGTTTAAGTTAGACAATTTTCTTATTACTTACATATTCAGAGAGGTGCGTATTTTAAGTAAAAGTAAACTGTTAAAAATTTATAAAAACATCTATAAATTTGAATAAGATAATAGTATTCAGATACAAGAATATTTTTATTACAAACTAAAAACAGACATGGCGGCTCATCCCTGTAATCCCAGCACTTTTGGAGGCTGAGGCAGGTGGATCACTTGGGCCCAGGAGTTCAAGACCAGCTTGGGCAATATAGGGAGACCCTGCCTCTACAAAAAATTGCAAAACAAACAAAAAATAGCTGGGTATGGTGGCATATGCCCATAGCCCTAGTTACTTGGGAGACAAAGGTGGGAGGATCGCCTGAGCCCAAGAGGTTGAGGCTACGGTGAACTGTGTTTATGCCATTGCAACAGAGTGAGACCCTATCTCAAACAAAACAATTTGATCAAAATTGTCAAACATGAAACAGGGAGGGGATGGGGACTTAATATCTTCAAAAACGTCAAAGTCATAAAAGAGAAAGACAGGCTGTGTGTGGAAAAGTTCTTTATTAAAGGAGACTAAAGAGAGATGGTAACTCAATATAATACGCAACCACAGAATACATACTGTACTGGATAGAGCAGGCACTATAAAAGACATCATGGAGTCACCCCACAGCATTGGCATATGAAGGGTAGATCCAAGTCTACACGTGTAAAATCCACTGGAGTTGATAACTGCTCTTTTGTGTAAGACAGTGTCCCCATTCATAGGAACAGGCTTCCCCTAAAATGATTTAGAAAAGTGTGTGTGTGTGTGTGTGTGTGTGTGTGTGTGTGTGTGATTATATCATATATCGTATCATTATATTGAGAGGAAGAAAAATAGCAAATGATATAGTGAATGGTTGGTAAGCTGCTCACAGTAGATGATTCTGAATCTTGGCAGAGAGTGGATGAGTATTCTGTCTTATTTTAGTTCTTTTAGTTTTCTGTTAAGTTTGACTTTATTTCCAAATAAAACGTGAAATGAACATGCAAATCCAGGGTAAGTGTGAATCTGGAAGTACCTGTCTACTTTAATTGAAGTATTTTTAGTCTGTATTAACAAAAGGTAAAATATACCTGTATTTTAAAAAATCCTTTATTTAGGAAATTTCTGCAGAAAAATAACTTTATTGTAAGTCTGAAACTACTCCCTGCTTTTCTCATTGGACAACTATTTTTGGAACTCTGTTTTTAAAGAGGTAAGGGAGGCTGGGCGTGGTGGCTCATGCCTGTAATCCCAGCATTTGGGAGGCCGAGGCGGGTGGATCATGAGGTCAAGAGATCCATATCATCCTGGCCAACATGGTGAAACCCCGTCTCTACTAAAAATACAAAAAATTAGCTGGGTGTGGTGATGATGCACATCTGCAGTCCCGACTATTTGGGAGGCTGAGGCAGAAGGATCACTTGAACCTGGGAGGTAGAGGTTACAGTGAGCTGAGATCACACCACTGCACTCCAGCCTGGCAACAGAGCAAGACTGCCTATCAAAAAAAACGGAGGTAAGGGAGCCGGGCTCAGTGACTCATGCATATAGTCTCAGCTACTTGGGAGGCTGAGGCGGGAGGATTGCTTAAGCCTAGGAGTTCAAGACCAGCCTGGGAAACATAGCAAGACCCCATCTCTCTAAAATAAATAAAATAAAGAGGTGAGGTTTCCTGGGGTCCTGGGTGCCACACCCAGCAGGGCAGGTTGTGTATTATTTCATGTGTATATAGGTATGTCTACCCCCTTCCCAAAATTAAGTGACTTCCACACAGGACTTTTTGATATAATGTGTATGCATTATTTCAGTGTTCGGTTAGGGCTTGATTGTGGCCAATAACAGTTAGCTATTAAGAGAATGAAGATCTTGGAAAAGAAGGCCATTCAACAGGTATTTACTATGTGCCACTGAGTGCCCTGCTGTCTCCCAGGCACCTGCATGTAGCAGCGAACAAAACTAGATCCTACCCTCATGGAGCTTGGAGATTAGTGATTAATCTAGGGTTGGAATTCTCAAATATGCACCGCCAAGCCCTCTAAATATGTCAGCCTAGGCATCATTTTAAACTTATTTCATTAAAAGTTTGTGCTGTTTTCACTGAACCACAAAGAATTGACTTTTTGTAGCTCTTGCCCTTGGAAATGCAAATATCTAGTCAAGGGGCTTAGAGACCTGTCTCTTAGGTTCCTGCCTGCATTAGCTGTGTTATCTGCAAGCTCTGTGACAGGCCCAAAAGCATTGGAACGAGGAACTTCTGCCACTGGAAGTCTTTCTGAACCCTTCCCTTTACCAGGGTCCGATTTGGTGCGGGGAAGCACAGCTTGATTTAGCCCCCTGGGGCCCTGCAGTAGGCCTCAGGGTACAGGTACCTGTCTTGCTGGCCAGCCCCTGCTAAGCCACTGAAGTATCAGCACAGCTGGCCCAGCCAATGCTTCCAGGCCTCCCCGGCCTCACTCCCTTTTGGGAGGCAGCTCAGCAGTCTTCTGGAAGTGACTGGAATGCAGTGGATTCATTTTCTTAGTTAAAAATAACCCCAGCAGCTGTGGGTTCAAGTACCCCAGTGGCAAGGCTGGCCTTCGGCTTATTATTGGGACTCCTGGTCATTGTGGCTCTGAGGGTCATGGCCGGATGAACATCGTTCCTGGGGTCTTGAAACCCACCAGCTCATATCGCTTTTTATAGATGAACAAGCTGGGGCCCAGGAAAAGGTCCAGTGACTGGTCTGAGGGAGGATGCTCTTATGTGATTTCACTTATTTGACTCTGGCTAGTCCTTTCTAGCAAAACTAGAAACCCCTGAAACGTGGGTGCCCCTGGCTGCCTTCTTCTAGCCCACCTCGGCTCTTCAGATCTCTCCTGCTACTTTTGTTCTTGCTGGTGACTGTAGAAACCCTTGTTTGTTTGTTTGTTTAATGGTTTAAGTAACAGATATTCTTACAAAACTGTGTTATGGTCCGGACATGGTGGCTCACACCTGTAATCCCAGCACTTTGGGAGGACAAGGTGGGTGGATCACCTGAGGTTAGGAGTTCAAGAACAGCCTGGTCAACATGGCAAAACCCTGTCTCTACTAAAAATACAAAAAAAATGGCTGGGTGTGGTGTGTGCCTGTAGTCCCAGCTACTTGGGAGGCTGAAGCATGAGAATTGCTTGAACCTGGGAGGCAGAGGTTGTCAGTGAGCCAAGATCATGCCACTGCACTCTGGCCTGGGTCACAGCCAGACTCTGTCTCAATTAAAAAAAAACCCACAAAAACTGTGATAAAGATTTACCATCGTAACCATTTTTAAGTGGCATTACATACATTCACAGTGTTGTTCATCCATCACTACCATCTAATTTCTAGAACTTTTTCACCTTCTCCAAATGAGTCTGTACCTGTTAAATAATAACTCCTCCTACTCCCTCCCTCTATGGTAACCACCATTCTACTCTCTGTCTCTATGAATTTGACTATCCTCATATAATTAGAATCATACAGTATTTGTCTTTCTGTGTCTGGCTTATTTCACTTAGCATAATGTTATCAAGGTTCTCAAGATTCTCAAGGATTATTATTTGAGGCTAATAATATTCAATTGTATGTGTATACCACATAAAAAAATTCATTTATTCATTGAGGGACCCCTGGGTTACTTCCACCTTTTGGCTATTGCAAATAATGCTGCCATGAAAACAGGTGTGCAAATGCTTGTTTGAGACCCTGCTCTCTCCCTTTTGGGTATAGACCCAGAGGTGGAATTGCTGGATCATATGGTGATTCTGTGCTTGTTTTTTGAGGCAATCCTAGACTTTTGCACTTGATTCTTAGTCTTTCCTGGCCTCCGAGGACTTGACTGTCCAGCTAGCGTTGTACTGAGTTTTCTGGGGCTGAGACCCCTGTCATGGGCTCCTGGCTTCCTGAGTACCCTAAGCCTGGCTCTGAGACCCTCATTTCTCTTCCCAGGAAGATTGAGTGAATTGGAAGAGTGCTGAAGCTTGTTTAGAGGTGCATTGCAATTAACTTAAAAACAGAGAAGAATTAGAATTTGAATTGGGGCATTTTCAGGTTTACTATTCAGTCATTTTTTTGGATTTCATATAGTTTTTTTTTTCATAACTAAGATATGGAGTAGAATTCTCAATCTGTATTTGGTAGATTTTTCTAACATGTTCTTAGTTGCATCTATACCTAAGTGTTATTGAGGGGAAAGAATAGGACTATTAGGAGGTGGAAAGGAAAAGAAATCTTTTTCTTATTACCTGAATGACCTTGGGCCTTGGTTTCTTATTTTGTGAAAGGGAGTTAATAATATGTAACTAATAAGAATGTTATGAGTAATTGGGGAAAAATGGATCTGAAGTATCTGGGACAGTGCTTAACAGCCAGTGTGCTTAGATAACATCTGTGTATCCTTCCCTGTTTGTGGTTACGGAATAATTATGTAAGCTATGTGTGTGGTCCTAGGCTTCCAAAGGGTGGAGCAGCAACAAAGGGAAGAGCCTGGAGCAGGACTCAGGATCTGCGACCCTCACATCCTCCTCCAACTTCCTCCAGCTCAGGCTCCTCACTTATCCAATGAGGAGGTTGGACTCATCTCTCTGGTTTCTCATGGCGCTAAAAGGTGAACAAGGCAGGGTGTGGTCACTAACCCTAAAATCCCAGCACTCTGGGAGGCTGAGGTGGGAGGATTGCTTGAGCCCAAGAGTTTGAGACTGCAGTGAGCTGTGATTAGGCTGCTGCACTCCAGTCTGGGCAGCAGAATGATAACCTGTCTCAAAAAAACTGTTAACGTTGTGTGTAGTCTTCTTTTGACTGCAGAGTGCTTTCTTTTCTACATATTGATGTCTGTTTTCCACACGTGGTAGGCCCATCTCCTCAGCGGTGTACGAAGTGAGCTGAGAGATTGAAAAGCCCAGACACGGAGTTTTTGTCATTCTAAGATCTACTGCTTTAGGGCCATATGGGGTCTGATTTTCTTTCTTTCTTTCTTTCTTTTTTTTTTTTTTTTTGACTGAGTCTCTCGCACTGTCACCAGGGCTGGAGTGTAATGACGCAATCTCAGCTCACTGCAGCCTCCTCCTCCCAAGTTCAAGTGATTCTCCTGCCTCAGCCTCCCAAGTAGCTGGGATTACAGATCCCCGCCACCATGCCCGGCTAATTTTTTGTATTTTTAGTAGAGATGAGGCTTCACTATGTTGGCCAGGCTGGTCTTGAATGCCTGACCTCCTGATCCACCCTCCTTAGCCACCCAACATGCTGGGGTTACAGGCATGAGCCACTAGGCTCTGCTGCCAGGGGCCTGAATTTGTTGTTCTCTGTCTCTAGCCCAGAATTCCAATACCTATGAGGAAATCAACCCCCAAGCCTTTGTGACGGGGTGGGGGGTGGGCATCCATATCTGGCAAGGAAATGAGAAGGTGGAAGGGGCATTGGATGTGATTTTTGATTCCTCAGAAATAGAATGAAACTGTCTTCAAAGAATTGGACAGAAACTGTCTTGTTCACTCACCTCAAGACTTGGCCATTTTTACAATTGACCTTGTCTATCGCTATTACTTACTTATCAATCTTCATTTTCTCCAAGGAAGAACAGCCAGCTTAGCTTGTAATGCCTCCTTCTTCCAGTCTTCCTATATTTGAGAAACATTTATTGCTTATTAGCATTGCAGTAGTAATATCATATGTTTTCATATTGCATTGCACTTTTCATAGGGCTTTCACTTACTTTACCTCTCTCTATATATGTTAAGATTTATCTAGGCCACCTGGTTAGCCCCATTTTGCAAATTGAGATCCACTGTGGTCATCTGATTTGCCAAGCTGTTGGTAGCAGGGCCCTGGTGTCTTGTCTCTTTCTGTGATGGTGGTTAGTCACTAGTGCTCACTCAAGAAGTGCTTATGGGAAGGACATATGTACCCAGCAGAGATGCTTGTGGTAGAGAATTCCTACCCTGAAAACATTTGCTATGGTTTGGATATGGTTTGTGTGGCCCCACCAAGTTTCATGTTGAAATTTGATGCCCAATATTGGAGATGGGGCCTGGTGGGAGGTGTTCAGGTTTTGGGGATGGATCCCTTATGAATGTCTTGGTGCTATTCTCATCAGAGTGAATTCCTGCAAGAACTGGTTGTTGAAAAGAGCCTGGCACCATCTCCCCTCTTTCTTGCCTTTCTCTCCCACCATGTGATCTCCGCATATGCCAGCTCCCTTCCCCTTCCACCATGAGTGGAAGCTTCCTGAGGTCTCACCAGACTCAGATACTAGTACCATGCTTCTTGTACAGCCTGCAGACCTGTGAGCCAAATAAACGTCTTTTCCTTATAAATGACTCAGCCTCAGGTATTCCTTTATAGCAACACAAATGGACTAAGACAGGATTATAACCTAACGGACTCAAGGGGAAGGAGAATGGAGTTCAAATTTGTTACTCTCTGGTAATGCTAGTAGTTAAAATGTCT
The DNA here is from genome assembly GCF_001604975.1 of Cebus imitator. Lineage (NCBI taxonomy): Eukaryota > Metazoa > Chordata > Mammalia > Primates > Cebidae > Cebus > Cebus imitator. The sequence continues at coordinate 3,271,146 of NW_016107517.1, forward strand.
GGTGGATGAAGTAAGAGCTATGCACTCAAATGAGGTTTGGGAATGTTTCTTAATTTAATGTCTGGCTATTGGTTACCCTGCCTCACTCTGGCATTAAGGAAGGTAATGGTTTTTAAACAATGCATTTAGATATCCCTAAGCCTCTGGGCTCTACATCATATTGCTGCACCATAAAGGCTTCTGTACCTCATCTCTGTAAACAATTTCACACTATTGCTAGGTGTAAAAAGACAGGAAACATTGCCTAACATGCATTATTTATGATCTTGAGTGCTTGTGGTTAGGGGCTTGGTTTTTCAGGGGATCATTGGACGTAAGGGCATGAGGCTGACCCAGGACTTTCTTTGGAACAGAAATAAAGATTTTTAAAATAAGTGGCATTCTAACAAATTACACTATACTGTGCTTTGTGGAAATAAAATTTCTGGAAGTAGGCCTGTGTGTGTGTCTGTATGAGTAAATATCTGTATAAGTTTCTCAGATTCCTGACTTTGCAAGTGCTTCATAAATCTGTAAGAATGTTACGCATATCTGCCTGCACTAGACCTGGAAAATGTGATTTTTTTAAAACCATTTTTCTTGTGTACTCTTAGAAGGGAGTGGCTGTCAGTAGCCGGTTCAGGAATGTGGGATTGTGTTTTCAGAATCTGAACCCTGGCCCCGGGTGCCCCCCAGGCTCGGTAGGTGCTGCTTTACCGGATTGCTCTTGTTGGCTGGAAGTGATGTTGGCTGGAGGAGTGGCCGGAGGCTGCTTGATTGTTTGGATGATGAATGTAGTTGTCATGGGAGGCTGCTTGTTTTTTAAACAGGCATAAAAATATCATCTGCTCAAAGGAAATGGATTCACACACAAATGTCACGAACCTTGATGATCTTAGATTGTTCATCCGTGGGATAGTTTGGTTATTGAAGAGCTTGTTTCTAAGACACATGGGAAGGTAAGGGCTCTGACTCACTTGAGGAGTACTTGGCCTCCCGTCCTGATGTTGTAGGAAGCCCTATCACGTCTCCAAATGCTTTGAAAGAGTATTCCTGACCACCCAGCCTCTTTATCACTCTCTGAGTGTAGTATTTTTTTCCACAGCTTCCTAAGTAATGAACTGCAAGTGCTTCTGGCAGCTGATAGACCTGGGTGTGTACCAACACAGAGACCATGTCTGCAAGAAAGTTAGGGAACAAAGTCACATTGGATCTGGTCCATGAGTTCAGGCTTGGCTTATGGTGGGCTCCAGAGATGATGTTCTCTGCTCTTGGGGGTTAACCCTAACTGACCTCATCATTTCAGCCAAGGGTTTATTTAGAATCTTTGCCACATCTCCTCAGTCAGCTGAGTGTACTGCATTAACAGCATGTTTTTTTCTAAATTTGAAGAGTTTTTTAGTATTTTTATTTTTGGATTTGGGGACTAGAAATGTGGTCGTTTTCATCTTGGTTAGCTTGCAAACAACCCGAATAGCACTCTCCAGAAATTATTTTTAGGAAATTTGAAGCATTTATTATAGAGCCTTGAGATAGGAAATGAGCTTGTCTTAGACATCTACTGCTTAGATGCCCTATGTAATGATGAAAATTCTTTTATACATGTGTGTACAGAAAGAAAAAAGATTGGAATTCTTTTTCTCTTGGCAATTATAATGAATCCCCCATCTCCTCTCTCCTGCTGTTTCTGGCGGCCACTGACCTTGTGTTTGTATGGTGTCGGAGATCTGGTGGCAGTGGGAAGGAAGTGCTCACTGGTTGGCAGAAGGTTTACGGCTTCAGTTTTTATTCCACGAGCCTCTTGCTGTATCTAAACAACCAGCTATCTATCAAAATAACGAATGCAGGGTCAGGACAACAAGGGCTGGAGATTGAGTCCAAGCAACATGGCCGAAGTTTAATCACTCCTGCCTATATGATGAAACTCTGATGAGTTTCATTACTCTAAACATCGAGGTTTGGTGTAGCCTCCTGGTTGGTGAGTACACTGATGTGCCATGAGGGAGAGGCCATGGAAGCTCCCTGTTGGGGACTCTGCAGGACCTTCTTTTTCCCCCATGTGACTGTTCCTGAGTTGTATCCTTCATCATAAAACTGTACCTGTAAGTATAGCCCAAACAAAACAAAGCAAACAACGGAATCCTCCTCTTTTTTTGTAAGGTAGACTTATATCTGTGGCAGTATACTGGCCCTTAAGGTGATTTGTTCCTAACAGTGCATGGGAAGTACATTTTGTCTTTGGAGTAGTGGTGAGACTCAAATCACAGGGTGAAACAGCCCAAGAACACAGCTTCCACAGATTGTGGCTGGGGCAGGTGAGATCAGGTACATGACTTACTTAGCCGTGCACACTGGTGCTTGAGAAGTTACATCTGGGGCAGTGGCTCCACAGTATTTTTGTGGTTGTAGCCTACTCTGGATACTGCTAGAACTGTTGCTAAGCAAATTAGCCACAGTGCTAATTTGCACTATGTGCAACCATGGAATACTGCTGGAAGTCCTAGCCAGAGTGAGCGGGCAAGAGAAAGAAATAAAAGGCATCCACATTGGAAAAGAGGAAGTTCAGTTATCCCTGCTGGCTGACAATATGATCTTCTACCTAGAAAAGCCTGCAGACTCCACCACGCTGGTTGCGATGGCTGTTGCCCAGGCTGGAGTGCAGTGGTCATCATAGCTCACTGCAGCCTTCAACTCTTGGGTTCAGGTGAACTTCCTGCCTCAGGCTCCCAAGTGGCTGGGACTACATATGTGTTCCACCATGGCCAGTTTCCTGATCTGTGTTATGTATTTATTCCTAAGACCTTTACCATGTGTGTTCTGGTAAACACAGGTGCTGCCTTGATGCTGTGCATGCCTTTTACCTTTGATTGGCAGCTGTTTACACACCCACATCACATTGCTGTACCACCTGCTGGGCCTGATGTTTTCTCCAACAAATGCCACCATACAAGCCTATATTCCCGGCTGTGGCAAAGCACATTTTACACCTTGATCAGTGTTTGACACCACTGTGAAGGGCTTGCGGTGGTGCTGCTCTGAGCTGCACATGGTTGAAAAACACAAGTGGATCTGTCTTCAAAATCTGGGGGGACTGTTTTGTTTAAAAATTTATTTTAGGGCCGGGCGCGGTGGCTCATGCCTGTAATCCCAGCACTTTGAGAGGCTGAGGCGGGTGGATCATGAGGTCAAGAGATCGAGACCATCCTGGTCAACATGGTGAAACCCCGTCTCTACTAAAAATACAAAAAATTAGCTGGGCATGGTGGCGCGTGCCTGTAATCCCAGCTACTCAGGAGGCTGAGGCAGGAGAATTGCCTGAACCCAGGAGGCGGAGGTTGCGGTGAGCTGAGATCGTGCCATTGCACTCCAGCCTGGGTAACAAAAGCGAAACTTCATCTCAAGGAAAAAAAAAGAAAATTTATTTTAAAGTCTTTAATTGAAAACTCAAAAAGTCTAATACTGTACATTTTGGTTTCATGTACAGTATTTTGTTTATGCATGCAACCAAGCTATGAAAAGGGCTGGCTGTCCTTAGGAATGAAACATAACAAAACCATCAATATAGTATTATTTGAAAAAATTGTTTTCAGTCATGAACTAGCTATTTAAATGAGAAAACAAATGTAATGATGCTTTCTGTCATGAGTTTATAACTAAATGTCAATTGTAGGAAATTGGAAAAATGAAGAAAAAAAGAAGAACTCATAATCCCACAGTTAACATTTTTCTTTTGATTTCCTGGCGTTATCCATTCATTTTTTTTTTTAATGGAGTCTGTTGCAATGCCCAGGCTGGAGTGCAATGACATGATCCCTGCTCACTGCAACCTCCACCTCCCGGGTTCAAGCGATTCTCCTGCCCCAGCCTCTTGAGTAGCTGGGGCACCACCACGCCCAGCAGATTTTGAATTTTTAGTAGAGACGGGGTTTCACCATATAGACCAGGCTGGTCTCGACCTCCTGACCTCAGGTGATCTGCCTGCGTCAGCTTCCCGAAGTGCTGGGATTATAGGCATGAACCAAATCGCGCTTGGCTGCATTTTGTTTATATAATTGGAATAATAGCATTTTGCCGTGGTTTAAATGTTTGTGTCCCTCCCAAATCCTTAGGTTGAAACAATCACCAACAGGATGGTATTAGCAGGTGGGGCCTTCCAGAGATGATTACATCCTGAAGGTGGAGCTCTTAAGATGGGATTAGTGCCCTTACAAATGAGACCTCAGAGAGCTCTCTCCATCCTTTCATTGTCCTAGGACACAGCTAGAAGGCACCATCTCTAAACCAGGAAATGGGCCGTCCCAGACACTGAATCGAGATGTGAGTGCCAGTCCCTCTCCCACTCTGCCGTGTGACCGTATACCGGCTACAGAGCCTCCCTGAGCCCTGGGGATGGGACTGTGTCCACCTCTAGGGTGGCGAGGCTTAAACAAAGGCAATGAGTGTTTAGAGCTTGTCGCAGTCCCTGGCACTTGTCATATGTCTGATACATGTTAGCTAATGATGGGAGGGGCTGAAACGACCTGTTCAAACAGTCATAGCTGATAACAATGTTATAAAGGATAGAATAGAGTATTACTTTATACTTTTGTCAACAAAACCCTTTGGATTTTTCTTTTTCTCTTTTTGAGGTGGAGTCTCACTTTGTCGCCCAGGCTGGAGTACAGTGGCACAGTTTCGGCTCACTGCTGCCTCTGCCTCCCCAGGTTCAAGTGATTCTCCTGCCTCAGCCTCCTGAGTAGCTGGGACTACAGATGGGTGCCACCACACCTAGCTAATTTTTTGTGTTTGTAGTAGAGACGGGGTTTCACCATGTTAGCCAGGATGGTCTTGATTTCCTGACCTCATAATCTGGCTGCCTTAGCCTCCCAAAGTGCTGGGATTATAGGCATGAGCCACTGTGCTGGGCCTGGAATTCTTTTTCTCTGACTTCTTTTTTTCTTTTCCTGAAAAGAGGTCTTTAGTGATATGAGATACTTTAATATATTTTCTTAGGAAAGAGGGGGGTTTGCCCATTCCTAGGATCTGTTAGGTTAGGCTCTTCAATGTTATCATGCTACTTGTGAGTTCAGTATTTCTAGGCAGCTGAATTTAGTAGGGCTAAGGAGTTTTGAAAAAAATGAAAATAAAGATACCCTGCAATGATTGCTGCACATCCAGCTGTAGTGTAGAGATCGGCTCTCACCTTTAAGGTGTCATTGCCGGGCCGGGCGCGGTGGCTCAAGCCTGTAATCCCAGCACTTTGGGAGGCCGAGGCGGGTGGATCACGAGGTCAAGAGATCGAGACCATCCTGGTCAACATGGTGAAACCCCGTCTCTACTAAAAATACAAAAAATTAGCTGGGCATGGTGGCACGTGCCTGTAATCCCAGCTACTCAGGAGGCTGAGGCAGGAGAATTGCCTGAACCCAGGAGGCGGAGGTTGCGGTGAGCCGAGATCGCGCCATTGCACTCCAGCCTGGGTAACAAGAGCGAAACTCCGTCTCAAAAAAAAAAAAAAAAAAAAAGGTGTCATTGCCCTACTCAGACGTGCTTCTGGGCATGGGAGTGTGCATGTGTACATGTGCCATGCCCTCTGAGTACTTTCTCTCTAACGGCCCCATGTCCCTGGCCCGTGGTTGTGAGCTAGCTGTTGTTAAGGTCGGACATGAGTCACTACCCGTAAGGCCCTTGGCTCTGTTCAGAGCTTCCTGGGACTTTGTTTCCTACCCAGTGTTTCTGCCACAAGGTTGAACCTGAGATCGACATCTTTGCATGGGCCTTCTGTCTTTTTGCATTTAGCTGTTTGATGAATGACACTGCCAGGTAGTTTCTTCCTAAGCGCAGGTTGGCTTTTTCCTGCCTGTATTTTATGTTCTCCTAGGCATATTTTAGCAGGCAGATGCATCAGATAACAAAGGCCCTGCTTAGTTGTGCACATAATAGGATAGACCCTGTGGTTCATATGCTTGGCTGTACAGGTGAGAACATGGAGGACTGACAGTAACCCAGGCTGCACCACAGACCACTAGCATCTCTGGCATTGGGATTTCAAAAGCTCTTCAGAGGATTCCAGAGCTCAGGCAGGATTGAGAACCGGTGGAGCAACCCACAGCTCAGCCTAAGATGTGTCGGGCACCCTGAGGGGTGGGCACCAGGAAGGCCGGGCACATGAGAGATGGTTCAAGTTGGGAGCAGTGGCCAAGGAGGCAGAAGGATCAGGATGACCCTCCAGCATGTCGTGGGCAAGATGTAAGGGGGATCTTCATGCTGCCCTCTGTCCTGGTCTGAGGAGCTGGCTTTCAGATGATGGAGCGTCCCTGTTGCCACCCCCACGTTGGTGTTGGTGGTGGCGGAGTGAGGGACCCTCTCTGCACTGTGGGGCTGGACCTAAAGTGAAGGCATGAGGGAGACCTAGCTCAATTGGGCCTCTAGCTCACTTGGGTTATTTTGCCTGTTCTGTGGAGGGGGCACTTCAAGTTCATCAGCAGGAGAGACTATTATCTTCATGTTGCAGATAAGAGAGCTAAGACTTAAATATTTGACTGGTGTCTTTTCAAGGACCTGCTATAGAAGAATTGTCTGGATGGCGGCTAGATGCAATGGATAAAGACGGGGCAGCAGGTGCCTTCTGCTGCTCTGTAATTTTCAAGGTGAAAGTGACTAGAGAAGTGAAATTGCAGCTTAAGGGCAGACAATGGCAGAGTCAAGAGCCTTAGGGAAGAGGGAAGAAGAAAAGATCTTAGAACAGTGGTCCTGGTCTTGGCTGCACAGTGAGTCATGGGGGATCCTGTGACAATGCCCGTGCCCAGGCAGCATCTCAAACCAATGACATCAGATTCTGGAGTGGGTCCCAGGCCAGCTCTGCACTACAGCCAAAGGTTGAGAACCCCTGCCCTAGAAGGAGACCCAGAGAGTTAATGCAACCACATCTAGAAGGAAAGGAGTCAGAGGGATTCTCACCTCTTCTGAGCCTGTTCGGAAGCGAAGCAAAGGAGTAGAGATGGAATGCTTAGGGTGGAAGAGGAGGCGCAGGCTCCTGAGTCCGCAGGGAGGAGGGTACCAGGTAAAGTGTGGAGTCATCTATAACTAGGGTGGTTTGTTTCTCACTGACATTGTTCCCCTATTGGCTGGACAGACATGAGGAGACATGGAGGGCCAGGGGGACTTAGTTGTAAGTTCATGTGGAATAGCTACTGGAAAACATGCATTACCCATGGTTCTTCATATTGGAACCACCTGAGGAGCCTTAAAAATTCTGAGGCCTTCTTGATTTCATTCTCAGCTAGATTGTTATTGGTGTATAGAAATGCTATGATTTTTGTATGATGACTTTGTAGCCTGAAACTTGACTGAATTCATTTATCAAATCTGAGAGTCATTTGGTGGAGTCTTTATTTTTTTTTCTTTTTTATTTTTTTGGAGGTAGGGTCTCAGTCTGTCATCCAGGCTGGAGTATAATGGTGTGGTCACAGCTCAGTGCAACCTCCGCCTCCCAGGCTCAAGTGACCCTCCTACCTCAGCCTCTCAAGTAGCTGGGACCATAGGTGCACGCCACCACACCCAGATAATTTTTGTATTTTTTTGGTAGAGTAGGGTTTCACCATGTTGCCCAGGCTAGTCTTGAACTCGTGGATTCTAGCAATCTGATGGCCTTGACCTCCCAGAGTGCTGGGATTACAGGTGTGAGCCACCATCTCCAGCCTGGTAGAGTCTCTAGGCTTTTCCAGATAGAAGATCATATTGTCAGTCAACAGGGATAATTGGACTTGCCCTTTTCCAATGTGGATGCCTTTTATTCTTTTCTCTTGCCCGATGGCTCTGGCTAGGACTTCCAGCGCTATGTACAATTGCACTTGGACCCCCAAAATTTATATGAATAAAAAAAAAATGTGCTGAAAGCCAGGCCCCAACCTGGCCCAGTAGAACCCAGGCTCTGGAGGTAGGGCCTGGGGTACATGGCTATCTGGCTGTGTGGCCAGGCAGCCCCTTCCCCACGTTGAAGGGAGCCCAGTCCTCACTCATTCGTGACTTTGTGGTTGATGATGAATGTGATAAGAGTGGCATTTGCTATTTCAGGAACTTCAGCAAACCAGCATTGTGTTTGGGTCAAGGAGGAGGAAGTTTCTTAGAGAAGACTTTTCACTGGCCCTGCAAGAGGCTGGCTTTCCACCCTCTTCCATATGGAGAAAATTGAAGGAGGTTACTCTTTTTAAAGGTTAAAAAAAAATGTTCTGCCACCTAACCAACTGTCGTAGACTTTCAATGTACGGGTGCCTCCCCGCTGAATTTGCCCTTTGCTGGACTCAGATTATTGACAGGTCAGGGCAATAGGTAAAGTAAATAGCAACGTTAATGACTAGTAAATAGAAACTGGTTATGAAATCCCCTTAGGCTCCAGAAAGATTGATTGGGTGAGATGGTCAGTCTCTTGTGGGAGGCTTTGGAGAGCCATCTCTTTGTATACTTAAAGCTTTCTCACTCTGTGTATGGAGAAGAGCCAGGCCTTGAGTTGGGCAGTGTCTTAGTTTCTGAGGGCTGATCCTCAATCAGGTGGCTTAAAACAACACACCACAGCTCCGATGTTCAGAAGTCCAAAGTCAGCTGGTTAGCCATGCTCCCTCTGAAACCTATGGCGGAGTTCTGCCTTCCCTCTCGTGGGATTCTGGGGGTTGGCTGGCCTGCGCCGAGGTTCCTCACAGCTGCATGGCTTCATCCCTGCCTTGGCCGTCATACCGCGGTGCTCTTCCTGTGTGTCTTCAGTGGCTGTCTGCTCATGACGATAGCAATCACATTGGATTAAGGGCCTGCCTCCTCCAGTGTGACTTCATCTTAAATAACATTAAATTTCACTTCTCTGCAGGGCTCAGGGTCACATACCTGTAATGTCAGCACTTTGGGAGGCTGAGGTGAGTAGATCACTTGAGACAAGGAGTTCGAGACTAGCCTAGCCAAAATGGCAAAACTCCATGTCTACTAAAAATACAAAAATTAGTTGGGTGTGGTGGTATGCGCCTGTAATCCCAGCTGCTGGGGAGACTGAAGCAGGGAGAATTGCTTGAGCCCAGGAGGTGGAAGCTGCAGTGAGCTGATTGCACCACTGCACTCCAAAAAAAAAAAAAGAGCGAGACTCTGTCTCAAAAAAAAAAAAAAAAACATTACTTCTCTTAATTAATATTAACTAATAACATCATACCTCCAATGGCCCTATTTTAAAATAGGGTAACATTCTGAGGTATAGGGGATTAGTATTTCAACATACCTTTTTCGGAAGAGGGAAGTGGGCCCCTTCCAAGCTTCAGCCTGTAAGAGGCAAGTGGGCCAGGGCCTTTGCACCTGCTTGTTTAATCTCCACGCAGACCAGTGTGGTGGGGATGATCTCCGCTGGACACATGAGGAAGCTGAGACTGGGAGAGGTGAGGCTGCTTACCCAAGCCACACAGCTGATACAGAGCAGAGTGAGGATTGTGGGTCTAGAGCAGTGTAAAACTTCCATAGTTAGACCAAACGTAGGTTCTCTTATGACTTACTTGGACTGGGGTCCTTATGTCTGTTGGGCCTTCCCAGGGCCCTGTGGACATAACCCATCTGTGGGAAATCAGTCAAATACTAAGATAGTACTTTCTTGCCTCCTCAACCATCACCAGAAGGAAATGTGGAAACATGATGTTGGTTTGATTTGTTGAGGCAGTGAGATTGCTGGAGATTTTTCTTATATTTATTTTTGTTTCCATACTTACTGTTCTAACAACTTAAGCGCCTTTTTTTTTCCTTTTCTTTCTTTCTTTCTTTCAATTTTTTTTTTTTTTGAGACGGAGTCTGTCTCTGTTGCCTAGGCTGGAGTGAAGTGGCGCGATCTCGTCTGACTGCAACCTCTGCTTCCTGGGTTCAAGTGATTCTCCTGCCTCAACTTCCTGAGTAGCTGGGATTACAGGCGTGTGCCACCACACCTAGTTAATTTTTTGTATTTTTAGTAGAGATGGGGTTTTACCACGTTGGCCAGCTGATCTCCCAACTCCTGACCTCAAGTGATCCTCCTGCCTCGGCCTCTCAAAGTGTTGGGATTATGGATGTGAGCCACCACACCCAGCCAAGCATCTTTTAAATGGAATTAAGAGGAGGTTTTTAGAGCTCCAGTAATAATCAGCACCCTCCTGAATGCTGCTGATCTCCTGGGATCTGTATATGTTGTCAGCCTTACCTGATGAGGACTTGCCCCATCTCTCCTGGTGGCCAGCCTCCCTGACGTGAGCGTAAGAGCCAGGTCATGGGTTGTCCAGGGCCCTGGTGGTGATGGCCTGGTGCCATCACTACCACTGCTCCTGTTCCTGCAGAATAAATGTCAAAGCATTTTTCAAACAAGCACTGTGCACTGGTTTGTCTCAGGGATCCAGAATCTTTTTTTTTTTTTTTTTTTTTTTTTGAGACATAGTCTTGCTTTGTCATACCGGCTGGAGTGCAGTGGTACAATCTCAGCTCACTGCACCCTCTGCCTCCTGGGCTCAAACGATTCTTGTGCCTTGGCCTCCTGAGTAGCTGGAATTAATAGTCAACCACCATGCCCAGCTAATTCCTACATTTTTAGTAGATATGGGGTTTAAGGCCAGGCTGGTCTTGAACTCCTGGCCTCAAGTGATCCGCCCGCCTCGGCCTCCCAAAGTGCTGGGGTTGCAGACATGTACCACTACACCCAGCTAATTTTTGTATTTTTAGTAGAGTTGGGGTTTCACTGTGTTGGCCAGGCTGGTCTTGAATTCCTAGCCTCAAGTGATCCACCTGCCTCCGCCTCCCAAACTGCTGGGATTACACGCGTGAGCCACTGCTCCTGGCCGAGATTCAGAATCTTGAAGGCTGCAACTTCCCCTAAATGGAAGGCACATTGAACAATCATTTCAAGATCAGAATTCCCAGTAGAAAACTCCTCCTAATGAAGAGACATGAGTCTGAGGAAGTAAATTGCTCCCACTAAGGCTCCTCCACTCCATCTTATTAAATTTTAACTTCATTTGATTTTTTTCTAATTACTGGCTCCACATCTTTTTTTCCCACAGGTTGTCTGTCTGTGAATGTTGGCAGAGATGTACCTTGGGGTCAAAAGGATAGATTTTCTAGAGACAGCTTGGGCGACTGCTGTCCGTCGTAATATGTGATAGCCTTAGAGACAGAGTGAGCTGTTATTTTATCCTCATTCCCTTTCTTCCTTGTCTTTACCTTGGACACTGTTGGGACCCACATGTGACTGAGTCCTGATCCAAAGTTTTCTTGGTCTTGGTAGTTGGAGAAAGCAACAGGTTCTGTGAAACACACCAGTTGGCAGTGTTTTTTGCAGAGTAGCTGTATGTGTTGTCACTTTACAGGGAAGTCAGACCAGGGACCATGGGGCCGACTATGCTTCCTTATTTCCATGGGGTGGAACTCCTGTGTGTTCACCTTCCTTACCTCTAGCTTGCCCTACTCTCCTACTTTCTCTGCTTCTCAGAATTAATGGTTGAATTCCCATACGTATGACTCTATAGAAGAGAAGACAGTGTCTGAGAGTATGCATTTAGTACCTGCTGAAATGTCTGCACTGTGTGCTTCTTTCTAAAACCAGAACAAAATAAAAACAAAAAGAAACTCTGTGTAGTCCCTGATAGAAATTTAGTTACTGACACAGTATCTTCTGCCCAGTCCAGGATGAGATTAGTGGGGTACTGTAACAGAACCATGTAACTGTTGTGTTGCAAATTACTGAAAGAGAGTGACAGATGACAGGCGTTGAGTAATCGGATTTCATGATCAGAAACCACAGTGAACAAAACTCCAGGTACTTAGAACATATGGAAAAAGTTTCCTGTAACTGAGTTTAAACAACTGGGTTCTTTGAATTTATTTTACTGAAAGAGCTGATTAAACAAATATTTATTGAGGGCACAGCAGGAACCAGGTATGCCAGGTGTTGGGAATCGATAAAGGAGCCCAGCCCTTACTCTTGTACCGCCTTATATGTGCACTTAAGAAAGCGACTATAGTTTGTAAATTATCTGACATTTAATTGTAGCAAATTGGTAATTTGATGCTTCTGGTATGAGCTTACAGCAAAGGTTGTAAAGGGTATTGGAAACAGTCAAACACTTTTGTGTTAAGCTTGACTGCTGTTAGTATACCTGCACACTTCAAGATGAGTGGAACCCCTGTGGCCTCACTGGCTGCAGTTTGCAAATGATTAATCCTTCCCCCAGGGGAGGATTAATCAACTAGAGTGTCCTGAGCATGAAGTGGGTGTTCAATAGATAGTTGTTTGTTTTAGGAATTGCACATAAGTTGCTGTCTTGAAATGGATGTAGCTTGGTAAGCCTGATGAAACAGGCACACTTATTTCTTTTCAAGATTTGTTTGTAGTTTTACAGGCTCCCTGGGGAGTTCTTTCCACGTGAGGAATCGGAATTCACTGCCAGAGCACTGTCTTTTTTTTTGAACTTGAGCCTATGGAGTTGTTGTCTTCCTTCACTGACCCCTTTGCCTCTCATATTGATTTCCATTTTGCAAAGGAGGCACTCTTGCCTTGTCTTATTTATATGTTTTTCTCTGATCCATGAGTGCCTCCAAGCTCCATTTCCTGCCTTTTATTATGTACAGAGCCATTAAACAAGAGTGTGGTTTGCCAGGTGGAGGTAAAATTGTGTCTGTAACAGCATTCAGGGCTGTCAGGCAGCAGGCAGCGTTTGTGATTAAATCTGGCTGGGAAGCTGATTTGTGCATCATGAGCTGTGAGTCTTGCTGAGCAAGTTTAACAGCCTTTCTGCAACTGTCTCTGAGCATGAAATAAGAAATCATAGTATTTCATGTTGAGTCTTGTTTTCGTTTCGTTTTGTTTTTTGTTTTTACTTCCAATTCTTAGTATCCTGTGTGGGAACTGAATTGTCTAAATCTATGGCTAATGAGGAAAGAGGCTAGCGGGACATATACCAATTGGTTATTGTTGAGTGGCAAGATGAGCGATAAAGTTTAGTTTTCTTCTTTGTTTTCCAAAATTCTATAATAAAAATGGGTTAATTTTGAAATCAAGGAGAAAAATTGCTTTTAGGAGGACAAATTGAGATTGGACCTTATTTTCTTAAGGTTTTTGGAAAAGATATTCTTTATAACTGGTTCTCTAGATGTGATTTTGTTGGGCTTGTTAAAATGGGATGTCAAAAGTGATACATTATTCAGACTCAAATGAGAAGTCTTGTGTTACAGTCTGCACCTGTATCAGAGTGTGCTGGGCTGTTAAAGTACTTGACCCAAGGCAGATACTGTCTCAATCAAATGGAGAAGTAGTCAAAAATGTTTCAGCAAGGGTTCTCTTGACATAGCAGAAACTGGCAAGAGAACTGTTATATTTGATTACAACATATGTCATATTGCTCTAGTCTTCATGAGTTAGGGGCTCCTGGTCTCTAAGGGAGGAAAGTTTAGAATTAAAATGGGCACGTCTAGGAAGAGCCCAGCAGAAAGGTAAGGGCAGGTTAACATAGGGTTGGAACCGTCAGGACCGTGAGTGGCCAATACCTGGAGCAGTCAGGCCCCCATTTATGGCCTCTGGGAGACCAAGAATGGCACCTCGACATCCAGGGAAGAGCTATGGGTAATCCTGTATTCTGCATTTGGCAGCAGACGTGGCGCAGGTAACTGTTACAATCTAACCCTGATGTCTCTGGCACCTGGCATTTCATTTGAAGACTGTATAAAATCTTAAAGCCAAGCCTTTTGTGACATCTTGGTTTTCCTTCTCCCATTATGGCCCTGGCCTTTATTTTATAGACTTGAATCATCTGTTCACTAAGAAAAATGAAACCTAGTTACTCTTCATAACCATCATGGCAGGAGACCACCTTAGATCAGTGAATGGCTGAGTGGATAGATGCGCTGGGGTGTTTTCACTGAACTGTATTCCTTATAGCCACAGCTACAAGTGTGAGAAGGACAAAGCAGTGACCGGGTTTGGAACTGGCTGCTATGATGCTAAGGATTCTTGCTGTCGTGCGTTTGAGCATGATATCACCCTGTATGGAGGCTCAATACAACAGGACCCCTACATTCCATCTGAGGCAAAGCAGATGACTTGGTCCCCATCCAGGGGTTATTTATGGAGCAGCTAGAGGACTGTGTCATGGGTGAGCAATGTGGACCCAGAGCACATTTATGTTCAGATGGATTTATGATTCATTGCTTGGGGAATGAGGTTAGGAAGGTTGTTTTTCTATTTACATTAGGAGCCCAACTGCAGAAATCTCTGACCACCAGAATTTCACATGTTGTTTAAATAAAACTATGGTCAAGTACGCAACATTTGAACATTGTAACCATTGTTAAGTGTACAGTTTGGTGGCACTAAGTACATTTGCATTGTTGTACCACCACCACCAGACACCTTTGGGATTCTTTTCATCCTGAAAAACTGAAACTCTGTACCCAGTAAAGAATTTTCAGGTTTTAAGTAAAGACTCAAACCAGTTTCTCCCTCCTTTAATTTGGTGTGCATCAGACAGTCAGTTCGGGCAGTATAACTTGCCCTGGCTACCTGAGGCTAGCAGCCACTCACATCCATTGTCCTCTCTTGGTTTCCTGAGAAAGCAAAGGACCATTGTGTAGATGTCATCGTTCCCACATATCTGGGGCCCTATGTGCAGGTGACTGCCCGTTCTGTTCTTGAGAACGAGGGCCAGCATCCCTCCCTTGCAGTGCCCTTGAAATACTCCTCCAGACCGGCACTCACGCATACATCAGGCATTTGTGTTGTGGATTCGGCAGGCTCATTCCACCAGCTGTGGTGGACACAGGACCGCCTGTGTGGTTGGCTTAGTTATAAACGATAAGCTTGTCAGGTGGCCGCTGCTGGAACATCCTACATGATATGGTCACCCTGTGGCTTTGCCCACGCTCTGCTGCACTCCCTGAAAATGGCAGTCATCTCTTGGTTTAGTGGGAATTCATGGGGATCATAAGGGTTCTCATTAAGAGTGATACTGAATTATAAAATGCTTGGTAAGAACAAAATTTAAAAGTTGGGTAATTTGGAATTATGAATTTTACTTTGAATAGGTAGATTTTTCATGTTAACAATGCAAATTTCTCCAACACTTTTCTTTTTAATAGTCATTAGAAAGGACTTCATGTGGTCTTTTTTGGTTGTGACTTTTCATGAATAAAAGCTTTTTCCTTTGTTCTGTTTTTTTTTTCTTTTTTTCTTTTTGAGACGGAGTTTTGCCCTTGTTGTCCAGGCTGGAGTGCAATAGTACACTAGTCTTGGCTCTGTAACCTCCGATTCCTGGGTTCAAATGATTCTACCACCTCAGCCTCCCAAGTAGCTGGGATTATAGGTGCCCACCACCATGCCTGGCTAATTTTTCTTGTATTTTTAATAGAGATGGGGTTTCACCATGCTGGCCAGGCTGGTCTTTAACTCCTGACCTCAGGTGATCCACCTGCCTCGGCCTCCTAAAGTGCTGGAATTGCAGACGTGAGCCACCATGCCTGGCCTGTTCTGGCTCTTTATTTGCGTTTCTCCTTAACCTTCAAAAACAGTGACAGAGGCCAAAGCAAACAGCCCTAGCATGAGGACAGAGATGTAGTGCAACCGTTTTCCCCACAGTGGCTTGTGGTGTACTGTGAAGGTGCTGTCACAGTTTAATAGCTTGTGTATAGTGAGAAGTCTTTCTGTAACTCCAGTAATAATGTTTTCTGTCATTGAGCTGCTCAGATGTGCTTTTTCTGGGCCCAAAGCTGCTAGGGAAGGCATACTTCCTTTAATGTGGGTGGGAATGGGGGCAGGGAGGAGAGATGGGTGTTACTATGTGCTATTATTGGTAAGAGCAGAGTACTCTGCCACTGCTGCCTGTGGTTAGCACAAGGCCCAACACAGTGGTTGTAAAAACCATTAAGCCATGGGAAGGCTTCTCTGAGTACTTCTGTTTGCCCTGAATTAGTAGCTGTCATTTTGTCTTATACTTAGGACCATCACTATGCATCAGATCCAGCCAGAATGAAAGAATTGCCGTACTATTGCTTAGAAGCAAATTATTAGTAGGCCTCTATTTGGGCCCTAATTATAAAACTCGTCACTCGACATCTATCTCAGCCAGAGTTGTTATTCTAAGAGCCTAAAAATAGGAGTGTTGTGCTCGCTTAGACGCCAGGAGGATTTTCCTGTAGCGCCAGACAAGCCATATGGAACTACTGCGGAAGGGAAAGCAGGATGCACGAGGCGGCAGCCCTGCAGCCCTCGAGAGGGGTCTCATTTCTGGAGATGCAGCAAACGTCTGAATGTAGATGGAAGTGTAGGTTTATAGATGATGGAGTATTTCTAAAAATAAGTGTTTTCCTGTCTCTAACCAGTCCTCACCCAGAGGGAGAGAACATGGGCTCTGGAGCCAGGGCTGGGGAGGTGTGGCATCATCTCTCCATGCTCAGGGCCTCAGCTGCTTCATCCCATCCGCTGAAAGGTGGTGGGAGGATCAGATGAGAAAACATGCATGCGGGGTAGGAAGACCAGCAGTATATATATATATATATTTATGACCCTGCTCATAAGTATTGCCCCAAAGGCCTCCTTGTGAGTTACCTTCAGCTCAGCTTCCTTATAAAAGGATATACTAAGTAGGGGGCACCCTGTTGTGGGAGCACGCATTAACATTTTGCCATATAGTTTCTTTCTTTATGTGTATATATGTATATATTTTTGTCTTTGACCCGTTTGAAATTTACAGACATATTATCCAGTTTTCTGATAATATTGAAGGCATTCTTTGCCATGTTAGCCTTTTTTTGTTTGCCCATTTAACAAAAACTTATGGGTAATTTTTTCTTCCTGAGTTTTCTTTTCTCACTGCTGTCTTCCCCTTGGCTACAGAGTTGTGCCAGGGACTGTCAACTGCCCTGCCTGCCAGCTTTGCATCTTCCCTTTGGTGCTGTCCTTTGTAGGGTGGGTGGTTCCACCCTGAGTGCTCTAGATTGCTGCCTGGTTTTGTGCTTCTCCGTCACCCAACCTTTGGTTCCTATAGGGGCATTTGCACAGATGTGGGGGTCACTCTCCCTCACTTCTCTGCAGGTCGGCACTGATTGGCGTGACTTTCCTTGACACTTTTTTAAAAAATAATTTTTTTTAGAACAGTTTTTGATTTACAGAAAAATTGTGAGTATAGTACAGAGGATTCTGGTATACCCCATGTCCAGTTTTGGTTTCTTGTGCTACTGACAGCTTGTATGGGTGTGGTATATTTGTTACAATTAATGAACTGATATTGTTACATTATTGTGGTAGGCTGAATAAAGGCTCCATCTGTGAATGTTAGGTTCCCTGTGACAAAGGAGTATTAAGGTAGTAGATGGAATTAAGGTTGCTAATCAGCTGACCTTAAAATAGATTATCCTTGCGTATGGTGGGGGTCGGCACCAATGTGATCACAAAGTTTCTTATAGCTGGAAGAGGGGATCCAAATAGAGGACCAGAGAGTTGGTAGTGTGGGAAGAACTTGGCCTGATGTTGCTGGTCTTGGAAATGGAGCAAGGGTCCCCGAGCCAAGTAAAGTTGTCCATCTCAGAAACTGGAAAGGTCAAGCAGACAGAGACTCACACCTGTCACCACTTGGATCCTAGCTCAGTGTGTTCTGTATCAGATTCATGCATTTGTTTTGTTTTAAGCTGTTGCGTTTGTGGTAGCTTGTTATGGCAGCAGTAAAAAATGAATACAATTATTATTAACCAAAGTCCATGTCTTGTTCAGATTTCCCTAGTCTTGTGTTCCAGGATTCCATTCAGGACACCATATTACGTTTAGTTGTCAACATGGCTGGGGCAGTTTCTGAGACTTTCCCTGTTTTGGATGACCTTCGAAGTTTTGAGAAGTATGCTCCTGTATTTTATAGAATGTCCCTCAGTTGGGATTTGTCTGATGTTTTTCTCACGATAGATGAGGGTGATTGGCTTTGGGAGAGGAAGACCACAGAGATAAAGTGCCATTCTCATCCCATATCAAGGGTACATTTCCCCCTCCTTTCCTCTCCCTTCCCCTCCTCTTCCCTCCTCTTCCCTTTTTCTTTCTCCCTCTTTTTCTTTGTCTTGTTTTCATTTATTTTTTGAGACAGGGTCTTGCTCTCTCACCCAGGCTGGAATGCAGTGGTGATGATAGCTCACTGCAACCTCAAACTCTTGGCTCAAGTCATCCATCCACCTCAGCCTCCTAAGTAGCTGGGACTACAGGCACCTGCTACCATGCCTGGCTCAAGGGTACATTCTGTCAACATGACTTTTCTTTATTGATGCAGTCCTCAATCACCTGGCTGAGGTAGTATTTTTCAGGTTTCTTCAATGTAAAGTTACTTCCCCCACTTTCCATACTGTGGGTTGTGTGTGGTTAGCATTCCTTACTTTTTTGGCACTGTAAATGGTTCCAGGCTCATCTTGTATATTTCCTGTTCCAGTTCTAGAAGCAGCCATTTTTCCAAGGAGCCCTGGTTCCTTTTATTGGAGCATGGTAGTTGAAACCAAATCTGTGCCCTACGTGTGCTCATTGCTTCTAGGCCTTCTCAGAGGGCAAGGGATTTTTTTCCTGACAGAGCAAGGAAGTAAATCTGTATATTAACCCTTGTATATATGCATATCTATAAATATTTTTTCATGCAACTATATTATGATTCTCCAGAGAGACAGAACCTCTAGGGTATAGGTCTTCCTCTGCCTTTTTTTTTTTCCTCCTGTCTGGGCCCTCAGCCAATTGGACAGTGCCTGCCCACAGGGAGATTGGATCTTCCATGCTTAGTCCACTGATTCAAATGCTTATCCCTTATTGTAAACACCCTCAAAGAAATCCCCAGAAATAATGCTTCACCAGCTGTTGGGGTATCTCTTAGCACAGTCAAGTTGATACCTACAATTAACCATCACAGTAACTAACACTTTGTATCTATGGTAAGCTGAACTTGAGTTCACACCTGTCTCTGACTCTAGTTCATTACCATCTTGATCATTTTTGCCTCTTTCCCCTGCCTTGTCTGTAAGCTCCTACTGTAAAAATGAGAAAGCTGGCTCTCATGTTCTTCCATCCTTTTTCTTAATTGTTCATTTACAGTATACTGATGCTCCTTAGCTTACGATGGAGTCATATCCCAATAAAGTCATCCTAGGTTGAAAATACCATAGTCAAAAATGCATTTAACACAGCTAACCCTCTCAATATTATAGCTTAGCCTCACTCACCATAAATATGCTCACAACACTTACATTAGCCTACAGTTAGGCAAAGTCTTCTAACACAAAGCGTATTATATAACAAGTGTGAGTGTCTCATGTAATGTGTTGAATACAGTGTACTGTAGAGCACAATACCAGTTGTTTACCTTTGTAATCACGTGGCTGACTGGGACCTGCAGCTCATGGCTGCTGCCCAGCATCACGAGAGAATGCCGTGCCTTGCACCACTAGCTTGGGAAAAGGTTGAAAGTTCAAAATTCAAAGGGTGGTTTCCATCGGATGTGTATTTCACACCATGGTAAAGTCATAAAACCATAAGTGGAACCATTGTTAGTCCGGGACCGTCTGTGCATGTGTAGTAGTAGTATCAGAGTTGTTGACCTGTGTTCCGTGGAGTCCTGTACTTGTGTATGGTTCTTTGCCTTCCTTTCCACAGACTCCACTTACTTACAAAATTATTTAAGACTCTCGCCTATTTCCCTCACATCTCCCAGTGAGGCTGTTTCATACATGTGTAGTACAGTCAGGTTGCTGGGTCACATGCTGCATTAAATCCAGAGGTCCCCTGACCTCCTAAATGATTTATTTTTAAAACTTGCAAACATTAAGGTTTATTCTTTGTCCTGTAAAGTTCTGTGGGTTTGGACAATTGCACAGTGTCATGCATTCACAATCACAATATTATACAGAATAGTTTTCACCGTCCTAAAATCCTCCTATGTTTGACTAATTTAACCTTTTCCCTCTAGCAACCTCCTATCTTTCTACCCTTGCTATAATTTTCCTTTTCCTTTTTCTGGAATAATTGGAATCATACAGTATGTAGCTTTCTTAGGAGGGCTTATTTCTTAATTTTTTTTTGTTTTAATTAATTAATTATTTTTATAGAGATGGGTTTCACCGTGTTGGCCAGGCTGGTCTTGAACTCCTGACCTCGTGATCCACCTGCCTCGGCCTCCCAAAGTGCTGGGATTACAGGAGTGAGCCACCACGCCCAGCCTGGAGGGCTTATTTCACTTAGCAATATGCTTTTAATTTTCTTGTGTGTGAAAAGTCATGGCTTGATAGATTTTTTTTTTTTAAATCACAGAATAATGCTCTATTGAATGGATCTAACTGCAGTTTGCGTATCCATTCGCCTATTGAAGGACATCATGGTTGCATCCAGTTTAAGGTAATTATGAGTAAAGCTGCCGTAAACATTCATACACAGGTTTTTCTGTAGACATACGTTTTTACATCAGTTGGGTAAATACCTAGGCGTGTGATTAGTTTTGTACAGAACTACCAAATTGTCTTCTAAAGTGGCTGTGCATTTTGTATTACCATCAGCAATGAATGCGTCCCTGTTGCTACACATCCTCACAATTGGTATTGTCAGGTTTTGGATTTTAGCCATTCTATTAAGTATATAATGGTATCTTGTGTTAATGTGCAATTTCCTAGTGACAAATGACATTGGACATTTCATATATATATATATATATATATATATATTTTAATTTGAGGCAGAGTCTGGTCTGTCACCCAGGCTGGAGTGCAGTGGCGCAATCTAGGCTCAGTGCAACCTCCGTCTCCTGGGTTCAAGTGATTTTGCTGCCTCAGCCTCCCGAGTAACTGAGATTAGAGGTGCATGCCACTACGCCCAGCTAATTTTTGTATTTGTAGTAGAAACAGCATTTCGCCATGTTGGCCAGGCTAGTTGCAAAACATTTCATTATGTTATTTGTCATCTGTGTATCTTCTGTGCTGAGATACCTATTCAAATTTTTGGCCTATTTTTAATTGGGTCATTTGTTTTCTTATTGTTGACTTTTAAGAATTCTTTGTATATTCTGGATGTAAGTCCTTTATCAGATGTGTTTTGCAAGTAGCTTCTTTCAGTCAGTGGCTTGTCTTTTGGTACTCAAGTGTCCTTTGCAAAACAAAAGTTTTAAAATCAAGTTTAACATCAATTTTTTTTCCCCTGGATCATGCTTTTGGTGTTATCTCTACAGAGTCATCACCATACTCAAGGTCATGTGGGCCTTCTCCTATGTTACATTGTAGAAGTTTTATAGTTTTGTGTTTTACACGTAGGTTTATGAGGCATTTTGAATTAATTTTTGTGAAAGATGTAAGGTCTGTGTCTGGGTTCATTTCTTTGCATATGGATGTCCAGTGGTATAGTACCATTTGTTGAAAAGACTATCCTCCACCAAACTACTTTTGCTTTTTTGTCAATGATACGTATTTAGATGGGTCTGTTTCTGGGCTCTCTATTCTATTCCATTGACTTACATATCTAATCTATTGCCAGTACCACCACACTGTCTTGATTACTGTAGCTTTGTAGCAAGTCTTGAAATTACGTATTGTGAGTCCTCCAACTTTGTTCTTCTCCAGAATTGTGTTGGCTTCCCTGCATCTTGACATTTTTGTATCAGCTTTAGATTCAGTTGTCAATATTTACAAAATAGCATGTGGGATTTTTATTGGGATTGCACTGAATCTGTAGATCAAATTGGGAGGAATTACATATTAACAGTATTAAATCTTCTAACCCATGAACGTGGAATATCTGTCTATTTAGACCTTCTTTCATCAGAGTTTTATAGTTTGATACAAATAAAGCCTATGCATATTTAGTTAGGCTTATGCCTAACAAAAATACCCTTTACTGTTGTCAATGGTAATTTTTTTTTTCAAATTCTAGTTGTTCAAATTCCAGTTGTTGCAGTTGCTGGTATGTAGGAGAGATGTTGTCATATTAACCTTGAATCCTGCAGCCTTGTTCTACTTGCTTATTGGTTCCTTGAGATTTTCTTGCTGGTTCTTTGAGATTTTTCTACAAAGACAAGCATATAATCTGTGAACAACATTTTGTTTTTTTCTTCTCTCTCTCTATGTATATATACATATATATATATACATATATATATCTTTTATTTTTACTTTTTATCTTATTGTATTAATTAGAACTTTAATATGATGTTGAATAGGAGTTATGTAAAAGGACATTCTTGTCTTGTTCCTGATTTTTTTGGGAAAGTGTCCAGTTTCTCATCATTAAGTATGATGTTAACTGTAGGGAGTTTTTCTGTAGATGTTCTTTATCAAGTTAAAGAAGTTCTTGATTCTTAGTTTGCCCAGAGTGTTTTTTTCTCCTGCTTCCCTGCTCCAAGTTTTTTTTTTTTTTTTTTTTTTTTTTTTTTTTTTTTTTTTTTTTTTTTTTTTTTTTTTTTTTTTTTTGAGACAGAGCTTTGCTCTTGTTGCCTCGGCTGGAGCGCAATGGCGCGTTCTTGGCTCACTGCAGCCTCCGCCTCCCAGGTACAATTGATTTTCCTGTCTCAGCTTCTCAAGTAGCTTGGATTACAGGCATGTGCCACCATGCATGGCTAATTTTTTGTGTGTGTGTGTTTAGTAGAGATGCGGTTTCACCATGTTAGTTAGGCTGGTTGCAAACTCTTGACCTCAGGTGATCCACCCACCTCAGCCTCCCAAAGTGCTGGGATTACAGCACTTTGCTTCTTTTGATTAATGTTAACATAGTATGTGTTTTTCCATAACCATTTACTCTTTTTCAATCCTTTACTTTTAACCTATGTGAGTCTTAAATGAGTTTCTTGTGGACAACATACAGTTGGGCCATGTTTTTTGTTTTTTGTTTAGTTTTTAATCCACTCTAAAAATCTCATTTAGTTGGTGTACTTAGACCATTCATACTTAAAGTGATTTTTTTTTTTTTGAGATGGAGTCTCGCTGTGAGATCTTTCTAGCTTTCTGATGTGGACATTTAGTGGTATAAATTTCCCCCTTGACACTGCTTTAGCTGTGTTCCAAGGATTCCGGTACGTTGTCTTTTTGTTCTCATTGGTTTCAAATAATTCCTTGATTTCTGCCTTGATTTTATGATTTACCCAGGAGTCATTCAGGAGCAGGTTGTTCAATTTCCATGAAATTGTGTGGTTTTGAGTGAGTTTCTTAATCCTGAGCTATAGTTTGATTACACTGTGGTCTGAGAGACTGTTATGTTTTCAGGTTTTTTGCATTTGCTGAGGAGTGTTTTACTTCCGATTATGTGGTCGATTTTAGAATACGTGCCATGTGGCACTGAGAAGAATGTATATTCTGTTGATTTGGGATAGACAGTTCCGTAGACATCTACAAGATCCACTTGATCCAGAGCTGAGTTCAAGTCCTGAATATCCTTGTTAATGTTCTGTCTCATTGACCTGTCTAATACTAACAGTGGGGTATTAAAATTTCCCACTATTACTGTGTGGGAGTCTAAGTCTCTTTTTTATTTATTCTTTATTTTTTGTTTGTTCTTTATTTTTTAAAAACCTCACCTTTTCTGTCTTCTCTGGTTTTAACTGACTATTTTATGTGATTCTGTTTGCTCTCTTTAGCATGTCAACTATACTTCCTTAAAATTTGTGGTAGTTGCCGTAAGGTTTGCAATATAAATTCTAAATTAATCTACATTCACCTTCAAATAGTACAATACTGTTTCACATTAAATGCGGCTTTATTTATTTTATTATTTTGAGACTGGGTCTCACTGTGTCATCCAGGCTAGAGTACAGTAGTGTGATCAATCATGGCTCACTGTGGCCTCAATTCTTGGGCTAATGCAGTCCTCTCATCACAGCCTCCTAAATACTGGGACTACAGGTGCACTCAATCATGCCTGGCTAATTTTTACATTTTTTGCAGAGATGCGGTTTCACTTTGTTGCCAAGGCTGGTCTCAAATTCTTGGCCTCAAGTGATCTTCCCAAAGAGCTGTGATTACAGGTTTGTGCCACTGGGCCCAGTCTAAATACAGGTGTTTTTTTTTTGTTTATTTGTTTGTTTTTTGTTTTTTAAAATAATATTTCCAAGCCTTCTATCCCATTTTTAGGACTTCACTATCATTCATGTCACTTATACGTGTGCTATGATCCCTAGTACACTCTTACTATTATTACTTTAGATGATTATTTTTTTGATCTATTGAGAATAAGAAAAAATATTTTTACCTTTATTCTCAGACACATTTCCTTCCTTTATGTAGATTTCAGTTACTGATCTATGTCACTTTCTTTTTCTCTGGATAATTTCATTTAACATTTTTTGCTAATTAGGTCTGCTGGAAATTATTTTCTCAGTTTTTGTTTAGGAAGCCTTTATTTCTTCAATTTGGAAAGATAATTTCACTGGATATAGAATTCTAGGGTTTCTTTCCTTTGAACATTTGAAATACTGTACTCTACTCTCTTGCTTATGTGCTTTTTTAAATGAGAAGTCTGTGGTAATTCTTATCTTTGTTCCTCAAGCTGTTTTTCCCCACATGGCTTCCTTTAGGATTTTCTCTTCATCTTTCATTTCTGCAATTTGAATATGATTTACCTAGAGTTGGATTTTTTTTTTTTTGACATTTATTTTGCTTGATGTTCTTTTTGGTTCTGTGGTTTGGTGTCTGTCATTAATTTTGGAAAATCCCTGGCCGTTATCACTTCAAATGATTACAGTCTCTTTTCCTATTGCTCCAATTGTGTACATGTTGTACCTTTTGGAATTGTTCCACAATTGCTGGATGTTCTATCCTTTGTGCTGTCTCTTTTTCTCTGTCTTTGCTTTTCGGTTTGGGAAGTTTCTATTGACTTATCTTTCAGCTCACTGATTTTTTTTCCTTGACTATGTCCAGGCTACTGATGAGCCCATCAAAGGCAATCTTCATTTTTCCTTGGTTTTCTTTTCACGTCTAGGATTTCTTATTAATTCTTCCTCATAATTTTTCCACTTCTCTGTTTATGTTACCCATCTGTTCTTCCATCTTGTTTACCTTCTTCATTAGAGCCCTTAACTTATTTATTGTAGTTATTTTAAATACTGTCTGATAATTATAAGATTGTGTCATATGAGTTTCATCCTGATGCTTACTTTACCTTTTTAGACTGTTTTAGCATGCATTATTATTATTTTTTTGGGTCAAATGCCAGGCATAATATTTTAGGTAATAGAAACTGAGAAAATAGTCTGTAAGTGTGAGCTTTGTGTTATTCTGGCTCAGACTTGGGCAGTGTTTCATCTTCTCATCTTCACTGTAGTTGTAGGTGCCAGAACGTTCAGATTCCTCAGGTGTCCTTGTTACAGTCTCTCCTTTTGTCTTTGGACTTCTTTTTTTTTTTTTTAATTTTTTTTTGAGTCAGAATCTCGCTCTGTCACCAGGCTTGGAGTGCAGCGGCATGATCTCGGCTCACTGTAACCTCTGTCTCCTGTGTTGAGGCGATTCTCCTGCCTCAGCTTCCTGAGTAGCCGGGATTACAGGCACGTGCCACAATGCCCAGTGAATTTTTGTATTTTTAGGAGAGAGAAGGTTTCACCATGGTGGTCAGGCTGGTCTCAAACTTCTGACCTCGTGATCTGCCCGCCTCGGCCTCCTAAAGTGCTGGGATTACAGGCGTGAGCCACTGCACCTGGCCATCTTTGGGCTTAAGAACTCCTTGGCTGAGCACTGTGGCTCATGCCTGTGATCTCAGCACTTTGAGAGGCCACGGTGGGAGAACTTTTTGAGTCTAGGAGTTCGAGACCAGCCTGGGCAACACAGAGAGACCCTATCTTTACAAAAAACGAAAAACAAAAAATTTAAAACAACAACAAAAAAACCTCCTTCTCAAATAGAGTCTGAATCTTGCAGAACTTCCAGCTGTCCTTACTGTCATTATATTGCAGCCTGTTGGTGTGGTGGTCAGGTGTGGGGGAGGGAAAGAGTTCTATAATCATAGCATCAATCTCAGTCTTCCATGGGTCTGTGTCCTTGGGTGTGACCTTCACAAGTGATTTCTGTTCCTCCTACCCTTACACCCCTAAGAAGACTAGAAAGCTAGATGGAGTTACTTTCTTACTAGAGAAGAGTAATCCTTGTTCAGTATCCTCAGGGCATTCTCCATAACAAAGGCCAACTCACCAGAGAAGAATTTTCTTTTTTTAAAAACATATATATATATATTTTTTTTTAAGTTTTTTTTTTTTTGACTGTAAGTTTATTCAATGTAAAATAATCCTCTCCAATTTTACTGAGGTGGCTGACCATGTCTACGACCAAATCTGCCTCTAAACTGGAATTTGGTTGCTGACCCAGCCCCTGCCTTGGCTTTTTTGGTCAGCACCAGGTGGCACAGCACTCCATCTGTAGGTATCTCTGTCGGCTTCCCCTCTTGTGAGTCTTGCAGGTTGCTCACCCTCCAGACCTTTAGGCCGAGGCCTACCTGTCTCTGATGGCTGCAGTGCAGGGTGGCAGGCACAGTCTCCAGGGGCAGATGAAGGTAATCATGGAGATACTGGGTACCATCATTGGTAAGGTACCAGTAGAAATGTCTCCAGGCAAACTGTTCCTTGACGTAGTCTCGGGACTTGAGAGACTGCATGGCCTTCATGACATGAAGGTTGGGCACATTCTTGTCTGCCAGCTCCAGTTGCTTAGGCATGTGGACATGCCTTGGCCATCCTTCTTGGCCACCATGAGTCCCTCCTTAAAAAGTAGTTCATAAATGGTAATCCGGTTCTTCTTAGGCATCGACATCTAAGTGGCTGTAGGGTCCGAGGCCCAGGCTGGAAAGCATATGTATTTTTTTATAGAGATGAGGTTTCTCCATGTTGGTCAGGCTGCTCTGGAACTCCTGACCTCAGGTGATCTGCCTTCCTCAGCCTCCCAAAGTGGGGTTGAGCCATCACAATCCCAGGTGTGAGCCATCACAGCTTTAACCCCTTGTTCCTAATCACTGAGCTCCCCTGAGCGGTGGCTAAGGTTCTGTATTAAAGTGGCAGGCCCTTTATCCAATAGACAGGTTTCCGGCCCCCTTTGTCATCTGGAACTTGGGAGCAAACCAGGAAGAAAGCAGGGATTCTGAGCAGCCTAAGGAGTATTTGCTATAAAAGCCCAGTGCTCTTCCTTCGTTTCTGAGGGTTATTGAGTGGGCAGATTAAGGAGATTGTAGGGGTGGGGTGTGTTGTACCCTGGATGGGGTGAAGAGGGCCTCTGCTGGGGAACGGGATATTGGTAGCAACAGGACTGATCAGATACGTAAATATTTTGACAATCAGCCAGGGGTGGTGGCTCATGGCTGTAATCCTAGCACTTTGGGAGGCCAAGGCAAGCGAATCATCTGACGTCTGATGTTCAAGACCAGCCTGGCCAACATTGGTGAAACCCCATCTCTACTAAAAATACAAAAATTAGCCAGGTGCAGTGGCACACATCTGTAGTCCCAGCTACTCGGGATGCTGAGGCAGGAGGATCAGTTCAGCCTGGGAGGCGAAGTTTGCAGTGAGCTGAGATTGTGCCACTACACTCCAGCTTGGGCAATAGAGTGAGCCTCTGTCTCTTTTTTCTTTTCTTTTCTTTTTTTTTTTTTTTAAAGATGGGGTTTTACCGTGATGGCCAGCCTGGTCTTGAACTCCTGACCTCAGGTGATCCAGCCACCTCGGCCTCCCAAAGTGCTAGGATTACAGGCGTGAGCCACCGCGCCCGGCCTGTCTCTTTTTTTCTTGTTCTGTTGCCCAGGCTGGAATGCAGTGGTACAATCTCAGCTTACTGCAACCTCGCCTCCCAGGTTCAAGCAATCCTCCTGCCTCAGCCTCCTGAGTAGCTAGGACTGCAGGCATGTGCCACACGCCTGGCTAAAAAATTTTTTTTCAGAATAATGGAAACCAGTTTACTTGGTGTTGGAGAAGGGGTTACAAATATGGAAAGAAATGAGAACTCTGTGGTATTGGGTTGCAGTTGGAGATATTAGTGTGAACTCGTTTTTCTCTGTGTAGATATGTATGAAAATACAAATTGATGTAAATGTGTAAACAAATATGTGTATATGTAAGTATGTAAATGTATATAGAGTTGACCCTGGAACAATGCTGGGGCTAGGGGTGCCAACCCCCATGCAGTCAAAAATCCTCACATATAACTTTTGATCCCTAAAAGTGTTACTGCTAATAACCCACTATTAACTAGAAGCCTTACTGATAAAACATTTGGTTAACACATTTTTGTGTGCTATTTGTATTATATACTGTGCTCTTACAATAAAGAAAGATAAAAGGTTATTAAGAAAATTATAATGAAGAGAATATATATTTACTGTTCATTAAGTAGAAGGGATCATCATAAA
The DNA here is from genome assembly GCF_001604975.1 of Cebus imitator. NCBI lineage: Eukaryota > Metazoa > Chordata > Mammalia > Primates > Cebidae > Cebus > Cebus imitator. Next base: position 3,299,446 of record NW_016107517.1, read on the forward strand.
CATCTTGATCCTCATGATCATCTTCATGTTAAGTAGTCTGAAGAGGAGGAGGGGTTGGTCTTGCTGTCTCAGGTGGCAGCGATGGAAGAAACTCCACGTATTAGTGGACCCATACAGTTCAAACCTGTGTTGTTCAAGGGTCACCTGTACACACATATATATGTACAGACTTATATTGCCTGGCTCTGTGCATTGAGGGGATGTGGAAGTACCCCATTAGCATGAGCATACCTGGCTTTCATATGCTGGCTTTTTTTTTTTTTTTAATTCCTGAGTATTCTTTTTTTTAATTGCATTTTAGGTTTTGGGGTACATGTGGACAACATGCAAGATTGTTGCATAGGTACACACATGGCAGTGTGATTTGCTGCCTTCCTCCCCATCACCTATATCTGGCATTTCTCTCCATGCTATCTCTCCCCGATTCCCCACCCCCCGCTGTCCCTCCCCTATTTCCCCCCCGACAGACCCCAGTGTGTGATGCTCCCCTCCCTGTGTCCATGTGTTCTCATTGTTCAACACCCACCAATGAGTGAGAACATGCACTGTTTGATTTTCTGTTCTTGTCAGTTTGTTGAGAATGATGGTTTCCAGGTTCATCCATGTCCCTACAAAGGACATGAACTCATTGTTTGTGATGGCTGCATAGTATTCCATGGTGTATTTGTGCCATATTTTCCCTGTCCAGTCTATCATCGACAGGCATTTGGGTTGGTTCCAGGTCTTTGCTATTGTAAACAGTGCCGCAATGAACCTTTGTGTGCATGTGTCCTTATAGTAGAACGATGTATAATCCTTTGGATATATACCCAGTAATGGGATTGCTGGGTCAAATGGAATTTCTTTTTCTAGGTCCTTGAGGAATTGCCACACTGTCTTCCAGGATGGTTGAACTAATTTACACTCCCACCCACAGTGTAAAAGTGTTCCTATTTCTCCACATCCTCTCCAGCATCTGTTGTCTCCAGATTTTTTAATGATCGCCAGATTTTTTAATGATCACCATTCGAACTGGCATCAGATGGTATCTCAAAGTAGTTTTGATTTGCATTTCTCTAATAAGCAGTGATGATGAGCATTTTTTCATATGTTTGTTGGCCTCATGTATGTCTTCTTTTGTAAAGTGTCTGTTCATATCCTTCACCCACTTTTGAATGGGCTTGTTTTTTTCTTCTAAATCTGTTTTAGTTCTTTGTAGATTCTTATATCAGCCCTTTGTCAGATGGGTAGATTGCAAAAATTTTTTCCCATTCTGTTGGTTGCCGATTCACTCTAATGACTGTTTCTTTTGCTGTGTAGAAGCTGTGGAGTTTGATTAGGTCCGATTTGTCTATTTTGGCTTTTGTTGCCAATGGTTTTGGTGTTTCGGTCATGAAGTCCTTGCGTACGCCTATGTCCTGAATGGTTTTGCCTAGATTTTCTTCTAGGGTTTTTATTGTGTTAGGTCTTATGTTTAAGCTTTAATCCATCTGGAGTTAATTTTAGTGTAAGGTGTCAGGAAGGGGTCCAGTTTCTGCTTTCTGCACATGGCTAACCAGTTTTCCCACCACCATTTATTAAACAGGGAATCCTTTCCCCATTGCTTGTTTTTGTCAGGTTTGCCAAAGATCAGATGGTTGTAGATCTGTGGCGTTGCTTCTGAGGCCTCTGTTCTGTTCCATTGGTCTATATTTTTGTTTTGGTACCAGTACCATGCTGTTAGCCTTGTAGTATAATTTCAAGTCCGGTAGTGTGATGCCTCCAGCTTTGTTCTTTTTGCTTAGAATTGACTTGACTATGCTGGCTCTCTTTTGGTTCCATATGAAGTCTAAGGTATTTTTTTCCAGTTCTGTGAAGAAGGTCATTGGTAGCTTGATGGGGATAGCATTGAATCTGTAAATTACTTTGGGCAGTATGGCCATTTTCATATTGATTCTTCCTAACCATGAGCATGGAATGTTCCTCCGTTTGTGTCCTCTCTGATTTCATTGAGCAGTGGTTTGTAGTTCTCCTTGAAGAGGTCCTTTACATTCCTTGTTAGTTGTATTCCTAGGTATTTTATTCTCTTTGTAG
>NW_016107517.1:3301722-3317033 GCF_001604975.1 Cebus imitator
TTGCTCTGGCTAGAACTTCCAATACTATATTGAATAGGAGTGGTGAGAGAGACCATCGTTGTCTAGTGCCAGATTTCAAAGGGAATGCTTCCAGTTTTTGCCCATTCAGTATGATATTGGCTGTGGGTTTGTCGTAAATAGCTTTTATTATTTTGAGATACGTTCCATCAATACCTAGTTTATTGAGGGTTTTTAGCATAAAGCGCTGTTGAATTTTGTCAAAGGCCTTCTCTGCATCAATTGAGATAAACATGTGGTTTTTGTCTTTGGTTCTGTTTATGTGGTGAATTACATTTATAGACTTGCGTATGTTGAACCAGCCTTTCATCCTTGGGATGAAGCCTACTTGATCGTGGTGGATAAGCTTTTTGATGTGCTGTTGCATTCGGTTTGCCAGTATTTTATTGAAGATTTTTGCATCTGTGCTCACCATGGATATTGGCCTGAAGTTTTCTTTTCTTGCTGAGTCTCTGCCGGGTTTTGGTATCAGGATGATGTTGGTCTCATAAAATGATTTGGGAAGGATTCCCTCTTTCTGGTTTACTTGGAATAGTTTCAAAAGGAATGGTAGCAGCTCTTCTTTGTATGTCTGGTAGAATTTGGCTATGAACCCATGTGGACCTGGGCTTTCTTTGGGTGATAGGCTCTTAATTGCTGCCTCAACTTCTGCCCTTGTTATTGGTCTATTCAGGGTTTTGACTTCTTCCTGGTTTAGGCTTGGGAGGATGCAAGTGTCCAGGAATTTATCAATTTCTTCCAGCTTTACTAGTTTATGTGCATAGAGTTGTTTGTAACAATCTCTGATGATAGTTTGTATTTCTGTGCAATCTGTGGTGATATTCCTTTTATCGTTTTTTATTCCATCTATTTGATTATTCTCTCTTTTCTTTTTTATTAATCTGGCTAGTGGTCTATTTTGTTGATCTTTTTGAAAAAACAGCTCCTGAATTTATTGATATATGCTGGCTTTTAAATACAATTCTTCACTAAATAAACCAGAGTTTTTTGAAGAAATGGCTGATTCCAGGGCCAGAGTAGTGAAATTACAAGATGAGGTTGGAATATTTTGTTGTTCCAGAAAATAGGAAGAACAATGGGGACATATCTGAAGGGCACAGAAGCCTGCTTGAAGGGGTTGCCATTGGCCAAACCTGTAACAATTAGAGTATCAAAATATATGATAGAAATAGATTATAACCCATTGAATAAAACGGAAAAACATGAGGCCATACTGATATAAATAAGTGAATAATGAAATATTTGATGTGGAACAGGAAATTTTCATGGCTTCAGAATACATCTCCACAGAATACTGGTTTGTGGGTCAAGATGGCCAGGGGCAGACCTATGTTATTCTAGTTAACCAGTTAGAAGCTTGCTTTGCTTATTGTACACTAAAGTTTGTGCCTCGAACTAAGCTGTATCAAATATTGGTGCAGTAAAATAGAAATCAAGCAGCAACAGGAGGCCTAAGGTAAATACCATCTGAGAGCACTGTAAAACCATGGAACACCGCAGGGTGGTTGCAGAGCAGGAAATACTGCTTTGGTCCCAGGAATGCCTTCTCAACATGGAGGCTGCGTGTGGATCTGGTAAAGAGGACTTGTGTAAGATCTCTGAGAAGGGAGGCAACCTCTGCTCACAAGATCCAGGAGGGTCTTTGCAGATGGGAGCTTGCAAGGAGGAAAATCCTTGCAGGGCAGAGATACTGCACAGGCTCTGCCTAGGTTCTCAGAATATGGAGTAATTTTGATTGCTCTGTGTCTGCAAAAGCACGGTGATCCTTTGGTGTAGCACCTTAATCTGCTATGCTTCTGATGCAAATGCACCTTGATAGCAATAGGAGGGAGAACTCAGTTTCTCGGTTTGCCTAAGAATCACATCTGCTACTGAATACTGCAGACGACACCCTTCTCCCTTGGCTGTCTTTCCCACTTTAGTTTCAAGGCCTCTCCCAATAATTTCTAGTCCTCCCCTGATCATCCCTCCCTGCTCTGCCACCCCTCAGTTAACAAGTGTATACACGTAATAAAAGCATGTGGAGCCCAGAGCTCAGTGCCAATGAGGATCACCCCACGAGAGAGTGCTTTGGACCCCTGGACCCATGCTGTGAACTTCTACTCTTATCTTTGTCTTTATTTCCTTTTTGCACTCCCTCATCACCGCCGGGATATGGGGTACCCACACACAGGGTTGGGCTGGTTCCCAACACTGTTAATTACAAAGGAAAAAGGAATTACTTTATAGTGCAGAAGCTTGGCAGCCCCTATTCGAGTCAAGTGATTAAAGCGAACGTTACCAAATTGGGACAAGTAGAGGTCATCTGCTACCTGATAGGATGTGGTGAAAACACAGCATCACTTCTGTGATTCTTGCCAAAAATTTATAACCTGGATTTAATCATGACCCGGCCTCAGGCAAACTCAGACTTTGGGACATGCTACGAGAAAAACTGGCCTGTAAAGCTTCGAAAGTGTCAAGGTCATGAGTCAATTAAAGACTTCTCCAGACCTACGTGGTCTAAAGAGACTTGTCAACTGAATGTGACTATCAACTGGATCCATTGTAGCAAAAGGACTTTATTGGGACATTAGGCAACATTTGAATGGGATCTTATGATTAGATATTAGGGTCATATCAATATTAATGTTCTGAATTTGATGGTTGTACTATGGTTATATAGAAGGATGCTAGGTTTGTATGAAATATATAATGGGGTGTTAAGTAAATAACTTATTCCCTACTGATTCAACTTTTCTTTATACTTGAGGTTGTTAAAGTATATAAAAATAGACATAGTAGTTGCTCAGGCAGCTGTGGCTCTTATTCAGGGCCCATTAGTTAAGGGTAATGTGTAAAGTAAATTGAGGTGCCTGATCTTCTCAGCCATCTTAGCCACCTAGATTCCCAGGCAATCAAGGATCAGGATGCCTTTTTTTTTGGAAACTGAGGTCCTGCTCTGTCTCCCAGGGTGTAGGGTGCAGTGGCACCATCACTGCTAACTGCAACCTTTAACTCCTGAGCTCAAGCCATCCCTGCGCCTCAGCCTCCTGAGTAGCTAGGACTACAGGCACTTGCCACCATGCCCAGCTAATTCTTTAATTTTTTTGTAGAGATAAGGTTTCACTGTATTGCCCAGGCTGGTCTCAAACTCCCGGACTGAAGCGATTCATCTGCCTTGGCTTCTCAAAGTGCTGGGATTACAGACATGAGCCATCGCACCCCTTGGGATGCCTTTTTTGTTTGCTTTGTTGTTGTTTTTTGCCTGCCATTGATTTCTGATGCCACTCATTACAGCAAAATGCTAATCCTGCACTCACATTTCATGCTTTATAGTCTGTGAAGGACTTTGATAGGTTTTCTTTTCTTTTTTAATATGGAGTTTTGCTCTTGTTGTCCAGGCTGGAGTGCAATGGTGTGATCTTTGCTCGCTGCTACCTCCGCCTCCTGGGTTCAAGTAGTTTTCCTGCCTTGGCCTCCTGAGTAGCTGGGATTACAGCCACCATGGCTGGCTAATTTTTTGTATTTTTAGTAGAGATGGGGCAAACTCCTGACTTCAGGTGATCCTTCTACCTTGGCCTCCCAAAGTCCTGGGATTACACGGGTGAGCCACCACTCCCGGCTAGTTATCTTACTTACATCCCACGGTACCCTGGAGCAGGCAGGATTATTCTACCATATTGGAGAGGAGGATAATGATGATTAAATAATAATAATGGGTGATACAGAATACTTTTTATGGGCTTGCAATAGTTTAAGCACTTTGAATATTAAATACATTCACTCATTAATTATCACAATTACCCTACAAAGTAGGTAGACTGTGCTTATTTTATTTCACCAACAAGGAATCCAGGGCACAGATAAGTTAAGTGATTTGTCTACGGCCCACAGCTTGAAAGTGGTGGAGCCAGGATTTGCATTAGCCAGTCTGACTCCAGAGCCCCTGCTTATTTATGTACTGGTTCATAGCACCTTAGCTAGGCTGGGTGACTGGTTTGGGGCGCCTCATTCACTTCTTCACTGATTGAGCAAATGGGTCTTGAGTGTGCCTTGAGGGCAGGTCCTGCTGCAGATGCAGAGCCCTTGGCTCCATGGAGCTCAGGCTTTGTGAGGTGAGTCAAAGAACTGGATATGAAACTGTCTCTACCACCCCAGTATGGAGTCAGCCGGCGGCCACTGCCTCACACACCTGAGGAGCTGGCCAGCCTGTGCTCACAGGTGCCCTTTCCTCTCTTTTCTTTTGAAGGTCGCCTGGTCGGCGCTCTGGATGCAGTGTTGGATTCCAATGCACGAGTCGCCCCATTCCGAATTCTGCTTCAAGTTCCCGGCTCCCAGGTTTATTCTCCCATAGCATGTGGTGAGTTACTGAATGGATCAGACGTTTACTGGGCCATAGCCACTGGTGAGTTTTGTTCCAGTTGGAATGCTCCAAACCTTAAGGTCTAAGCATGCTGAGTATCTGCATGTCAGTGAAGTTTGAAGGTAACCCCTTTGGGTGGCCCCCTCATTTGCTTTTAGGAACTTAATTCCCTTCCCCTCCACTCCCCTTCCCTCTCCTTTCCTCCTCTCCTCTTCTTCTGCGCCCTTCCCCTGCCCTGCTCTTCCTTCCCCACCCCTCCCTGCTCCTTTCTGCCCCTCCCTCTCAACCCCTGCTTTCCCTCCCATTTTTTCTTTTTTGCTTTTTTTTTGTTTTTTAACCATCAAAAGCACATAAAGGTGGTAATCTTGGGCAGCATAGCTTGGGCATGCCAGGCTTTCGAGTGGTGTGTTTCCTGGTGCTCATATATTGCTGATAATGGATCGAGCCATTTTCTGTTTCTGACTTAACAAATGTACTCCTGGATGTGTACACATATTGTGATGGTGTGGGGCAGATTCTGAGGGCTGTGTCTGACTCAGGGCAGTCTTCTCCTTTGTGATGTGTGGGCAGATTCTGAGGGCTCTGTCTAACCTAGGGCAGTCTTCACCCCTTGTTCACCTTTGCAATGAGAGAATGAGTCACTGGACAGCTGGGGGCTGAGAGAAGGTGGAAACTACCTGTTCATCTTCTCCCACAGGGGTTTCTGTTCCTCCCACAGACATTGCCTGGTCCTCTGTCTAACCACTCAGGTTCCTCTTCGACCAGGAATCATCACTTCTTGAGAAGACGGTTGTATTAAAAAAAAAAACCAAAATGTCTTTTTTTTTTAAACACAAATAATAAATGCTCATCTTTCAGAAGTGAAAAAGTAGATAAGAAAGAAGGAAAAAATAATCACCTGCAACCTTTATCCATGGCTAATCTTCCTTCTACATATATACATGGTGGTTTGTTTTTTTTAAATTTTGTTTTCTTATAGCACCTTATTAGATACTTGAACTTTCAAAATCACCTCTACATGTTCTCTAGCAACGTTGAAATTAAAAAAAAAATTTAAATTAAATTTTGTTATATTGAGACAGGGTCTTACTATGTTGGCCAGGGTGGTGGCCTTGAACTCCTGGCCTCCAGTGATCCACCTGTCTTGGCCTTCCAGAGTTGCTGGGATTGCAGGCATGAGTCACTATGCCTATCTAACATTGGAATTCTTTTTCCTGGAAGGGGCAAGAAAGTGTGAAGAGAATTCACATTCATATCCTACCATCCAAAACTAATCACTGTTAACATCTTGGCCCGTTTTTTTTTTTTTGTTTGTTTGTTTTACTTTTTAATTAAGACAGATCATTCTGCATTTGCATAAAATGACAAAGATGATGCATGCTCAGTAGGAAGAAATCAGGCTGGGAACGGTGGCTCACACCTGTAATCACAGTACCTTGGGAAGCCAAGGAGGGAGGATTACTGGAAGCCAGGAGTTCAAGACCAGTCTGGGCGACAAAGTGAGTGGGACCTGCATCTCCACAAAAAATTTAAAAATTAGCTAGGCATGGTGGCACATACCTGTAGTCTCAATTACTAGAAAGGCTGAGGCAGGAGGATCGCTTGAACCCAAGAGTTTGAGGCTGCAGTGAGCTGTGATGCTGCCACTGCACTTGAGCCTGGGCAATAGAGGGAGAGCTCGTTTCTTAAAAAAAGAGGCCAGGCGCAGTGGCTCATGGCTGTAATCCCAGCACTTTTGGGAGGCTAAGGCAGGTGGATCACGAGCTCAGGAGTTCAAGACTAGCCTGGCCAAGATGGTCAAACCCCATCTCTACTAAAAATACAAAAATTAGCCAGGTGTGTTGGTGGGTGCCTGTAATCCCAGCTACTTGGGAGGCTGAGACAGGAGAATTGCATGAACCTGGGAGGCAAGGTTGCAGTGAACCTGCTGCACTCCAGCCTGGGCAACAGAATAAGATTCCATCTCAAAAAAAAAAAAAAGGAGGGAGGAGTGTGTCAAAGAAATCAGCTAACTGAAAAATACAAAGAAGGTATCTATCTCCACAAATCCCAACCACCCAAACTAACGTCTAGTTTTATGAGGTTTTTTTCAGCCCAGGCAACTTTCTAAGACATTTAGACACACAGAGATAGTTGAAAAGTTGGATAGAAGTACTTTTATAAAGATACAACTTGTGCGTCTGTGCTTTTATAACAAAAGTATTACATTTACTTGATTTTAATAAAAGGAAATAAACTGAAGTGAAACCAAAGAAATGTTAAATTTCAAATAAAATGTTTCTTTAGTACAAGAGAGATTTGTTCTAAAAGGTTCAAGTAAGGTTAAGGGAAGAGATTTTTGAAAGCATTATAAGGTTAGAATTGTGCCTTTTGAAAAACAATGTTTTAAGTCTGATAGTGTTCACTGGCTCCCCACCCTCTGAGTCAAGGGTGCCAGCATTCTTATTCTTCTCCCTGCTTTCCCAGTCTCTCATTTGAAAAAGTTCTATTATTGGTTTTACATTGTGCTTCGCATTCTGTCACGTAAGGTTACTTCCGTTGTTTAGCTCCGTTCTCATTTACATTGATTTGATGCTTTTACTTAAGTATGGATTTCCCAGTCCAGAATCTTTTTTTTTTTTTTTTGAGACAGGGTCAATGGTGTGATCTCGGCTTACTGAATCCTCCACCTCCCGGGTTCAAGTGATTCCTGCCTCAGCCTCCCAAATAGCTGGGATTACAGGCATACGTTACCACGCCTGGCTAATTTTTTGTATTTTTAGTAGAGATGGGATTTTACCATATTGGTCTGGCTGGTCTCAAACTCCTGACCTCAGATAATCCTCCCACCTCAGCCTCCAAAAGTGCTGGGATTACAGGTGTGAGCCACTGCACCTGGCCCCAATCCAGAATCTTTTCTCTCTTATTTGGCTGGATTCCTGTTTTCTTCCCTCAATAATGTCAGCGTCCTGTTTTCTGAATATTTTTTCACATTTGCAAATATTTGCCCCTTGTTTCTGGACTCAAGTGACACCTTCACTAGGTGATAGTCTGAGGCTACGCTTTAGAGCAAACTTGTCCAACCTGTGACCCGCTGGCTGCATACGGCCCAAGAGGTCTTTGAATGCAGCCCAGTTTATGAGGTTAGCATCAGCTCAGACAACAAATTAGTAAACTTTATTAAAACAGGATGAAATTCTGCTGGGCACGGTGGCTCACTCCTTTAATCCCAGCACTTTGGGGGTGCGAGGCAGGCAGATCACCTGAGGTTAGACCCTGTCTCTACTAAAAAAACAAAAATTAGCGGAGTGTGATCTTGGGTGCCTGTAATCCCAGCTACTCGGGAGACTGAGGCAGGAGAATTGCTTGAGTCCAGAAGGGAGGTTGCAGTAAGCTGAGATCATGCCATTGCACTCCAGCCTGGATAACAGAGTGAGACTCCATCTCAAAAAAAAAAAAGATGAAATTTTTTTTTCTTTTAAGCTTATCAGCTATCGTTAATGTTAATATATTTTATGTGTGGCCCAAGATCATTCTTCTTTCAGTGTGGTCTAGGGAAGCCAAAAGATTGTACATCCCTGTCTAGAGGTTGGTCGCTGTTGTTCCAGGGTCTTCCGGTGTTTCCTAGGCTAATGGGAGAAATCTCAGGCAGGACTGATTTTTTTTTCCTTTGTGGGTAATAAGCTTTTTGTGCACATAACTCTGGCTTTATCATTGAAGTTTAGTAACTTGATTAACATCTGTAACTACTGTGAACACATTGTGTTACATTTTTGGGAACATGGTGTGCACTTGCAGTCTGCAGAGTTTGGTTTGAATTAAAGAAACCAAGATCATTCTTGGTTTCTTTAATCACTTTAGGAAATTTTCTTACATCATTCTGTGTATGTATTATATTTTTTGATGCATTTTACATTTTGTTTGTTAACTTTTCCACTTCAAGGATACTTTATGTTAGATAGCTGTCATCTGCTTTTCATTTCTGTTTTTATCCGTCTTTTTCATCTGTGCTCTCCATTCTGCTCATAGTTCTTTTGAGTTAATAATTTGGTTTGCAACAGTATATTTCATACTTTGCCTCTTTTAACTTACTACTAATTTTTTTGTCATGTTGTTTTGATCCTCATTTCATTTTGTTAGGTTTCCAACATCTTTTTAATCTGTTATTAGTTCATCTGTGAGCGCTTGTTTTATTGAATCCATGTTCTTCAGTGGCTTGGGAGTATGAAACATTTGTGAGAATTTTGTTTTCTTCCTTGAGTGTTTCATTCTCTTCTAGCACAGAATCTCTTCTTTGGAGCCTTCTGTTCTCATCTGTTCATTTTCTTTTGCGGTCAAGTGTTCGCTTGCTTGCAGTGCTGGTTCCCCTCATCTTGCTCGTACTTGGGCATCGTTGTCCCAGACGTTATATTGGCACTAACATAGTGTGACTTTAACTTGTGTTACGGGAACAGAGCAAGGAGGACTGGTATCCCGCTAGACGAGACATGGTAGGTGAAGGAGTAGGATCCTCTTTTTCACATTTCTTGTGGATTTGGTGCTTTTGATGTATTTTTTTTTCTCCCCTGTAGGTTGGCTTCTGGAGAGTTGCCCACATCTCTGCTCTGTTCCTGCATCCATACCCTTTGTAACCACAGCCATACCATGTTCTTAATGGCCACACAGCATTCAATTCTGTGGCTATAGCTCGATTTACTCATCCATTCCTTATTGGATACTTAATTGGTCCTGATTTTTTACTATTCTAAAAGTAGAAGTGAATACCCATTCACTTCAGCTTTTCAGTACACTTAACAATCCCTAAATTCCATTCATTTGAAATATCTGGTGACTGACATGTACCAGACACATGCTTGGTGTTGTGGATTCTGCCCTGAATGTGTGAGGGGCAATCTTCCTGCACCTAGCTTTTCAGGGCCCAGGGGAAGGCAGATAGCAACATGAATTACAGGTGTAGGTGGGCAGAGGGCTTGGAAGACCCAAGAGGAAAGCACCCTTGGAGAGCACATCCTAAAGAATGGCTGCATGGAAGGGATGTGTGTTTCTCCTTTTTTTGAGACAGAGTCTCACTTTGTCACCCAGGCTGGAGTGCAGTCATGCAGTCTCGGCTCACTGCAGCCTCCACCTCCTGGGTTCAAGCGATTCTTCTGCCTCAGCCTCCTGAGTAGCTGGGATTACATGCGTCCACCAGCATGCCCGGCTAATTTTTTATTTTTAGTGGAGGCAGGTCTTGAACTTCTGACCTCAGGTGATCCTCCCACCTCTGCCTCCCAAAGTGCTGGGATTATAGGTGTGAGCCACCGTGCCTGGCCAGGATGTGTGTTTCTAATGCGTTTTGTATTTATTGCCAAATCACCTGCCATGATGTTTGCACCGGCTTCTCTGGCTCTTCCCCTCCCAGCAGTGCAGGAGTCCTAAGCAGGTTAACTCCTAGACCCTCTTTCTGTTGAGCAGAGATCCGCTTCCTTTAGTTCCCACTGGGCGTGATTTCTGCCTCAGGCAGGTCTGCAGTTGCATCACTTTCTGCTGCCTTCTTGCCCACAGAACATCCCCTGAGTAAGAATTTATTTTTTCAATGCACTTTTCTTGGGTTAAGGAAGCGAAAATTGTTGAGTGTATTTCTATCATGGACCGGGGGTATTGATTTAGGTCCTTAGACCTCTTCTGGGAGTTCCTTGGGCATCTTGCATTGTGTTATTGACTCACCATAGTTAATATTTTATTGTGTCTTGAGCATTGAGCAAAGGCCCTTGCTCAGGGCTTCAAGTCTCAGATAAAGTGCAAACAAGAACTATAGGAAAGGCCTGGGTGGCTCCAGGACACGGGTGGGAACAGGAAGAGTGGCCTGCATGAATGATTTATATCTTCACTTGAGTTTGGCTGCTTGCACAGCAGGATGGGGAGACATAGGAGGGCTGAGGATAAGTTTTTTTCCTTTTTTCTAAGCAGAGATAGGTAGATAATTTCATGGGTGAACTACATTATTATTTGGCAAAAGATATCTGTGGCTGACTGTGGTTGGAAGGAGAGATGAGTTGCTATTAGTTTTAACTTAACATGGACTAGAGAATCCCAAGGCTTTATAAAGATTACCCGGCTTCAGTGGGTAGAGACTTCCTGGGAGAGAGTGGTTGTGAGTTGTTTGGGACGTTGTGGGCAGTGTGATTTAGGTGACAGCTGAGATGTCACCTCCCCTGACTCCCTGTCACCTGCCTTCTCCGTCCTGGCAGTCACTCATCACCAGCTATCCTTTGAATTGATTTTTGTCTGTCTTTTACTTCATGGAAATAAAATTTCTCTGAGAGTCATGCTTGTGACCCTCTGATGCTTAGGACAGAGCTTGATGTGTCATCAATGCTCCGTACACCATGAGTGGGTGTGTAAGTGGGCAGTATGGAGAGAAGGGGAGGAGTCTCAGCAGTTAAGACTCCTCCTGTATGTAAAGAGAGTGAAGGTAAGGCACGCAGTTTCAGATGAGATTCCTTGGATGTTTTCTGCTGAGCCGGGCCAGGGATATTCCAGGGCAAGGCATGGGCCTGCTTACCACCAACACACAACAAAAGAACTTGCAAAACAGAGATGTTCCTTCATTTCCTTAAAAAGATAAAGTTTGTGTTGTTGTAAAATATACATAAAATTGACCATCTTAACCACTTTTAAGTGTACAGTTTGGTGGCATGAAGTGCACTCGCATTATGGCACAACCATCACCACCATCTGTCTCCAGAGCTTTTTTCATCTTCCCAAACTGAAACTCTACCCATTAAACATTCACTCCCCACTCTGCTCTCCCCAAGCCCCAGCCGTCCCAGGTGGGATCCACGTTCTGTCTCTAGGAATTTGCCTACTTGGGCACCTCATGTCAGTGGGCTCGAGCAGTGTTGGTCCTTTGGTGACCGCTCATTACAGTCAGCATCCTGTCTTCAGGGGTCCCTCATATTGCAGCAGGTGCCAGAAAGTTCTTCCTTTTTACAGCTGAATGATATTCCATTGTAAGCTGGCTTTCTTTTTGAAATCAGATCTCTATATGATTGGGCATAAGTGGAAACAAGGATGTGGGGTGTGGAACCAGGAGAGCAGAATCCCAGGAGCTAATTCCTAGTCAGGTCAGGGGGAACAGGAGTGCTGGGAGGGCCAGGGTACCCAGCATCCAGGAGGGCTGGTTTTGGCCAAATTAATGCCTATCTTGCGCAGAGCCCTCTGAGTCCCTGGATGAACCAGGAGACTTCATTGCCATTTCTGTGTGTCTGATGATCTTAGTCATGGCTCTGTCCTGTGCTTGAAAAGTCCAGGCCATCATAGGCTGAGAGCTATCCTGTTTCTATGTGAGATATTGCTGTCTTGTGTTCTTTTTGGCAGGTAGTTCCCAAGGCGGTTACCAATTGCATTATTCACACATATATTTTATTTTATTTTATTTTTATTTGAGACGGAGTCTCACTCTGTCCTTTCGGCTGGAGTGCAGTGGTGCAATCTCAGCTCACTTGCAACTTCCGCCTCCCGGGCTCAAGTGGTTCTCCTGCCTCAGCCTCCCAAGTAGCTGGGATTATAGATACCTGCCACCATGCCTGGCTAATTTTTGTATTTTTAGAAGAGATGGGGTTTCACCATGTTGGTCAGGCTGGTCTTGAACTTCTGACCTCAAGTGATCCACCTGCCTTTCCTCCCAAAGTGCTGGGATTACAGGAATGAGCCACTGTGCCTGGCCACACATTTTATTCTTAACCATGGCACTGTGCATTGAGTGAATTATTCTTGCCCAGTTTTCAGGAAGCAGAAAGAAAAGACAGGCAAGAGCTGCAGGACTTTGAATTATCTGCTTAGATCATCCTAAGAATTGAATTGATTATGCAATAATTGGACTCCTTTTCCTGTAGATTAATTGAGGCACAAGGTGGACTGTCTCCTCTGGTTACTGGAAGAGGACTTCCTGATTTCCTTTCTTCGAGGCAGCCAGGGTGGGGTCCTCCCAATAGCATGGTGGAGGCAGCCAGGATGAGGTTCTCCCACAAGCATGGTAGATGGTCCCAGGGGGCCCAGTTTAGGGTTGCCTTTCATGAAAAACTCATCAAACCTTTGTACAGATGGCCTTTTAATAATACAGCTTTGCATCTGAGTTTGGACTCTGGGCTGCTCTAGTAGTTTGGTGGCTCTGTTCATGGTAGCTTATGTAGCCAGTAAGGTCTGTCCCATGGTCTTGAGTTAAATGGGGAGCAGGAAAACAGAAAGAAAGGAAAGTGTCACATTGTAGTGGGGGGGGGTGTCAGGAGACCACCTTACCTGGGCATGTGGTTGTGGGGGTCGGGGGGTGGTGCCAGCAGAGCAGGAGCTTACCTAGTGGGCAGGGTTACTGCCGCATCTTGGGAGGGGGTATTAGGTATTATATAGTTTGAAAAGGCTTACTTAATAGTTTAGATTTGGAAATGGAAAAAGCATCCTTTTGAAATGTTACTAAATAAATTTGTGATATTTTCATAAATCAAAATGTGGTATATGTTTTAAAAAATTGAGAATGGCCGGGTGCAGTGGCTTGCTTCTGTAATTCCAGTACTTGGGAGGCTGAGGTGGGAGGGTTGCTTTAGGCTGGGAGTTCAAGACCACCTGGGCAGCATAGCGAGATCCCATCTCTCCAAAAAAATTTTAAAAATCAGTAGTCTCAGCTACTCAGGAGGCTGAGGTAGGATGGGGCCTGGAAGGTTGAAACTGCAGTGGGCTGGGATTGTGCTACTGCACTCCAACCTGGGCAACAGAACAAGACCCTGTCTCAAAAAAAAAAAAAAAAAAATTGAGAATACGAGAATAGGGCTTTCCAGTTTTAACAGTCCTTTCCTTTCCCATACTTTCTTCATTTGTTCCCCTCAATATTATACTGGGAAGTGTGATGCTTTGCCTGGAGAGGGAAGGAGCAAACCACAGGGAGCTCAGGGACTTGCCAGGGCTGCTCCAGGCATCGGTGACACCGTGGGTGTGTCAGGTGCTGGCCCTGACAGAATGTTCTTTCAGAGCGTGCTTTCTGACGCACTTTGTCTTATCTCTGCCCTTGACCACTGCTGGCGTCTTGGTTTCTTTCATTCCTCATCACTGTTTGCTTTGTCTTTGGAGAGAGAATTTTATTGAGGGAGGAAATGTTCCAGGGTGGATCAGATTAGCATCTCTGTGAACTTTGTACCAGCATGGCAAAGGAAGTGCCAACCCCATCTTTTTTTCAAGAACAGAACTCCCTGGGTGCTTCAAGGAAAATCTGGGAGGCAACCCAGGGGGAGGGAACACAGCGCTTTCCCTGGGTCCCCATGCTGAGGTCAGGTGGTACGAGTTGTCATACTTGTTTTCAGTCATGCTGTATTTCCTTAAAACAACATGGGCTGGAATTTTCCATGTGGGGTTTACTCTCGGAAACAGCTGAGGGGTGCTATGGTTCACGTTTCTTTTCTATTATGCAGTTACTATCACCAGGCTCTTACTGTTTTAAACAAAGTCATTTTGCTTATGCTCAAATAATTACACTCATCCAAGGTGTTCGTTCATTAGGGTTGTTTCCAGTTATTTAAAAACCAGGGACATACGGAGTCTAACTTGTAGATCTAGTAAATGTGGATGTCAAAAGTGATGTTAAAAACTATTTTAAAGACTGGACCTGGTGACTCACGCCTTTAATCTCAGCACTTTGGGAGGCTGAGGTGGGAGGATCATTTGAGGCCAAGAATTGCAGACGAGCCTGAGTAACATAGCAAGACCTTGTCTCTTCAGAAAAAAAAAAAAAATTAGCTAGGCGTGGTGGAGCTCACCTGTAGTCCTAACTACTCTAGAGGCTAAGATGGGAAGATTTCTTGAGCCTGGGAGTTCGAGGCTGCAGTGAGCTATTATGGCTCCATGGCACTATGGCTCCATGGCACTCTAGCCTGAGTGACAAAATGAGACTGTATCTTTAAATAAATAAATGAATAAAAACCCCCAAAACAAAAAACCTATTTTTTAAGCTTGGAATCAGACTTTTATCTAGTATCTTATAGGTTACAGAACAGGTTGCTAACTTCTGCATACAGCGGGACTTGCTTAACAAGGTAACCATCTGGAAGGGATCTTAGCAGGCATCCGGTTTAATCTCTTTCATTTTTAATAGATGAAGAGACATTGACTGTAGCTGTGGGATTCAAAAGGAGATGACTCTAGCAAATGACTTTTTATTAAATGATTCCTTGATTAAAAACAACACCAGGAATGAGCATGGTGGCACCATCACACTGTGCTGCCTGGAGCCCTCCCTCTCGGCCAGTTTTACTGGTTTGACCCCAGTGGGTGTGTCTGCGTACCTACTTTGGTCTCTCCCATTCTGTGAGGTCCCAGGGGGCCCACTTCAGGGTTGCCTTTCTCTGACTTCCATAACATACTAGAGCCTTGTATATCTGAATTTCCTGGGGCTGGGAGTGATCCTGATCAAAAAAATAATAAGGAAATTTAGGGTATAAGCACTTCTTTGCCCTGTTTCTTGTCCTGCCTTTTTTACTTCTGATTATATGTTCCTAATAGGTAGGAGTCACTTATCCATATTTGTTCCTTTTTTTGCTAACAAAGGTTTGTTTTTCTTTTTCTTTTTTTGTTATGAAGATTTTCAAACATGTCCCAGAGTAGGGAAGAGAGTGTAAGGAAATCTGCAGACTCATTGCGTACCTGCATCAGGATTGAGGTTTTGACCTTCTTGAGTTATTTCTTCCTCTCTAAGCCCTTTCCCTACCCCAAAGCATTTTAAAGCAAATTCTAGAAATTGTAATATTTCACCCCTACATATTTTAGTAAACATTTATGAAAAATATGGCCAGTCGGCTGGGCGCGGTGGCTCACACCTGTAATCCCAGCACTTTGGGAGGCCAAGGCGGGTGGATCACGAGGTCAAGAGATCGAGACCATCCTGGTCAACATAGTGAAACCCCGTCTCTACTAAAAATATAAAAAAAATCAGCTGGGCATGGTG
>NW_016107517.1:3317103-3323562 GCF_001604975.1 Cebus imitator
AGGAGGCGGAGGTTGCGGTGAGCCGAGATCGCGCCATTGCACTCCAGCCTGGGTAACGAGTGAAACTCTGTCTCAAAAAAAAAGAAAAATATGGCCAGTCCTATCACTATAATGCCCACATTAAACTGATTAAGTTAACGGATTCCTCGGTGTCCCTGTACTCAGTCCATTCTAAGCCTTCCTGCTTGCTTCAGGAATCTTCATAGATCTGGGTTGGAGTTAACTAGAACTGCACACTCATTTGGTTGTGTTTCTAAAGTCTCTTTGAGTCAAGAAAACTGTAACTGTCCAATGTTTTCATTTTGCCCACTGCCCATTTAGAGCCAATTTCTCAAGACACGGGAATTGCAATAGAGAAAGCATTTAATATGCAGAGAGCTGCCTGAATGGAAGATTAGAGTTTTATTACTCAAATCAGTCTCCCTGAAAATTGGGAGGCTAGGGTTTTTCAAGGTGAGTGTCATGGGCCAGGGAATGGAAGTTGCTGGTTCGTTGGGGATACAATCATAGGAGTGTGGGAAATGGTCATTCTGTGTGCTGAGCCACTTATGCAGGGGAGGGGGAGGGGGTGGGGGTGGGTGACCACCAGGCCAGTTGGCCAGTCTGGGTGGAGCCATCTGTCATCAGAAATGCAAAAATCTGAACAGACATCTCAAAAGGCCAATCTTAGGTACTGCAAGGGTGATATTTTCTGCAGGAGTAATTGGGGAAGTTGCCAATCTTGTGACCTCCAGGGATAATGGCTGGTAATTGTTTAAGTCCATACCTTAACAGAATTCAGCCTCCCCCATCCACCTAACCTGATGGTCTTTCATTAGCTTTACAAGAGTACTTAATTTTGGGGAAGGGCTATTATCATTTGATATGGTTTGGATCTGTGTTCCCAACCAAATGTCATGCTGAAATGTAATCTCCAGTGTTGGAGGCGGGGCCTGGTGGGAGGTGATTGGATCATGGGAGTGTATTTCTTGTGAATGGCTTAGCACTATCCCCTTGCTACTGTCCTCAGGATAGATAATAAGTGAGTTCTTATGAGATCTGGTTGTTTAAAAGTGTGTAGCACCTCCCCGCCCTTGCACCTCCCACCCCTTGCTCCTCCCCTTCTCTTGCTCCTACCATGTGAGATATCCCACTTTGCCTTCCAGCATAATTGGAAACTTCCTGAAGCTTCCCAGAAGCAGAAGCTGCTGTGCTTCTGCAGAACTGTGATCCATTTAAATCTCTTTTCTTTATAAATTACCCAGTCTCTGGTATTTCTTTATAGTAATGTGAGAACAGACTAATGCATCATTTATATTATCACCTAAATGTCTCCCAAAGTTAGCTCGGCCCAAGCCCAGGAATGACTGAGGGCAGTTTGAAGGTTAAAGGCAAGATAAAGATTGGTTAGAGCAGATCTCTTTTGCTATCTTAATTTTCTCAGTTATAATTTTTGCAAAGGCAGTTTCAATGTTTTAGCCCTCTTGCCTCCCCCTCCCTCTTTTCATGCCACTGACTTGTTGAAGAAGCCGGGCCAACTTTTGTGTGATATATCCTGCCAGCTGCACAGTCTGTTTTCTCCCTCAGGGCATTATTTAACTTAGTGTACTTTCCTTCATGTTTCCTGGAAACTGGAAATTACTAATAAAGGTTTAATTGAATGTAAGTTCAGCTGTTTTTAGGAAGAATACTCAATAGACAGTACCATATATTTTATTTTGCATTCTGTCAGGAGGTATGTATCATCTGTATGTCTCACTCTTATTGATGCTAAGATTAGTTCATGAGTTCAGGTGACAGCTTCCAATGCATTCTCTCGCATCAAGCTTTTGTCAAAGATTTTTCCCATTATGATCATTGCCTGAATTCACTTTTTCTCTATGGATCATGAAATGTTGGTTTTCTAATTTGATCATTCCTTTTACAACTGCCAGCTTGAGTTTTCTGTAAAGAAGATCTTTGCCTCCTCAACTAGGGCTATTTGGTCACCCTGAGACATAGTTTATTTACAAAACATGGGGTAAGATGCCTCCGTTTGCCCTACAGTTACCTACTGTTAGGGTAAGGAGTTGGTGGCCTGGTCATCTGCAGTGATGACAAGTGAATTATTGTTCTTCTGTTTTAGCTTCCTTTTCTTTTTCTCTCTCCCTTCTCCCCTTTTTAATATGATTTTAAAGTTAAGATGCCCTGCTCCTAGCATTTCATTATGAAAATTTTCAAACATACAGAAATGTTGAAAGAAATATACAATGAATACTATAAGCCAGGAGTTTCAAAATATGCTCAGTGTGTTTCGGTTAATTGCTGGATTTTTTTGGTATGTAGATTGAACCATCTTCTGCCCATTAGAGCCCATTTGTAGTCCGTTTTATACTGCTATAAAGAACTGCCTGAGACTGGACAATTTATAAAGGAAAGAGGTTTAATTGACTCACAGTTCAGCATGGCTGGAGAGGCCTCTGACAACTTACAATCATGGTGGAAGGTGCAAAGGGGAAGCAAGGCACCTTCTTCATAAGGCAGCAGGAAGGGGGAAGAGCCCTTCTGAGGCTGAGCGAAGGGGGAAGATTCCCTGTAAGACCATCAGATTATGTGAGAACTCACTCACTATCATGAGAACAGCATGGGGGAAACTGCCCCCATGATATAGTTACCTCCACCTGGTCTCTCCCTTGACACTTGGGAATTATGGGAATTATAATTCAAAAAGAGATGCATGGGGACACAGAGTCTAACTATATCACCCTTCCTGTGACTTCTGTGACTTTTTTTTTTTTTTCTTGGCTCACTGCAACCTCTGCCTCCCAGGTTCAGGCAATTCTCCTGCCTCAGCCTCTCCAGTAGCTGGGACTACAGGCACATGCCACCATGCCTGGCTAGTTTTCTGTATTTTTAGTAGAGACAGGGTTTCACTGTGTTGGCTAGACTGGTCTTGAACTCCTGACCTCAGGTGATCTGCCCACATTGGCCTCCAAAAGTGTTAGGATTGGAATACACCTAATAGTGTTAGGTGTGAGCCACCTTGCCCAGCCGACTTCTATGACTTTTATTCTATGACTTTTTTGTCTCAAGTGCTTCCTCACTTTCTGTCCAACAAGCCGTGAAATGCTCAGCTTGTACCTTTCCTACCTTTTATTTGGAATTAGCCATTCCTCAATTAGACATGGCTCCTTTTTAATGGGTATGCAATGCATATTTAATGGTATTGAGGGACCACAGTTTAGGCTCTAGGGGTGCTCATTGTTACTAGGTTGTCATTGCCTGTAAGGCTTTTCAAGTAAGTGCGAACCTAAAAAATATGTGTGATGATAAAGAAAAATAAATAATGACTTCATACCGACTTTTCCAATTCAACTGTAAAACTACATAATTATAACTTAACTTTGATTTTATATTTGTTTTCCTCTTCTCTTACACTAAAAATCTTATTTCAAACAATGTTCACATAATTGTTTGTATATCTAGTATATATATACACACACCATTTCTAAATAATGCCAATATTGCTGTTAAGAATAGTTGAATGAGATTTTAAGGCTTTGCAGCTCTATGTGGTATTAGAATACATTTAACTACAGGTGTACTTCCTTTTATTATTTTTTACTTTATTGTACTTTTGAAGATTGTTAAAGTTGTAAATGCAAAGGTAAAGTTCTTGAAGGAAATTCAAAGTGCTACTCCAGCGAACACACGAATGATAAGAAAGCAAAACAGACTTATTGCTTCTGTGGAGAAAGTTTTTGTGGTTGGTATAGAAGATCAAACAAGCTTGCACCCTTTTAGCCAAAGCCTAATCCATGCAAGGCTCTGACTTCCTTAAATTCTATGAAGGTTGAGAGAAGTGAGGAAATTGCAGAAGAAAATTTGAAGCTAGCATACACTGGTTCATAAAGTCTAAGGAAAGAAGCCATCTCCATAACTTAAAAGTACAAGCTGAAGCAGCAAGTGCTGATGGAGAAGCTGCAGGGAGTTACAATATCCAAAAGATCTAGCAGAGCTCATCGATGAAGGTGGCCACACTACACAACCTATTTTAAAACAATGTAGATTAAAGAGCCTTCTAGGAAGAAGATGCCATCTAGGAATTTTATAGCTAGAGAGAAGTCAGTGCCTGGCTTCAAAGCCCCTCTTGATAGGGGCTAACGTGCCTGGTGACTTTAAGTTGAAGCCAGTGAAAAATCCTAGGGCCCTTAAGAACTATGGTAACTGTATTCTGCCTGTACTTTATAAATGGAACAACAAAGCCTGCAATGACAGCACATCTGTTTATAGCATAGTTGACCGAATATCTGAAGCCCACTGATATGATTTGGGTGTTTTGTCCCCTCCAAACATCATGTTGAAATGTGACCTCCAACGTTGGAGGTGGGCCTAGTGGGAAGTGTTTGGGTCATGGGGGTGGATCCCTCATGAATGGCTTAGTGCATAGGTCCCTAATCCACAGGCCACAGATTGGTACCAGTTAGGTACCAATTCATGGCCTCTTAGGAACTGGGCTGCACAGCAGGAGGTGAGCAGCAAGCAAGTCCGCATTACTGCCTGAGTTCTGCTTCCTGTTGGAGTGTGACCCCCTATTGTGAACTGTGCATGCGCAGTATCTAGGTCGAGTTCTCCTATGGAATCTAGCCAATGCCTGATGATCTGAGGTAGAACACTTTCATCCTGAAACCATCCCCCATGGTCCATGGAAAAATTGTCTTCCACAAAATTGGTCTTTGGTCCCAAAAAGTTTGAGGACTGCTGACTTAATGGCATCCCCTTGGTGATGAGTGACTTCTTGCCCAGTTCACACAAGATTTGGTTGATTAAGAGAGCCTGGGGTCTCCCTTCTCTGTCTTGTTCCTTCTCTCTCTCTCTCTTTCCCTCTTTCTCTCTCTCTCTCTCTCTCTCACACACACACACGCCTTTTGACACACCTGCTCTCCCTTTGCCTTCTGCCATGATTGTAAGCTTCCTGAGGCCTCAACAGCAGATGATGGTGTAATGCTTTCCATACAGCCTGCAGAACTGTGAACCAAATAAACCTCTTTCTTTTATAAATTGCCCAACCTCAGGTATTCCTTTATAACAATGCAAATAGACTAACACACCTGCTGTTGAAACTTCCTGCTCAGAAAAAAAGATTCCTTTCAAAGTATTACTGCTCATTGACAATCCACCTGGTTACCCAAGAGCTCTGAGGGAGATATATAAGGAGATTCATCTTGCTTTCATGCCTGCTCATACAACATCCATTCTGCAGCCCATGAGTCAAGGAGTAATTTTGACTTTCAAGTCTTATTATTTAAGAAATACGTTTCATAAAGCTATTGCTGCATAGACAGTGATTCCTCTGATTGAGCTGGGCAAAGTCAATTGAAAACCATCTGGAAAGAATTCACCATGTTATTTTATTGTTTGGTTTTTTATTTGTAGTACTTTTATTTTGGGTCTTTAAAAACACTTTTAAATTTCACACAGCAAATTTTAAATTATATAAGGAAGCATATTTGAACCTAGTGAATTTAATGTGTTCCTTGAAAACTTTTTTTTTTTCCTGCAAACTTGTAAAATGAGAGTACAATAGTAAATTATTTAAAATTAAACTGAGGAAAAACATATGCACACTATCTCCATTGTTTACTGCTCTTATCTGGACCTTAATGAAATTTCTAAAACATGTAATACCTTTCAGCATTTTTAAATTCTATTACCAAATAATGGTTAGTGTTATAGGAAGCTAGTCTCTAATATCCAAAGCTTTTACATTTACTTAATATCTGAGAAAATATCACCTACCAATCATTAACAATTTACTAAAGAATGACCACATTTCTAACTTCCTTTACGGTGCCTAATAACTCAAGCAGGCCTTAAGGTCTATGCTAATTTAAATTGCCTATGATTAACTGTAGCAAACCCCCAAGAATTATATTCAGAATTTACAAAGATACTCATAGCAATATACCTATTATAGGCTTAGGTATACTCTTTTATAATTAAAAATCCAAGTTTAATGTTCATATTTACCTCATGGGGCCTTTCAAGTTGATATTATTTATGCTTATATAGATAATTACAGTAACCATTTTTAGGTTTGTAATTGTTTGATAGCTGGATGATAAAGGCAGAAATGTAGTTCTCAATCCTTGAAATTAATGTAATTATAAGCTTAGCAGACTACAGAATAGACGAGGATTTCTTAAAAATCAGATTTGTTGGCCAGGCGCCATGGCTCACGCCTGTCATCCAGCACTTTGGGAGGCCGAGGCAAGCAGATCACCTGAGGTTAGGAGTTTGAGACCAGCCTGACCAACATGGTGAAACTCCGTCTCTAGTAAAAATAAAAAAATTAGCCAGGCATGGTGGTGGGCGCCTGTAATCCCAGCTACTGAGGTGGCTGAGGCAGGGGAATTGCTTGAACCTGGGAGGCAGAGGTTGCAGTGAGCTGAGATTGTGCCACCATGCTCCGGTCTGGGTGACAGAATGAGACTGCCAGGA
>NW_016107517.1:3324128-3390582 GCF_001604975.1 Cebus imitator
CAATCTTCACTCACTGCAGCCTTTGCCTCTTGGGTTCAAGTGATTCTCCTGCCTCAGCCTCCTGAGTAGGTAGGTAGGAAGGATTATAGGCACCCACACCCCACCCCGCTAAATTTTGTATTTTTAGTAAAGACAAGGTTTCATCATGTTGGCCAGGTTGGTCTCGAACTCCTGACCTTAGGGGATCCACCTGGTTGAAGTGCTGGGATTACAGGCATGAGCCACCGCACCCAGCTAAGTCCCTTTATTGTTAAATGGTAGATAAGGCTGATTGTTCCCTAAAGTGCTGAGTTGTCATCCAATGGGCTATTTACCATTGTTCCTTTTCTTCCATTTCTTGTTGGCTAATTGTATCCTTTGCTGCTTGGTGCATTTTCTCTAGTTTTTCCAGAGTCAGAGATTTTAAGGATAAAATTTGGGTTTACACACCACTGCTGTGATTACATTTTCTAGAGACAGCTGCCTTTTTTTTGGAAGAACTTCCTGGAACATTGACTTCACTTTTGCCTGATACAGTAAGTTTATTCCTGAAAGTTCTGGTCTTTTTTCTGCAACTTTGGACATCCAACCTGGTATTACCAAGGTGACCAAGAGGTCTCGACTCAAGCCTACAGAAGAAAAGATGCATTCCTTCCCAGGTGTCTCAGCTGCTGCTGCAGGTCATGATCGGGATTTGCCATTTTAGATGCTCTTATGCACATTTCTGGTTCTTGAAAGGAGGTCAAAATACCAGCATTAATAGGAGTTTGGAAGAAGTTGATTCTGACCCTCATGGGTGACTTTGAGGGGTTTAAGGTTTCAGTGGAAGGAGTCACTGCAGATGTGGTGGAAACAGCAAGAGCACTGGAATTAGAAGTAGAGCCTGAAGATGGGACTGAAGTGCTGCAATTTCATTAAACTGCAGTGGATGAGGAGTTGCTTTTCATGGATGACCAAAGGAAGTGACTTCTCTAGAGGGAATCTATTCCTGATGAAGAGGCTGTTCATTGTTGAATGCTTTAAACATTGTTGGAATGACAACAAAGGATTTAGAGTATTTCATAAACCTTAGTTCATAAAGCAGCAGTTTGAGAGAATTAACTCCAAATCTGAAAGAAGTTCCACTGTGGGCAAAATGCCATCACCAGCATCTTCAAGAAAGGGAGGTCAATTATGTAAGAAACTTCACTGTTGTCTTATGTTGAGAAATTGTTAAAGCCACCCCAACTTTCAGCAACCAGCATACTGATCAGTCAGCAGCCGTCTACATTGAGGCAAGACACCCTCCACCAGCAAAAAGATTGCAACTCACTGAAGGCTCAGATAATCATGAACATTTTTTTAAGCAATAAAGTAATCTCTAGTTAAAGTATATACTTTTTAAAAGACATAATGCCACCACACACTTAATGGACTACAGCATACTGTGAACATAATTTTTATGTGCACTGGGAAATTTAAAAACTTGTAAGTGACTCACTTAATTGTGATATTTGCTTTATTGCAGTGGTCTGGAACCAAACCCACAGTATCTCCAAGGTATGCCTGTCCCTAATCTCAATATACCTGTGACGGTTTGTGAAAACTGTGTTCTTCAAGCTTGTTCATCTGTGATTGTCACCCGGGCTCTCAAAGAGGGAACATTTTACTCTTCCCATGCAGTATTTGGAATGAAATTAAAGGCCAGTACAGTAGATTGTCGTGGCTGTAGGTCCACCTTATAAGAGAGGAAGATTCATTATTTTAATAACGTGCGTGAGACCAAGCCAGGTTGTTTAGAGACAGCTGGTTGTTTAGATTTAGCAAGGTGCTTTTGGAGTAAGAACTAAAGTCGTAAACACTCTGCCAGCCAGAAAGCACCTTCCTTCCATAGCCACTGGCTGTATCTCCATCATACAAATACGTGGCCAGAGGCCACCAGAAATAGCAGGAGAGAGGAGATGGAGGATTCATAATAATGTGATTGCACACCTAATAGACTACAGTCTAGTGTCAATATACCTTTTTTTTTTTTTGAGACATAGTCTTGCTGTGTTGCCTAGGCTAGAGTGCAGTGGCATTCGATCTCAGCTCACTGAAACTTCTACCTCCCAGGCTCAAGCAATTCTCCTGCTTCAGCCTCCTGAGTAGCTACGATTACAGGCAAACACCATCATGCCCGGCTAGTTTTTGTATTTTTAGTAGAGATGGGGTTTCACCATGTTGGCCAGGCTAGTCTCAAACTCCTGGCCTTAAGTGATCCGCTCACCTTTGCCTCCCAAAGTGCTGGGATTACAGGCGTGAGCCACTGCGCCCGGCCAATATAACTTTTATATGCACTAGGAAGCCAAAAAATTTGTGTGACTTGCTTTATTGTGATATTTGCTTAATTTAAGGGGTCTGGAACTGAACCCACAGTATTTTTGAGGTATGCCTATACATATGTGTAGTTAAAACACTGTTTAATTAGTTATTTTTTTCTGTAATTATTTCAATCACCCAATAAATAGTTAAATCTATACATTTTTTAAGAATTGATTTCTACCCCTTATTGATTTAATCTTATTTAAATAGCGTATTTTTCATTCATAAAGGTTTTAGTGGGGTCTTTTTTAAATAAATATCTTCCATTTGGCTTCTTAACGGGCTTGTGCCTTCTTCTACCATTTGAACATAGAGAGTATATTTATATTTATTTTATTTTATTTTTTTGAGACGGAGTCTTGCTCTGTCACCCAGGCTGGAGTGCAGTGGTGTGATCTTGGCTCACTGCAACCTCTGCTTCCGGGGTTCAAGCAATTCTCTTGCCTTAGCCTCCTGTGTAGCTGGGACTACAGGCTTCCACCATCACACTCAACTAATTTTTATATTTTTAATAGAGATGGGGTTTACCATGTTGACCGTGCTGGTCTCAAACTCCTGACCTCAGATAATCTGCCTGTCTTGGCCTCCCAACCTGCTGGGATTATAGGCGTAAGCGACTGCACCCAGCCTTAGAGTATAGTTATAATAGCAGTTTTATGTCTTGGTCTACTGATTCTGTTGTCTGTATCATTTCTGACTGTTTCTACTTACAGATTTTTCATTTGGTCATAGATCATGTTTTTCTGTGTCTTCTATCCCTGCTTTTATTTCTGAAAAATGTGTCTAATGGTACTAATACAAGCACATTTTAATGACCATTTCAATTATAAATTAAAAGGCTATTTTACTTTTAGTGTCAAAGAGATTGTCTGTCACTCTTAGGATTCCTTAATTTCACTTGAAGGCAAAGAGAAAGCCAAGGAAATTTGTGAAAATAAACATTTAAAGCTTATTTTCTTAAACTCTTTAGTGAGAAATATACATGGCTGAAAATCTTGTAAGTCATGAAGATGGGATGATCATTGAACTTTTATATGTTCTTGTAAAGATACTGCTTTAAACTTACAGATTAGATGATACAGTATTCACTTGAAGAATGTGAGCTTTCTGAAAATGGAAGGCTTTTTGTTCCAACCCTTTCTCTCCTTCGTTTGTAATTTTTGCTTGAATTCTTTGATCCTGAGTTGCCCTGTACAGGGTGAATGTTGAGTGAGATTTGGAAATGACACTGCTATGACAATTAACTTTTAACTAGCTCCTTTGTAGTCTGTATGGCTGTTAGCCCAGGCATATAGACAGTAGATGGTTAGTGTTTGGCCTGTAGAGAAATGTCTTGTCATTTCAGAAGAACAGATCTGAACTATGCACACAGAATGTCCATTTCATTGTTGATGAGGACTTAGGTGGCTGGAGAAGGCCCTTAATTCAGTTGGCTATTTGCTCTGCAGAGAGAAGCAGCTGCTTTTTAAAACAAGCTTGGATCAAATTATTTGTGGCATTGTTCGTGCAGAAGCTGTAGGCATAGACAATAAGATGCTTGTTTTAGTTCCCGAAAATACCTCTGGGGAAAACCTAAGAGAATAAATATTGTGTGTGTGTTTCAGTGTGACTCTGCTACTGGGAACTTCCATCAATGGTGATGTCACGGGCAGAGCCAGGCCTGAGTCATATGTACTAGCTTTCGGGTTGGTTATTTTCTTCACTTTGCTCTTCTCACCTAGAAAATTAAAATACTGGCAGTTACCTCATAATATTTTTGTGGTGATAAGCGATATTATGTGTATGGTATATGGAACAAAATTCCCGACACATGTCAGGCATGCAGAAAATGTCATCTGTTGACCACCTCTGGTTGTTCTTAGAACGTGGATTGTTTGGTTACTCCTAAGTCATCAGTGTTGTTTGTTTTGTGGTCTTACCTGAGGTTTCTAATACTGAATTTTAGTTTTGCAGAGGCATTTATAAGTCTGATTTTTGACTTCTTATGGGCTAAAGTTTAAGATTTACTGGAATTTCGTTTTCTTAGAAAATGAAAAAGTCTTTTTTTTCCAAAATTGGAGGCCTTAATAAGACAGGCGTAGTTTTGCTAATTGAACTTCCATGACACTCCACGATAAATTTTGGTTTTAGACAGCTGCATTAGTTTGCTAGTGCTGCTCCCCACCCCCACCCCACCTGCAGCTCCCTATACACACTGAACAGCTTAAATAACAAGCATTTATTTCTCACAGTTCTGGAGACTGGGAAGTCCAGGATCAAGGTGCCAGCAGGGTTGGTTTCTGGTGAGGCCTTTCTCCTTGGATTGCAGACAGCGGCCTTCTCTCTGTGTCCTCACATAGCCTTTTCTCTGTGGATGCATTTCCCTGGTGTCTCTTCTTATAAGGGCCAAACTTGGGCCCTGCTTTAATGACCTTATTTAACCTAACATCTCCTTAAAAGTGCCATCTCCAAATATACTCCCATGGGGAGCTAGAGCTTCAACATGAATTTTGGGGAGACAAAATTCAGGCCGTAGTAGCAGCCTCCCCTGTCTTGGTTTTGGGAAGTCAGCAGCAGCAGCAGTGAGAACATTGCTGTGGTACTGAGTTAATTTGTAGCCTTTTTATCATCCTGTGTCTTCAGTGGATGATGCAGTCTCAGTTTCTTGTTTTCTCTTCTCTGCTCTTCCCACTGCTTGTATGTCTATAATGCAGTGGCTTTCAATCTTTTTTTGACTGTGACCTAGAGACAGAAGTATATTCAGGTGTGTGTGCATAACTCTAACAAATATTTTACAAATGAGTAGCTACCATTAGGAGTTTGCATGTCTTCTGTTTTCTATTATAATTTTTTCTTGAAAAAAGGTATTTTCAGATGTGCTACTTTATGTAATTTGAAAAACACAGCTGTAGTATAGTTTCAGAACTGTGATATGTGACATATACTGAAGGACTTTCCCTTTTAATCTTTTGCGGTCATGGATGTGCAGTCGGCTTGCATTCATTTGTGGAATTTGTGGAACCCATCATAAGACTTTCCTGCAGAGGAAATTATAGTCTGGAAAATTTCCCTGCCATTTGGCAACTTTTCTAGGAAGTAGAAGCCAGTAGGGTGGAAAAGTTT
Organism: Cebus imitator; assembly: GCF_001604975.1. Classification (NCBI taxonomy): domain Eukaryota; kingdom Metazoa; phylum Chordata; class Mammalia; order Primates; family Cebidae; genus Cebus; species Cebus imitator. The sequence goes on from NW_016107517.1 coordinate 3,329,553, forward strand.
CATCATATTGATTGTCTTTGCTGAGAAAAGCGTACAATTATGTCTTACAGTAGCAGGGTAGATTGGAACAAAACCTTACTATGGCTCAGAGATAGATTTTTTTTTTAGTGTGTGGTTTATTTTCTCTTGTAAGATATGGGTTTGTTTTTGTTTTAGAATTATCTTTCTCTATGATAAGCTCCTTCCCAGTAGGCAGAATTTTTTTTTTTTTTAAAGAATGAAATTCTAGTTTTTTGATGACTTTGTCTCAAATTTTAATTCCATAGGAATATATTGTGTTGGGGCTTGATGATAATTTATTCACGTCATCTAAAGTTATCAGCTGAGGAAGCCACATGTAGTTAGCTGTTATCAGTTAACAGTGTTAGCCCCTGTGAGTTTAATAGCAGGATAAATGAAATAAATGAAAACCTGTATCAGGTCACCCGGAAAGATGCATTTGGGAGGATGGGAATGGAAGAAGAGAGCTTGCTGCAAGTGGAAGCGCCGAGTATTTTTTTTACTGCCCAGCCATAGCAAGAACTGGACTTCATGTAAGGGTGATGGTGATGAAGATGATGTAAACGATACTTAAAAATTCAAATGTAACAGAGCCAGGCACTGTCACTCATGCCTGTAATTTCAGCACTTTGGGAGGCCGAGGCAGGTGGATCACTTGAGGTCAGGAGTTCAAGACCAGCCTGACCCACATGGTGAAACCCCCGTCTCTAATAAAAATACAAAAATTAGCTGGGCATGGTGGCATGCACCTATAATCCTAGCTACTCGGGAGGCTGAGGCAGGAGAATTGCTTGAACCTGGGAGGCGGGGGTTGCAGTAAGCTGAGATTGTGCCGCTGCACTCCAGCCTGGGCAACAAGAGCGAGACTCCGTCTCCAAAAAAAAAAAAAAAAAGGCGGTAGGGGGAAAGGAATTCAAATATAGCTTTTTACGGAAGGACTTGGGACCCCAGAATACTTTGAGGTTGTAGAGAGCCATTTCGTGCCCTGGTTTGCCCTTCACTTGATAAACTTTTGGACAAATACTTGAGCCTCTATTTTCTCGTTCAGTCTTTATCACAGATCAGTGAATAGTGCCTGGAACAGCCTAGTATCACAAAAGTGAGTCTTCTCCCTGCTTTAGTTTTTCTTTGTTCCTACAAATTTTGGTTTTTCTTCTTCTCGATCAGGGAGAGAGTCCATGAAAACATATAGCAAAAGATCAAGGGACCATAAAATGCTCTCTTTTCAGCTTATTCTTCACTTTTTTTTTTTTTTTTCAGTATTCCGAGTAGTGGTTTTTATTGTAATGGATAATAATGGGTAAAGACCTAGAAAGACGAGGTCTTAAAGTATCATAGAAGAGCAGAGCTCTGGGCCACCCAGGTGCTTGTGCAAGATTATTGGCTTGGGTGGAGCCCAACTTAGTGATGTGATAGAGGCACCATCGCTGACCCACTGGATGAGGAGGATGTTCTTGTGGCCGCCACCTGGGGGCACTGAGTAGGGCAGGGAGACTTAAAAGCAGGTAAACCAGGTGTACCCCTATGTCAGGGCAGCATGGCGTGTGTCATAAACAGCTGAGGAACCAAGCAGATGCTCTGGACCTCAATGCAGGTAGGGAAAGGTCAGAAGCTTCAAGACAGTCATGCTGGGGAGCCTAGAGGAGCCGGGTTTGATTTTGTTTTAAAATAAGCTTTCCTGATTGTTAAGAGGGACAGGGAGCCTGAAGGGCCAGGGGTTTCCTGACACTGCAGGAGCCCTCCCAGAGGGCAGGAGGTGCATAGCAAGAGGACCGGGACCCCTCACCTCAGAGGAAGTTTCTGCTGCACCTGAGTGGGCTTGGGCTTCTGTGATCCATGGAGAATAGGACATGGGAGGTGCGACCGAGGGGCAGCAGGGCAGGGTCCTTGGCCAAGTACTGTTGGTACAGGGACCGGGGGAGTCGTGGCCTGTGAATAGAGACCTCTGGCAGAGAGAAGAATGGGCCAGCCCTCCCAGCTCTAATGGCTTTAGTGAGGACCGGAGAACACTGCTTTGGCCAATGCTTTGCCTAAAAAGTGGGAAAATACAAAATGAGCACGCTTGTTTTAAACTTTCATTATTCCTTAGGAAGTATTCTATTAGATACTTCTTTTTATTCCTTCCCTAAGTGCCCACTCAGAGCAGCAGTCCTACTACAGATAGGTGTTTTTCATATTCATGGACCCCAAAGTCACAAGTCCAGAGCCGGTCGTCGGGCACCTTCTTGTGTGGGGTGTTTATATTTAATTCCAAGGAAAGGAAGGCTGCACATAACATGCTGAGAGAAAGATGACTTAAAGCAAATGCATGCCTGGCTTTTTTTTTTTTTCAAAAGACAGAGTTGTGCTCTGTTGTCCAGGCTGGAGTGCAGTGGTGTGATCTTGGCTCACTGCAGCCTCCGCCTCCTGGGTTCAAGTGATTCTCTTGCCTTAGCCTCTCGAGTGGCTGGGATTAGAGGTGCTTGCCATCATGCCCCGCTAACTTTTGTGTTTTTAGTAGAGACAGGTTTTTACCATGTTGGTCAGGCTGGTCTGAAACTCCTGACCTCAAGTGATCTGCCCGCCTTAGCCTTCCAAAGTGCTGGGATTGCAGGCGTGAACCACTGTGCCCAGTCCATGCCTGGCTTTTGGGTAAGTGATGTGTGGCTCCAGGCACCATATCCCTCTCACGCTGGCTAGATGATTCAGCTCTGTTGTTTGTCTGGCACTCCTTAATTTCTTTGTGATTAGAATATCTTCTGCTTCCCATTTTGGAAACCTGGCTACACTAGAAACCCCTGATGCCCACATGCCTTCTGTTGTCCAGGACTGTGCGTACTTCCAGCCGGTGGACTTTATTGAGCATCTGCTGTGTCCCTTCACGAGGAGCTGGGAACAGTCCCTGTGTCAAAGTGCCTGTTGTCCAGTGGAGATGATGGGAATAGAGAGGAAATACAGACAACTAAAATGACTAAGCATTTTGCTTAATGCTTTAATAATATGGTGATTTAAAAAAATTGTGTCATTGAAAAATGAATTTGCTGTCTATGATTGAATGCTTTTGTGTTTCTGTTTTAACATGTAATATAAGACCTCTTTTTATGTATGTTTTTAAAGGTCATTGCTATACATGATATGAAGTATACATTTGTAAGCTGTAAATTTCCTAGGCCCTTGCTTGTTGTGTTGCAGTGATGTTGGGTGCAAGTGACGTCCCCTGGGACCTTCAGCAGAGTCCTGGCAAGAGGCTCCTTCCTCCATGGACTTGGGCTTTGCTGCCTCTTGAAGGGACCCTTGTTTTCATGGGAGAACTTTGCAAGGCTGCTCAGGATTGGTCTGCTACACTGGGCTTGTTCCATGCTGGAGTAGCTGAATAATTACAAATGTTTCTGTCATTTGAGTGGAGATGGTCGGAATTCTGTGTGTTAGTAGGGTGGGTGGGATTGTCAAAGAAGAGTCCCGGCCGGGCGCGGTGGCTCAAGCCTGTAATCCCAGCACTTTGGGAGGCCGAGGCAGGTGGATCACGAGGTCAAGAGATCGAGACCATCCTGGTCAACATGGTGAAACCCCGTCTCTACTAAAAATACAAAAAATTAGCTGGGCATGGTGGTGCGTGCCTGTAATCCCAGCTACTCAGGAGGCTGAGGCAGGAGAATTGCCTGAACCCAGGAGGCGGAGGTTGCGGTGAGCCGAGATCGCGCCATTGCACTCCAGCCTGGGTAACATGAGGGAAACTCCGTCTCAAAAAAAAAAAAAAAAAAAAAAAAGAAGAGTCCCAGCGGTACCTCTCTTGGCCAGCTGGCCCATCCGTGTGGCAGTGGGAGTGATGCTTGCACATCCCAGTGCTGCGGGGAGGAGCACCATGGCCCCGACAGGGATGCCTTCATTTTCAGCTGGCGAACCATGGCCCAGCGTATGAGAGCCCAGATGTTTTAATAACATCAACACAGGGATACATAATATCTGGAAAATGAGTTCATGTTCTAGGAATTACTTTCATTGCATTTTAAAATCTCTGTTTCTTTTTCTATTCGAATCCAGGTGCAACATTAGAGGAAATAAACCAGCACTGGGACTGGCTGGAGCAAAATCTCCTCCACACCTTGTCCGTCTTTGATAATAAAGATGACATTGCCAGTTTTGTCAAAGGGAAGGTAAAGGTAGGTCCCTTGAGTTTAATGTTTCTCCCCATCTTTCCTTCTTTTTTCCTTAAGACATTCTGAAAACTGTAGCATGCTAACAGTTTTTTTCTACTAACTGAACTTTTTGGCTTAGTACATAAAGCCAAATAAGTTTCATTAATCATTTGTCTTAACTTTGTAGTCAGTCTAGCAAAATACACCTGACATGTTAAAACAAAAAGCCTTTATTCTCAGGCTTAGTTTTTGTTATCCTTTACAGGAGTGAAGGCCCTTTTTTTGTCCCGGCAAAAAAAATAATGTTAAGATTTGTGTTTTTGCAGAGCAACATGTTATTTGACTCTTGTCACTTTTTTTTTTGCAACTGTGACATCTTGTCATACTATTCTGTTGGACCTAGCACTTTCCTCCTGCTAGAAGTAGATGTTTATTCTTAAAATATATAAATTAAATGTAATTAAAGCCAATTAAGTTTTGAGTTGGCAAGAGAGGAACATTTTGGGAGGTATCTGTAATACCGTCTGTGAGTTACAGTCTTATGTAACTGGCCTCACTGCAGTAACATGATGGGTAATCAGTGCTTTAAAAACCCCATCGGGCTGGGAGAGATGGTTTCTCATTCTAAATTTAACTCTCTCATTAAATACGTTAACACATTAGCATGTGATACAGTTTTCCTACCTTAGGGTAAAACATCCTACCCCTTCAATTTTGTTTGTTTTCTGCAAAAAGCTTGGCTTTCTAATACCTCAAGTGTTATGGCTTTTAGTAAATGGTGTCAAAGCAAATTTTTGATTTTGGAGGAACAAATTCTTTTCCTCTGGGGACTGGGGATACTTGTGGGATCTGGTGAAAAGGGAAGACATCCCAAGTCCAGCCAGCTTGGCAAAGTCTTCTTGGAGTTATCCCTGGCCTGTAGGGTTGGGGCGGAGGGCTAGTCCGTGGTAGGCTTGGGTCAGCCCTCATCCTGGCCCAGCCAACTGTGGCTCACTTCTCTGGGTCAGCTCACACTGGGATAGGTACAGAAAGGCCCCATTCAACATTATTTTTCACACTTACTTCACCTTTTTTGGTCTAATGTAAGTTGTAGTGGTTCTTTGATTTATATTTTGCTGTTCTTAATTTGGAGGAGGAAAATTAACTTTCACTATAATGATTTTAGAAAAGTTTCTATAGAATGAGAAACTTGTCCTTGACTCTCCTAGATTTCGTGGCTGGGGCCCTGGAAATTACAGTGACAAAAGATGAGCAAGAGAAAAGCAGAGTTGATTTTTGTTGGCTGTTTTTTTGAGACACAGTCTTTCTCTGTCACTCAAGCTGGAGTGCAGTGGTGCAATCGTGGCTCACAGCAGCCTTGACCTCCTGGGCTAAAGTGATCCTCCTGCCTCAGCCTCCCGTGTAGCTGGGACTCTAGGCATACACTACCACACCTGGCTAATTTTTTAATTTTTTTGTAGAGACGAGGTCTCACTATGTTGCCCAATCTGGTTCTAAACTCCTGGGCTCAAGCCACCCTCCTGCCTTGGCTTCCCAAAGTGCTGGGATTATAGATGAGAGCCACTGTGCTCAGCCAAACAGATTTTATATGAACACACACAGCATGCATGTGTGTAAAAGAAACTCAGTGATGAGTAACTCACAGGGTTGGTTAGCACTTGGGCTTACATAGCGTCTCGGCAAAGAACCGTGCATTTGTAGAAAGGTGCCAAGACTAGGGAAAAGGCCTTTAGGCTTTTGGGGCAGCATACTGTATAGGAAACTCAGGGAAGCTAAAGGATTATTTTAGTGAGGTTTGTTACGTAGATTCTTTTAAGCTCTGTTTTGAGTCAAAGTTATCTTTCTGGTACAGGAGCAGGACACACCTTGACAAATGGCCTTTAAAAACAGGTCCTGTTTTTTTAGGCAAATGCCGGGGGAGGACAGAGAGCCTCTTTGGTGTTTGCTATTTCTCAGTTGTCTTCAGCTCAAAAGAATCCGTATGCCTAAGTGGCATATTATGGGGTGACATTGTAGTCCCTGACACTTTGAAGCTAAAATGCCTTGAAAAGTAAGTCCTGAGGAGGCAGGGCTGGGAAGTGAGGGGCCTGCCTGGCCTGAGCCTGGGAGCGCAGCATGATATTTGATCTCCCTTCCTCTGGCCAGATCCTAAGGATCTGGGAGTTGAGGCTTTCCTACCCACATCCTGAGCCTTTGATGGCTCTATAAAACTTTTCAAAATCCCTGTTTGATGATAAGTCAGAAGAGGAGCAGAGCAGCAGCTCTGTGAAGAAAGATGGGACTAATGTGAAGATGGAGTCTGAAGGGTTGCAGATGACTGCTGATGAGGGGGACCTACTGGATGATGAAGACCCCGGGGTGAGAGGGGGGGATGACCAGCTGGAGTTGATCAAGGATGATGAAAAAGAGGCCGAGGAAGGAGAGGATGACAGAGACAGCGCCAATGGCGAGGATGACTCTTAAGCACATAGTGAGGTTTAGAAATCTTATCCTGTTATTTCTTTACCTAGGTGCTTGTCTAAGATGGAATTTTCCCCCACGTCCTCTCCCCTAGTATCTTCGGCACATGCTCACTGTTTTCCCCATCCTTGTCCTTCCCATGTTCATTAATTGATACTGCCCTGTGCCTAGTCCCATTTTCACTTCCTTTAACAAACCTCCTAGTAGTTTTGTTAAGTCTTACCCTGCAACTTTTGCTTTTAATTTTGATACCTTTTTATGACTTAATAATAAAAAAGATATATGGTTAAAAAAAAAATACCTGTTTCAAGCTGTGCCTGTAACCAGAAACCATACCCCAAGAAAGGCAGGGGTCTACACGGCCACCCTCATGCCTGCACCAGGAGCCACTGACTCCTACTCTGCAGCTGTGCCTGCCGCCTGTCTGCTCTGGAGCCTTCATGAAGACCCCTCCACGCCTCATTTCCAGGGCAAGGGGAGACTCAGCACTCATTATATATTAGATATGCCTTTCAAAAATACCCATCTCTCTTAACTAGAATTTCATTAATGTATAATGTCTTGTTAAATAAAATGTGGGAAATAAAGAAAATGAAAATCACATGAAATTTCACCAGCCTCCGGATTTCTTTTAAAAATAATTTTAAATTATATTGTTATTTTAATGTCAATGCTCGGGTTTAATTTTGAAAATAGCTTATATAATAGTGCAGTGTTTAACAACAATACCCCAAAAGTAGTCTTGTCTTGAAGGACATAGCTTTTCATGAGACATACCTACTATAAAAGGGGAAATGTTAATAAAAATAAATGTCATATATATATATATATATATATATATATATATATATTTAGAGATGGGATCTTGCTGTGTTGCCTAGGCTGGAGTGCTATGGCTATTCACAGGTACCATCATAGTGCACTGTAGCCTCAAACTTTTGGGCTTACATAATTTTCCTGCCTCAGCCCCCTGAGTAGCTGGGACTTGAATTATAAATATATTTTTACAATCAAATAGCATATGTGAGGCCTGGGGCCCAGGAGTTCCTAAATAGCTGCTCATGTGGAGGTACTAAGAAGATATTCTCAGGGAAGGATTTTGCAGTGAGCTCCCAGGGATGGGAAATTAGATTCCTGATCTTAGAAATGAGTTGTTAATTAAGAACAAATAGGCCACAAGCTTGAATTCTAGGCCCTTCTACCACCACCCCAGATTATGAAGGATACTAGTTGTTACTCATTTTTGGCAAAAAATCTGTAGATTTAGATGCTTTCTTTTCCCATAGACTTGAGGGCTCTGGAGGTTATTTATGACCTTGGGAACCTTGGCCAGTGTCCATTTAAGACTACAGAGTGAGCCACAGTCAGGCATGTAGTAGCCTTAAATACCAACATTTTTGAACCAAATGAGGAAGACCTTCATGAGTTTTTCTCAACAGACTTTTTGAGGCAGGGTCTCACTCTGTCATCCAGGTTGGAGCGCGGTGGCACGATCTCGGCTCACTGCAACCTCTGCCTCTGGGGTTTAAGTGATTCTTGTGCCTCAGCCTCTCAAGCAGCTGGGATTACAGGGGCGCACAACTACGCCCGGCTAATTTTTTGTAGTTTTAGTAGAGATGGGGTTTTGCCATGTTGTCCAGACTGGTCTTGAACTCCTGGCCTAAAGTGATCTGCCCACCTCAGCCTCCCAAAGTGCTGGGATTACAGGTGTGAGTCACCATACCTGGACCCTTAAAGGACTAAATTTTATCTCAAACTTAGGTAGTTCTTTGGGATTGATACAGCAAGTTCACAGGCTTGAACCAGTCTTTTAATACTCATATCCCTGTAGGGAGGATTTAGAAAATGATTGCTTGTTTGAGAACTGGGATTAGAAGTCAAATGATTTGCCCAGAGGGTCATGGTTGGTAAGTGGCCGAGTGAGAGACTGATTCTTGGGTTTTCTGACCCCGACTCCATTCCTTTTTTTTCTGTTGCAGCCGTGTGTCTGGGTGGCTGATAGATAACACGGCTGAGCTATTCTCCTCGTCAGGTGTGTCTGTCGTTGAAGCAACGCACACTTCTCAGGGGCCTATGCGCCTCAGTCCCTCCTGCTTCCTGTCTCTTGCACCCCTGCCTTCCCATTGCTGGCTCACTGAGCAGGAACTGTCATCTTTGTGTGTGTCAGGCTCTGATAGCCGAGGAGACCAGCAGCAGGCTCGCCGAGCAGGAAGAAGAACCCGAGAAGTTCCGAGAAGCCCTGGTGAAGTTCGAGGCCAGGTTCAACTTCCCTGAGGCGGAGAAGCTGGTCACCTACTACTCCTGCTGCTGTTGGAAGGGCAGGGTGCCCCGCCAGGGCTGGCTGTACCTCAGCATCAACCATCTCTGCTTCTACTCCTTCTTCCTGGGCAAGGAACGTAAGTGAGGCCTGGCAAGCTCTTTCACATAAAGTTGGCCCTGGGGACTCAGTGAGGCTCCCAGGAAAGGCCTTTAACAGGAAGAGCTGAACAGATTTAAATAAATGGTGGAGATGACACCAGGTGACACTTGATTCCTTACATATGTTACTGCTATCAAGGGATTAGATCTGGAGAATTCACTTTTTCTACTTAACCACAAAAGGATTTCAATTGCTATAGATTGTGTTTTGAAAACAGAGTGTCATCCCTGATAGCTGAATATTTCTCAACGTGTATAACATATTTCTACTACTTAACAAAAATTCCCAGCCCTGAAGGTCAGGACTGCCCCTTGGAAGACTGGCTGGATATGCAGTCGCTTACAGAAGGGGAATTCTTCACTTATCCCCTTGAGATTCATGCAGTGAGTCACTGCTCACATATGAGAAGGCACAAGTGTCAATTGTATACTGAATGTTTAAAAAGTCATTCCCGCGGAAACTTCTTCCAGAACCAAGTATTGTTTCAAGTGCTCATGTTGAGTAGTATGGATGCTGCATATGTGAGTGTGTAATTTTTCTTCTTTCTTTATTTACATTTCAAGTTGAACCAGTTATAGGGGCTCTTCTTGAGTGTCTCCTGTGGCTGGCCTCTGGCATGTGGTGTTCCCTTCTCTTTCCAGCTCACCAGCCTTGGTTCTGATGCTCTAGGATACACACCCTATCTGCACAACCCTTCTGTACCTTGGAGTGTGCTCTGACCTAACTTTGGCCATCCCTGTCTTCCTTCTTTCTGAAATGCTTTTCAAAGTACACCTGGCTTTCTCTCCTTTCTCTGTACATAACCTGTTGGAAACTCCTATTCATCCTTCAAAACTCAGTTTAGAGTTTGTCAGCTCCAGAAAGCCTTCCCTGGTCCCCATATTATTTGAAACCAGAATTTATGTAGATTCAGAAACTTTTGCATAACTGTTGAAGTTTAAATCTTCTTGAGAAAGATATACATTGTTAACTTGGTATTTCAGAATAGTGTTCCTTTGAAACAAACAGTAGCCAGCAACTTGGGAAGTTTTACTTGTATCTTTAAGAAAGCCATTAGAACATGAGTTGGGTTTTGACCAACAGCTGGCAAGTGGTCTGTGCTCTTCTTTCCTCGTCTGGTTTAAAGGTGTTTACACCAGCAGTATATAAGTGTTCCCTTTTCTCCACAGCCTTGCCAGCATCTGTTACTTTTTGACTTTTTAATAATGGCCATTCTGGCTGGTGTGAGGTAGCATCTCATTATGGTTTTGATTTGCATTTCTCTAATGATCAGTGATGTTGAGCTTTTTTACATATGCTTGTTGGCCGCATGTATGTCTTCTTTTGAAAAGTGTCTGTTCATGTCCTTTGCCCACTTTTTAGTGGGGTGGTTTGCTTTTTTCTTGTAAATTTGTTTAAGTTCCTTATAGATGCTGGATATTAGACCTTTGTGAGATGCATAGTTTGCAAAAAATTTCTCCTATTCTGTAGGCTGTTTATTATATTGATGGTTTTTTGGTTTTGTTTTGTTTTTTTTCTGTGCAAAAGCTGTTTCACTTAATTAGACCCCATTTGTCAATTTTTGCATCTGTTGGAATTGCTTTTGGTGTCTTTGGCATAAAATCTTTGCCTTTTTCTATGTCCAGAATGGTATTGCTGGTGGGATTGTAAATTAGCTCAACCATTGTGGAAAGGAGTGTGGTGATTCTTCAAAGAACTAAAAATAGAACTACCATTCAATCCAGCGATCCCATTACCAGGTGTATATCCAAAGGAATATAAATCGTTCTACCATGAAGACACATACACGCGTATGTTCATTGCAGCACTATTCACAATAGCAAAGACATGGAATCAACCTAAATGCCCATCGTTGGTAGACTGGTTAAAGAAAATGTGGTACATATACACCATGGCATACTGTGCCACCATAAAAAAGAATGAGATCATGTCCTTTGCAGGAACATGGATGGAGCTGGAGGCCATTATGCTTAGGAAACTAGGAACAGAAAACCAAATACTGCATGTTCTCACTTATAAGTGGGAGCTAAAATGATGACAATCCGTGGACACATAGAGGGGAAGAACTGACACAGGCGCTTACTTGAGGGGGGAGGGTGGGAGGAGGGAGAAGATTAGAAAAAATAACTAATGGTTACCAGGCTTAACACCTGGATGATGAAATAATCTGTACAGCATACCCCCGTGACATGAGTTTACCTATATTACAAACCTACGCATGTACCCCTGAACTTAAAAGATTTTTTTAAAAGGCATTTGCACATTGGCCTAAGGAAAACTTTGGATATTTGCTTGCTGACATGCTCAAATTTGGCTCAAATTTTGTGGTATAATACATGTTTCACCCTTTTCTCTTATAGTTAAACTTGTAGTTCCGTGGGTTGATATCCAGAAATTAGAAAGAACGTCCAATGTCTTTCTGACGGATACCATCCGAATCACCACACAGAATAAGGAGCGCGACTTCTCCATGTTCCTGAACCTGGATGAAGTGTTTAAGGTCATGGAGCAGCTGGCCGACGTGACGCTGCGAAGGCTGCTGGATAATGAGGTCTTTGACCTCGACCCTGATCTGCAGGAGCCGAGCCAGATCACCAAGAGGTGAGGGTGCCTGTTCTAGAGTGTCAGCAGCCTGCACAGGGGACCCATGAGCTATGCCCAGCCCTCATGTGCACGTGCTTTTGTTAGCCTTGATTATGTTAGATTTAAATTTCTCTGTGGCATAATTCAGATTTTCTTGTGTTGTTAATCTTAACAGAGATATGACAGAAGTAATGATCCTTCATTTCAGTTACTCAGTGGACTTTGATTTCTGGATTTAGTTTACCTCTTTTTCAGATATCATTTCAAAATTGATGTTCATAAAAAATACTTTTAGAAAATGTAGTATGGGTAGCTGCATAATAGAAATCTGTGGAATGCTGTGCTTTGCTAGTGAACATTAGACATTTTGTCTTTTCATAGGCAATTACTTTGTAGAAAAAGTTTTCAGGACAGCTGGACCTATTTTTGGTACCACTTTATCATCAGAAATATGCCTCACTGATGGTATAGCCAGTACAGCGTGTGGTTTGTTTGCCACAAATTGATACTAATCCTACAGACTTGTGAGGTAGTTGTTTGAATTATTTGTTACTTTAAGGAAGCTCAACTTTATTATCCAAAGTTTTTATTTTTAATTTTTTAAGAACCACTAGTTATTTTTTATTTTGGTGCAAAAGTAATTAAAGGTAAAATTATCCTAGGATCCAGCAGTTCCACTTCTGGGTATATACACTAAAGATGTGAAAGCACGGGCTCGGAACTATTTGTACACCCACGTCGCAGCAGCATTATTCACTATCCCTAAAAGGTGGAAGCAGCCTGACTGTCTAGCAAGAAATGAAGCCATCACTAAAATGTGAGCTGCACAATGGAATATTACTCAGCCTTGAAAAGGAAGGAAATCCTGACACATGCTACCACATGGAAGAATCATGAGCACATTATGTTGGGTGAAATAAGTTGCAAAAAGACAAATACTGACATTCAAACATGATTTTTCTGAGCTTTAATCTTCCATACTCGGGCTGGATGATATGCCACTAAGATCATTCAAAGCTCTAAATTTAGTGTTCAGCAGTAATATAAATCCATGCACTGTCCTCTGTGTTTTCTCAATGTGTGGGGGCGAGAGTGTCTCTTCATTCATGGCCTGTGAGCAGCAGCATGCTGAGGGTTTGATGTACTCAGAAAGAATTCAAAGCCCCTTCCTGCTGTGTGCATTTGTTTGAAACAGATCACGTGTAGTCACAAGTTTGGTAAAATCAAACACAAATGCTCTTGATGTTTTTGGTTAAGATTCCAAGGAATTTCACATGGTTTTGTGTCACCTCTGATAATCTGACAGTTTGAGAGATGGAGGGTGGGGGGGTGCTCATTGCCCCCTGTGAAAGGGCACACTTGGGGCAGTGTCCTTTGGGGTTTGGACTCTGGCCCTCTTGGCCCCAGGCTTCCCATAATGGTCTCTCTGGCTCCATCTTAGGAGCATCTGTTTTAAAAGTAAGATAGCCCAGTCCAGCAGGTGCCATTCTCTCCTGTATCTGAGTCCTTTTAGTGCAGCTTATAAAGTTATCTGTTAAAAATGGAAAAGTCGCAGTTGCAGGAAGACCTGAAGCAACAAGCCTGGGTTGCATGAGTTGCTGGACGACTCATAGGAGGACCAATTAAAGCTTCTGCCCCTCACCCTGTGTGCATGGGGTACATGGACGTGTGAGTGCAACTGTGTAGTTGCGGGAGGTGGAGGCCTGCTAGCAGCTGTTCTGACCAGCCCCATAGCACTGGGATTTCAGGTGATTCCTCACAAATCTACTGGTAGCCTGGCACAGCTTCACTTCCAGATGGGGTGTTTTGGTTTTGGGTAGAAGGGAGGAAAGAATACATTGAAGGTCCTTAGCACCAAAACTCTTGTGAGAAGAGAACTGGTTTTAGAGAAAAGCCATCAAGTTGGCAGCCTTCACTTACACTCCAGAATTCTGGGAGATTCTGCAAGACACTCCCCTTCTGTCTTCTACTCTGGGAACTATCAGAAAGAAGAGGGGAGAGGAAAGGCTAAAAACGGCCCGTCGTTGGCCAGGGCTGAGCTGCCAGGGTGCCTGCAGGTGCATGGGGCCGGCCCTGTGGTGGGGCTGCAGGCATCTGGGCCAAGCAGTTGACTGCAGGTTCAGCAGCTTTCTTGAAAAGTGAAAGGCACCTTGCCTCCCAGTTCCCAGCCAGCTCTCATTTATAGTGTTTGTCATGGAGATGTGGGCCTGTGGGTATAAACAGGTAATGACTCAGTCTACTTGAAGCCCTGCCAGGAGAGCCTAGATTTGAAAGCTGAGGAAAACAGTCTCTGCAGGCTCACTCCCTGGCTCTCTTTGGTTGGTCTCTTTTCACTTCCCTTCCCAGATAATGGCTGCAGAAAGGTGTCCTTGGGGTCACGAGCTGGGTGAGCCTCAGATTGCCGATTAGTCAGGATTGCCATGTGTGGCCACTCCAGCAGGACTTATGGACATGGTGTGGAGCTGCCTGTAGCTCCCCCGGGAGCAGGGAGGGTTGGAGTGCATTGTTGCCCCCAGTTGATTGGGCTGGTTGGAGTTGCCAGGCGAGGGAGTTGCCAGGTGTGGGAGTCACTGGGCTCAGCCCTCACAAGGGGCAGGGGAGGCCCTGGGCCAGGGATCCCCATATCATAGCCACAGAATCCAGGAGGGCAGAGCGACTAAGGAGATGCCCACAGAGGGAACAGAGGAAGGGAAGCAGAAAAGAAAAAAGGTGATAGATTCTGAAATCTAAAAACGGAAAAGATCAGTCTCAAAGTTGGGAATGGTGGGATAAAAAAAAAGTGTATTCGGCTATTTTTTGTGGGGGTGTGGGTGGTTGGAGAGTGATGGGCTTCATTAAATCTAATTACAAACTGTTTTGACTGGCCGAAGATGCTGGAGGAGAATTGAATTAAAGTGGTGTAGTAAATGGAAACTCCGTTTCCCACAAGGTGGGCTCTTTTTGCTGGCTTATAAAGATGAATAGCGGCTGTCCAGAGGCAGGTGTCCTCAGCAGGGAACGCTGGTCCCCCGTGGCCTTGCTGGTTCTGAACTCCCCTGTCTGGCTGGCTTTTCAGACCCTCTTTGGCCTTCCTCTTTCCCCCGCTCCCGCCTACTCACCCCTTTTCCTGCTCTTTTCCCTTGGCTCCCACTAGGACCACTTCTGTGTAATTTATTTGACTTTTCATCCCTCTGATTCTAGCTTGAGCCCTCCTCTGCCTCAGAGTCCTCTTGGCCCACTTTAGACATCTCCCAGGGGCTCCTGCAGCCTGACAGCCCATACCTTACAAGAGAAGACCCACGTCTCACCCTCCACAACCCCAGCCCCCAAGCTGCTCAGTGATTGTCAGCAGGTTGGCTTACATGGTTCTCTCTCTAGTACAGGATGGGTGGAGGAGGATGGAGGGAGGAGCCTTTTTCTGAGGGTCAGAGAGCCTTATAGATGCCCTGTGTTGTCAAGGTCCTGGTCTCTTAGGGTCTCAGTGCAGACGGATTTCCAAAGGAATAAGGGGCCCTTCCTGCTGACTGCCTGTGCTGGCGCCTGACCGCCAGGTGCGCCTAGTGGCGGGGGGCTGCCCTGTGTCTCCGCAGCTGCTTTGCAGCTTCATCCACATTTCCTTAGGACTCCTGTGGGGTAACAGAGGAAAGGCATTCTGAGTGAATACACATTTGAGAAAGGAGATATTTTATGCACAGACTTGGGCTTTGAGAAAAAGCACATGGATTTGGCCTTGTTTCTATCTTGAAACCTTGATATTTCCCCGATTTTATTTGATTAATTAATTAGCGGCTTAATGTTGTTCTGTTGCGTTGGCTAGAGTGTAGTGGCATATTCTCTGCTCGCTGTAGCCTCCACATCGCAGGTTCAAGTGATTCTCCTGACTCAGTCTCCTGTGTAGCTGGGATTATAGGCAGGTACCACCACGCCTAGCTAATTTTTGTATTTTTAGTAGAGATGGGTTTTTGCCATGGCTCCACGTTTTCTGTCTAGTACACAGATGGGAAGTCCCTGCATGCTGAGCATGGGAGTGCCAAGCTGCCCCAGCCTGTCGCACAGCCTAAGTTTGGGGAAGCTTTAAGCCTGGAAGCAGCATTAAGCCTGCTGACACATAGTAGGCTCTCGTATGTGTGCTGAATGACCGGAGGGAGCCACAGTTGGCATGTAGCTCAGACAAGGTTCTTCCTAAAGCATTCTAGAGGGTCAATGGGAAGAGAGAGAGAAACAGAAACCTATTTTGATACATCTTTATCAAAAGTAGGAGAGACAAATATAATTCTGGATTGGCAGAGAAATAAAAGAACTACATACCTTCTTGGGTCCTCTTAGGGGTTAAGCTGAGTTTTTTAAAAGAATGTATACCTAGTCTAGAATCTTCTGCATAGTTGTTGTGCACTATTGCACATACTAATTTCAGCTTCAGCAACAAATCTGAAGTTTGTTGTTCCAGAGTCGGGTTGACCCACATTTATTCTCTACTTAGTTACAGCCTCATCAGTGGCATGTGTTAAGATAAGGTGGTTGGGCTGGGCGTGGCGACTCATGCTTGTAATCCCAGCACTTTGTGAACCCGAGGGGGGCTGATCATTTGAGGCCAGGAGTTGGAGACCAGCTTGACCAACGTGGCAAAACCCCATCTCTACTAAAAATATAAAAATTAGCTGGGCGTGGTGGTGGGCGCCTGTAATTCCAGCTACTTAGGAGGCTGAGACAGGAAAATCCCTTGAACCCAGGAGGTAGAGGTTGCAGTGAGTCAAGATTGCAGAACAGCACTCCAGCCTGGGCAAGAGAATGCAACTGTGTCTCAAAAAAAAAAAAAAAAAAAAAGATAGAAAAGGAAGGTGGCACCTTCCCCTGCTAGTCTTAGTTGTAGCTCTCTCTTAGAGTGATTGCTTTAGCCTGTGTGTGCACAGGATGGTAGGCGTAGGTGGAGTAGCTGGGATTGTCTCCATCCTCATAGAGGTGCTTCTGCAGTGAACTACAGCCTTGTGTGACCACCTTGTGAATGTCAGGTCATGACCAATGTCTGTTGTTCTTCCCTATGGAGGAAAAATGAAGGCACTTAGGAAGTACTGGAAAGTCTGAGAAGCAGGCTGTGACTAATGGCTTTGTTTTTGATGCTGTTCAGAAAAAGGAGTTGATATATTTAGCATCAAAACTAACAACTGCTTTGAAACAGACCTAAAGGATAGGATGGTCTTATTGTGAACTTCATAAAGAGCTGGTTTCTCATCTTTTCAAAGTCACTACATCTTCATCTCAGTTATACTGGAAATTTAATTATCTTGTATATAATACATATTTAATGGTGAAATTGGAAGACAACTTTCTAATATGAAGGAAGGAAACTAACTCAGATCTTAGGAAAGTCCCCTGTGCTGCTTACTTTTTTGTAACTTGAGGTTTTTGGTCTCTGGCTACCCAAATGTACAAAACACAGATGTCTACAGAGAAAGCGAGGACAGCCCTGAAAGGGGAATGGAGACTGTGTGCAGCGTACCCAGGCTGCTCTGAAGCCACAGAGAAGAGAAGCTGATTGAACTGAGGCAGCAGGTGCACTGGGAAGAACAAAATGGTTTAGCTGCCTCAGATACCGGAACACCTTATTCTTTTTTCTTTTTTTCTTGAGATGGAGTTTCACTCTCGTCACCCAGGCTGGAGTGCAATGGTGCAATCTTGGCTCACTGCAACCTCTGTCTCCTGGGTTCAAGTGATTCTCCTGCCTCAGCCTCCCGAGTAGCTGGGATTACAGGCACCATGCCACCATGCCCAGCTAATTTTTGTATTTTTAGTAGAGACAGGGTTTCTCCATGTTGGCCAGGCTGGTCTTGAACTCCTGACCTCAGGTAATCTGCCCACCTCAGCCTCCCAAAGTGCTGGGATTACAGGTGTGAGCCACCATGCCCTGCCTGGAACACCTTATTCTTAATTGGAGGGATTCGGGGCAAAATAAATATAAATATAAGTCCTCCCACCTTTCTGGTGGCCCAGTGCAAACTTCTGTGATTTGAATACTCACCATGTATTCAGTTTGACATCAGCCATGACTTAAGGGGAAAGAAATGCCCAGCTAGGAAGGAAGACTGACAGGTGAACTCACTGGCAACTAGAACCACGTTTATAAGATAAGTGCAGGGAGTAAGGGTTGATTTTACTTTCATCAAAGCCAGCATGGCCAGCATGCTCCAAGGACAAGGATGGAAGTTTTCCAATTTAAATGCATTGGACATAGTCAGCTTGGGGAACTTGGGGTCCTCTTGAGGGGCCTTGCTTTCCATTCTTGCTGTGCATGAACTGTTAGAGTGTTTATGGTGCTTTTCCTGTGTCCTGCCAGCTCCTCTCTAGAGAAAGCTCATTCATCCATGGAAACAGCAGTCCATGTTGTATCAGGTATTTAAGGAACTGCAGCTTTGGCCCCCAGGAACTGGACCCATTGTGATCTGTAGAACTTGTATAATTTCTCTGGGTGTCCAGAGGACTTTCTGGGCATGTGTGTGTCTTCTCTTTTTGAGGGCTTCATGGTAAATTCTATAGATTGTGCCATCTCCATATGATGGCTGCTGCTTGTAAGTCAATTGTATGATGGTGGACATGAGACCTAGAAGGGGTTGCAGAAAAGGTGTGTGTCTGGGAGTCCAGCCTGGCATGGTTGAGGTGAGGTCATATCTCAGGGGCCTCACAACCAAATCATATCTGAAAAGCTCAATTGAGCTGTGTGCAGTTGATTCCAGAGTTGAGAGTTTATTATCTTGCATTTATGGCATTTATGTAACATTTTAAAAGCTGCACTTTTCTCTAAAGAAAATAGCTAACTTTTTTTTTTAAGCTAGTATGTAGTCATGTAAAAAATGTAAGCAAAATAAAATTGGGAAGTGGAAGTCCCACTTATGCAAAGACAATCAATGTTAACACTTAAGATAAAGTCCTTGTACACATCCCTGTCTGGAAATTTTAAGGAATTGAACTGAGGCAGCAGGTGCACTGGGTAGAACAAAATGGTTTAGTTGCCTTGGATACCGGAACACACTGTAGGAATCAGACTGTAGGTGCTATGCCTAATCTAATTTCTCTTTTACCATATTGTGGGCATCATTTTAGATTCACACGGATACCTTGAAGCAGAAAATTCAGACATTGTTTCCATTTTGTAGCCATCAAAATGGGATACAGAGAGTCTCATTCAGGGTTACAGAGTACATGAGAAAGCCAAGAATTCATATTACTGACTTTGAGCAAGTGTTAATTTCATCCTTATTTTATAAAGAACTCTTATTTAAAATGCCAGAGAAAAATCTTTCCCTCCGTATGTTGGAATTTCCCCCCACTAGAATTTTTTAGTATGACATAAATTGATCAATATTTTCAAACATTGTGATTTGGCTGCTTTCTTTACTGGTTTTAGAGCCAAAAATCAGGATATGTGGGGTTGCCTGGAGGTTAGGATCCTTCTTTCCTCCTTATCAACATTCTCTCTTGTTGATACTGATGTGATGTGTGAGCCACCGCACCCGACCTAGATTCTTAAAAAAATTTTTTTTAAAAAGATAATAATAATGTTTATTGATTACTTACTGTGTGTCAGACATACATCTAAACTGTTTTTTTTTTTTTTTTTTTTTTTGAAGACAGGATCTCACTCTGTCATCCAGGCTACAGTGCAGTGGTGCGATCTCAGCTCACTGCAGCCTCTACCTCCTGGGCTCAAGTGATCCTTTCATCTCAGCCTCTGGAGTAGCTTGGACCATAGGTGCAAACCACCACACCCAGCTAATGTTTGTGGTTTTTTGTTTTTGTTTTGTAGAGACAGGGTTTTGCCATGTTGTCCAGGCTGTTCTCAAACTCCTGAGCTCAAGCAATCTGCCTCCCTTGGCCTCCCAAAGTGCTGAGATTACAGGCATGTGCCACCATGCCCAGCCACATTAAATTAAAAAAAAATTTTTTTTGAGATTTAATTTACATACCATGTAATTATTATATGCCCTTTAGAAGTGTACCATTCAGTGGTTTTTACCATAGTCAGAGAGTTGTGCAACCATCACCACAATCAATTTTAGAACATTTCGTCACCCCAAAAAGAAACCCTGTAGCCATGAGCAGTTACTTCCCATTTCTCTCTTCCCCCAAACCCTGAGCAATCACTAATCTATTTTCTGTTTCCAGAGATTTGCTTATGCTGGATATTTCATATAAATGGAATCAGGCAATATGTCATCTTTTTGTGTCTTATTTCACTCAGTATTATGTTTTCAAGGTTCATCTCTGCTGTAGCACACATCAATACTTCACTCCTTTTTTCTGGCTGAACAATATTTGATTGTTTGGATACACTATCTTTTGTTTATCCATTTGTGAGTCAATGGACTTTTCGGTTATTTCTACCTTTTGGTTATCATAAATAATGCTGCTAAGAACATTCGTGTGCCAGACATATGTTTTCAATTCTCTTGGGTTTATCTACCTAGGAGTGGAATTTCTTGGTCAAGTGTTAAGTCTACATTTAGCCTTTTGTGGAGCTTCCAGACTGTTGTCCAACGTGACCGCACTGTGTTAATTCCCCTCCAGCAGTGCAGTACGGTCCCCACATCCTCCTCACCACTTGTTATCAAACTTTTTGAAACTTGGCTTCTTAAGCAATTGTTTTTCTGGTAATTCTCAGTGTTACTCAAACCAGGAAGGAATGCTTATTTGGCCTATGAGTTTATTACATCACTTCTGTGCAGAGGCAGCATGTCTGTCCTGCGTCCTTGTTCTGAAGGTCAGCCTGCAGTTAGAATGTGGCCCAGGTGCACCAGCACAGGACGTGCATGGTACCTTTTTGTACTCACTTAAATACAGATTGTGCCAGTGGCTTTAAAAGTATTTTCTTGGCTGCGTGCAGTGGCTCACGCCTGTAATTCCAGCACTTTGTGAGGTCGAGGCAGGTGGATCACCTGAGGTCGGGAGTTTGAGACCAGCGTGACCAATATAGCAAAACCCCATCTCTACTATAAATAGAAAAATTAGCAGGGCATGGTGGCATATGTCTGTAATCCCAGCTACTTGGGAGGCTGAGGCAGGACAATGGCTTGTACCTGGGAGGCGGAGGTTGCAGTGAGCTGAGATCATGCCACTGCACTCCAGCCTGGGTGACAGAGCAAGACTCCATCTCAAAAATAAAATGAAATAAAAAAGTAAAAATATTTTCCTTTGTAATCTTGAGTGTCCATTCACCTTTCCTGTCTTTTCTTCTTCTTTCCTCGCCCTTCCCCAGGGACCTGGAAGCCAGAGCACAGAATGAGTTCTTCCGGGCTTTCTTCAGGTTGCCCAGGAAGGAGAAGCTGCATGAGGTCGTGGACTGCTCGCTCTGGACGCCGTTCAGTCGCTGTCACACCGCAGGGCGGATGTTCACCTCTGACAGCTACATCTGCTTTGCCAGCAGAGAAGATGGCTGCTGTAAGGTCGTCCTGCCACTCAGAGAGGTAGACCAGCCCTACTGTGTGCTTCCCAAAGCAGCCTTTTGTTGTTTGAAACCAAGGTTGCTGGCTGTGAGATGGAGTGTGGGAGGGGAGTTCAGATGGGACAGCTTTGCCATCTAAAGATGGATGACTACCAGGCTGGGCTTCTTGAGGGAGGCATGGCCTGAATTGGACCATTACCCATTTGGCCATTGCTTTTTCTGCTGTTTCTCTGGCATCCTGAAATTTGCCAACAAGTGCTTGTTGAAAACAGGGGACTCTAACCTCCACATTATTGATAAAGCTGTTATTAAAAAGTACATGCCTAGCAATTAAAGATTTTTCCAGCAGCTCTTAGGAATGAATCCTCCCATTTCACTCGCCAAAAAAAAGAAAAGCAAAAAAAGCAACCTACCAAAAGCATCACCTTTTAAAAATAAATGGTAAATTGCTTGGATTTTATACTGTCCTAGAACTTTAGGTGAAATTTTAAAATGCTTCCTTTGACAGGGATCAGGTCACTTCTTCCTATAAAATTCTGCAATTCTCTTCTTGGAAATGGGGCTCAGATTTCTTCCAGATCTGAGCAGCTCAGTCCTTTGGCTTCAGGGTAGCAGCTGTGGTGAAATGGTACCCACAACTCTGTTTACACATCAAGACCGCCAGAGTATTTCTTCTGCTAACAAATGCACTACATATTCTTCTTTGGAAAAACTCAAAAATCTTATTTTTTTTTCTTTTCTTTTTTTTTTTTTTTTTTTTAGAGAGGAGGGTCTCACTGCGTTGCACAGGCTGGTCTTGAACTCCTGGGCTCAGTCAGTTCTCTCACCTTGGCCTCTCACAATGCTGGGATAAACATGTGGTCTCCTGCCTCCCTGTTATTATTCTGTAGTAGATATCTTCATTTTACAAATATTTTTACTTATTAGTGGAGCAAGAAATCAAGGAGCTAACTTACATGCTTAAAATTTTTCTTGGCTATGTGTACCTAACCAGAAATGATCACTGTAACCATTGTATGATTCAGTAGTATTACGTACATTCACATTGTTGTGCAGCCATCAGCACTGTCCATCTCCAGAATGTTTTTATCACTGCCAACGGAAACACTGTCCCCATGAAACGACTCCCCTCCTCCCCCTCCCCCAGCCCCCAGCGACTGTCCTTCTACTTCCCATCTCTCTGAATTTCACTCCTCCAAGTACCTCATATACATCAATATTTGTGACTGGCCTTGTTCACTTAGCATAATGCACTTGGGGCTCGTCCCTGCTGTAGCCTCTCTCCAAATCCCCCTCCTCTTCAAGGCTGGGTCATATTCCGTGGTATGGATAGACCGCACTTTGTTACCCAGTCATCCCTTGATGCAGCCTTGCACAGCCTCCCCTCGTGGTGGTGGAGAGCAGCTCGCCTTTGCATCATGCCCTTTCTGCAGTAATTGTGCTTTGCACTCTGTTTCGGGACATTCTGCATATGTAATACGATGCCTGCCTTCCTCCCTCCCTGCTGGCCCTGCATGTCACCTCTTGTGCAGGTGGTGAGCATTGAGAAGATGGAGGACACGAGCCTGCTGCCGCACCCCATCATCGTCAGCATCAGAAGCAAGGTGGCCTTCCAGTTCATCGAGCTCCGGGACCGAGACAGCCTGGTGGAGGCGCTGCTCGTGAGGCTGAAGCAGGTCCATGCGAACCACCCCGTGCACTACAATACCTCTGCAGATGATGACATGGTACGGTCCTTCCAGACCCTGATGATCCCCTTCTTCACGTATTGCGCTGTGGTCTCCAAAGGGGAGTGCACAGGAGGGACTCACATGGGGACAAGAAGAATGTGGGGCCTGTGTGTGGTCTGCTGCCGTTTCTGATGTGCTGGGTATCCTGAGAGGGTGTGACATAGAGTAGAGGGGTTGGGGAGCCAACCGCCCCACAGCTTGGAGAGGGTGGCAGGGACACCCCTCACAGGTAAGAAGGGTTGCTGTCCCTGCTCCTGCGGATCGAGGATGACCTTATTGGAGGCACGTGTAACCTGCTGAAAGAGGAGCTTCATGGGCCCTGATGTTGGGCAGCTGCGGAGGTGGCCCCGCAGTGGCTGCTGCCTGCTCTCCTTTATTCACGTCTCTTCTCATTCTCAACCTCTTTTTACCCAAAGTGGTGATGGGGAGAAAAGGAGGTGCAGCCTCTGTCTACCCCAGGGCTCTTTTCTCGGGATGGTCATCCTCCTGTCCAGAAGCTAAGGGGCCTGGGGTACCCATGAGGAACTGTGTGTGGCCCCGGGCTCTTGGGGCCGGGACAGCCTTCCCCGGAACAGGCAGAGGGACTGTGTCTTCCTAGGAATGCTGTCAGGTCTGGTGTCAGTCTGTCTTCCCCCTGAGTCATTGAAGTCTGCTATGCCCATGCATCCAAAGGCAAAACAAAGACTGTTCCCTTCGCTAAAGCCATGACTCACTCTCTCTCTTTCTGTCTCTCTGTCTGTCTCTGTCTCGCCGTCTCTCTATCTCTCTTGCTGTGCAGGCTTCACCTGTGTTTCATTCAACAAGCATGTGCAGTGACCACAGGTTTGGGGATCTTGAAATGGTATCTTCTCAAAATAGCGAGGAGAGTGAAAAAGAGAAGAGCCCGCTGCTGCACCCCGACGCCCTCTTCACCGCCTTCCAGCAGTCAGGCAGCCAGAGCCCTGACTCCCGAATGGTGAGTGATGCCTGGTACCCAAGCTGGACTGCAGAACTGTGCCATGGGCATGAGCATGGGGGTTGCCCAGCTGTCTGACCCACCGTGGAACATGGCACCTGGCCTTGGGAAGCTAGTGCTCCTCTTCCTTCTTGTTCTCATGGGTGAAAAGTGAGAGGCGTCCACTGAGGGGTCAGAGGACTGAGGGGCTGCTCTCCCACCTGCCCTTCGGTGGTCCTCAAGCACCTCTCGGTTGTGGGGCCTGGAGAGCTGGCTGCGCTGTCCCTTGGGGGTCTCTAGGCACAGAATGGGTCCCTGTCCTTCTAGCCAGTGCTGTCTGTGTGCCCCTCATTACAGCTTTCTTTTTTTTTTTTTTTTTTGTCTTCTGGGAGAAGGGGGTCACCAATCTTCTAGTTTTACTAAACTGGAAATATTTTTGCTATATTTACTTACAGATTTCCTCTTTGTAGGGAGAACTTGAGGGACATGTCATGTATAGTCTGGTAAAGATACTGGAAGTTGTGCTTTGAAACGGGGCCACGGCTGGCAGGGTGCTGCGCTGGACTATGAGCACCAGGCAGTGGCTGTGAACCTGTTACCCCAAGCTTATTTTTGGTTGCTTAATGGCTCCTGTAAAATCTGTTGTTTTTTTTATTCAAAACTGAGCCTTCTCATAGGCTTTACACTCAGATCCTTCATTAACTTTTGTTGATGAAACATGAGAATGTTAAATATATATATAAAATGTAATTTTTTTCAGGTTTCAGTTTTCCCTCTGGCTATCAGGAAGCTCAGGGCAAATTGTCCCCTTTACCCTCTGAGCTGACCAGTGTTTTTTTGGCAGATACAACATCTTGAGAAAATTTCCCCCAGCGTCCCCCTTGCCCAACCCACCCTCCCATCTGATTTGGGCTACTTTAGTACTTGCATTTACATATCCTTATTACCAGCCTTGCTAAGGAAACTGCATTTTGTTTGTATAAATTCACCCACTGGTCTCTGAGCTCCTGCAGAGCCATACTCTGTGTTATTCATCTTTGTATCCTCTGTGTCCCCTGGTAGAGGTTCAGAAATATTTGTGGCTTGAATACAGGTGTCCTTGCCTGTTGCTGTTGGCCCCTCAGCGGAGGCAGTACCTCCCCCATCACCAGTGGTGCATCGGCGGGCAGGGGGTGGTAAGGATGAACTTCTTTGTACATTAAGAATATTCCCATTTCCAGTCCAGAGAACAGATAAAAATAAGCCTGTGGAATGACCACTTTGTGGAATATGGCAGAACCGTGTGTATGTTTCGCACAGAGAAGATTCGGAAGCTTGTAGCCATGGGCATCCCTGAGTCTTTGCGTGGGAGACTCTGGCTTCTCTTCTCAGGTAAGCGCTCTTGGTATCTCTAAGCTAATTGTTCTTTTTCTCACGGACACAGGAACAGCCCAGACCTGAACAGCACATGTGTTTATGTACAGATGAAATGGGTCTGTCTTTGGGTCATTTCCTGTGAATTCCCAGCCGAGGACTTAGACCCCTTGTTGTGTCAGCTGTGGGACCTAGGTCAGGTTGCCACAGTGTCCAACTGGGTAAATGTGAGGTCTGAGTACAGTGATGACCATTCCTTTACAAATGCCTTCACAAGTCTCTATATAGTGCTGAGGATTCTATTCAGAACCCTGTGGAAGTGAAGTGTCTACAATGTATGAACTCTGAAATAGATGAAGCCAAAAGTCCTCATCCATTGTCAATTGGTTGGGCTGTTGAAACACATCCCTCAGAGTGTAGCTGCCATGGGTCCCTTCTCCAGTGAAGACATGTGGCGGGCACCCGAGGCAAAAGTGCGGATTTCCGTTCTGTTCCATTTCCTCTTTTCTGCTGGACCCATTCAGTGAGGGTCTCGTTTGGCCCCAAAGCCATGGGGCCTCTCCCTGCACCTATTGTGGAATGCCTGGGAACCCACATCAGGACATTTAATGATGGATAGGCTGAACCTGGGACCAAACTTCCCCAGGGACATGCTGGGTAGACATTTGTCTGTCCCTCCATATCAACTGTGAGGGACTTACTCCTTGGGGCAAAGGAGCTGGGGCCCAAGGGCAGGAAGGGAAGGCCCTGCCATTGGGGAGTGTGCCTTTGCTGCTTCTCTGGGTGCCATGGGAGGCCAGGTGAGAGGGTCCCTTCCCTAGATGACCCTGTGGCTCTTGTCAGCAGGGAGGCGCCTGGAGACTGGGCTGGGTAACTGTTCCCTCTTCCCTCACTCTTCCTGTGACTGGATGCATCCCTTGTCCTACTTCACCATCAGCCTCTTGCTGGTTCCTTATCTACCTCCAACTTTGTCCCTCACTTTCCTCTTCCACGTCTCCCCCATCCCCTGTCCGCCTGCCGGAGACACCCAGACACAGCCTTCATGCTTCACTGCACTGGGTGTGGTCACTGGGCACTGATGCTGCCACCGCACACCTCATCTCCCTCCTGCCTCCTGGCTTCTGCAGCTGCCTTCCAGAGGCGTAGCATCAAAATGTCTCCTTTTAAAAATGAAAAATGTCTTCTGCATTTTTGTATATAGAAATAACGACACATAGTCATAGTTGAAAAATAAGGGCATGGAGGAGTGAGCAGAGACAGTGACCTTCTTTAGAATCCTACCACCTAAAGGTGAGGCCTGTCACTGCCCAAGGTATGCGTTCCTCTAGGTCTTTTTAACATACACACACATGCACACACACACACACACACACACGTGTGCACACACTTTTCATAAGGGGCTCATTCATCCCTCCATCTTGACTGCCCGCTAGAGGCCTGGGCAGTAGCTCTGGCTGTGTGTGGCTGGCGTAGGAGTTTTCTGTGCTGGGTCCTTCTGCTGCAGTTTGTACATCTCAGACCCGACTTCAGAGTTTCATGTGGGCACCGTGCTGCTGGCCCCTTCTCTCCATCATAGTTGCGCCCTCTCGTGTGCCTCATACATTGGCGCTCAGTGTCATTTCTTGTTGAATTAATGCATGAAATTTCTGTGTGTGTTTGTGTACGTGCTTGCACACTCCTGCTATTAGGGAATACAGTGTGTTAAAAGCATATTAGTGCATTTATTTGTATTATGAGCTTTCTCACCTTCACGCTATAAGGTTATTCTTACAAAAGCCATGCTATTGGCCGGGTGCCGTGGCTCATGCCTGTAATCCCAGCACTTTGGGAGGCTGAGGCAGGTGGATCACAAGGTCACAGATCAAGACCATCCTGGCCAACACGGTGAAACGCTGTTTCTACAAAAAAATACAAAAATTAGCTGGGTGTGGTGGTACGTGCCTGTAGTCCCAGCTACTCGGGAAGCTGAGGCAGGAGAATTGCATGAACCCAGGAGGCAGAGGTTTGTAGTGAGCTGGGATTGTGCCACTGTACTCCAGTTTGGCAACAGAGCAAGACTCCGTCTCAAAAAAAAAAAAAAAAAGCCATGCTATTTCTTTTATTTCTGTTTTTCGGACTAGGCTGCATGGCAGAAATGAAGCCCTTACTCTGTTGCCCAGGCTGGAGTACAATGGCATGATCTTGGCTTACTGCAATCTCTGCCTCCTGGGTTCAAAGGATTTTTGTGCCTTAGCATCCTTACAGGGATTATAGGTACCCGCCACCACACCTGGCTAATTTTTGTATTTTAGTAGAGATGGGATTTTACCACGTTGGCCAGGCTGATCTCAAAACTCCTGACCTCAAGTGATCTGTCCACCTCAGCCTCCCAAAATCAAAGTGCTGGGATTACAGGAGTGAGCCACCATGCCTGGCCAATATTTTGCCCCTCGGTAAGTAATAAGACCCCACTGGGGTCCCCTGGTGGGACAAGCGTTCTCTTCATGGTGACACCATCCTAGTAATCCTTCCCCCTTGAAACATTGCTTTTAAAACTCAGATGCTGTGACGGATCTTGTTTCACACCCTGGTTACTACGGGAATCTGGTGGAGGAGTCCCTGGGGAAGTGCTGCCTGGTAACTGAGGAGATAGAGCGAGACCTGCATCGCTCCCTGCCAGAACACCCTGCCTTCCAGAATGAAACAGGAATTGCTGCTTTGAGGAGAGTCTTGACGGCCTATGCCCACCGGAACCCCAGGATTGGATACTGCCAGGTGAAAGGGTGTGCTCCGGGGTGCAGAGAGTCTTTAGTTGGTGTCTCACGTTGACCTTCCCGGGGTTTCCGTTCCATTCCCGGTCATCCAGTCCTGAGTATTGCTGTGTGAAGTCGCCATACTTGGTCCCTTTCTGGAAAGAATGTATCACATTAGGGTCAAAGGGACTCATCTTCATATAATCAAACAGGTTGAAAATTTGAGATTTAAAAATGGACTGAGTGCCTGAAAAGAGAAACACTCATGTGTGGTGGTTGTTGGCGGCAGGGCAGATTCAGTCTTCAGCACTCCTCTTGAGCTCAGACGTAGGAGGGCATTAATAGAATTTCTAGATCTCTACATAAGTTACAGAGATTATTTAAAATGCCAGTGCTATCTAGGGAGAAACAAGATGATCAGGGCCAATCCCCTTCCTTCAGGGCACAGGGGTGGAGATGAGATGTCTGCTGAGCTTTCCTGAGCTGAGGCTGTGGTCAGCAGGCAAAATAGGAAAATCCATCCATTAAAGCAGCAGCCAAACGCAGGATGAGCTGCGATTAGTGAAGCTCCTGATATTTAAAAATTTAAGATTTCAAACTTTATTTTCCTGTGAATAAGCAAAGTCAGTGAGTGAATTTGTGTGTGCGTGTGTATGCATGTGTGCGTGCATGTCTGTTTGAACAAACGGAGAATAGCTGGATTTGAACCAACCCTAAGACTTGTACCGCAGCTAAATTCCACATTGCTAAATGGGAACCGGAGCTGAGTGGTGGCTGATCGTTCAGCTGGGCGTGTCCTGTGAGGACCATGTTGATATCACGGTTGGTTTATGCTGGATCTCTCACCTACAAAATCTTTACTTTTGTGGGTTGTTTGGGCTTGGATGCTTGTACCGTCTCTGTGGCATCACATGGGCTGGTCAGTAACTGTCCTTCTTGACCCCTGAGCAGTCCATGAACATCCTGACCTCCGTGCTGCTGCTGTATGCCAAGGAGGAGGAAGCCTTCTGGCTGCTGGTTGCCGTGTGTGAGCGGATGCTGCCCGATTACTTCAACCACCGAGTGATCGGTAAACAGATCCTCTTCCTTCTCCTGTGTATTTGGGGAACAATGACAGAGCCTGGGCAGGATGTTTCTTATCAGTCCTGTTTATAAAATCCCTCAGTACCACTCAGCTAGTCTGTTTGCAAACACAATTTGACTCCTGAATTTGTAAAACTAACTCATGAAGTTCTCTGCACAGTTCTGACAATGTAATGGAATAAAGAAGCTCGAATATGTCCCTGCTACCAAGACCCTACCAAGAGTTGGGATTAAAACAAACACATGACTTCAGATGGATAGCTGAACTTACAAGAAGGGAAGGAAGATCCAAGGCCCAGGAAACAAGTCAGAAATTGAAAACCAGGGCGGTTTTGCAAGGATGCCATGGCTTGGAAAGGGAGGATGGGGGTTTGGGGAAACGCCTCTTGGTACCCCAAAGAGCTTGTTCAGACAGGAACTCCTCGGTTTCCCTAGAGAGAGGAGGTAGGTGGGACAGAACTAGAGACCCTTGATGCCCATGTGGTCAGTTAAAGGGCAGACTTGGAAAAGCCTTTCACTTTCATAAGGACATCCTAAGAAAGCCTGTTTGCTACTGTCTGGACTCTAGGTAAACCTGTGGCCCTGCAGAACTCCTGCACTGGGTACCTCTGTCTTTCATGTGGTTGAGATTTGAATGTGTGCTGTCTCTGTGGTCCAGCAACCTCCTAGTAGAGAAAACAATACAAAAATGGTTTTGCACTGGTGATACTGTTAAGCACCCTTCTTAGTAATTCAGGTAAGAAATGGAGCTGGCCTAAAATTAGGGTGGCAGCCCTGGGAACAGAACAAACTTCAGACAGAATTTAACACCTGAGTGGATGTAGAAGCAAGGTGGGGAGAAGGTGCCTTTGAAGCCAGTGTCCTAAGGACTGAAGGGTGGTCCCTAGGGATAAGGAGGGGCAGGTGGTTGGTGTCGTCATCTGGGAAGGCCGTGATGGCTCTGTGCCTTCTGGTCCCGGGTGTGCCCTTCCCTGAGCCTTTGGTCATGCTCACCGGCTCCTTTGTGTGCCTGAGTGGCTAGCTGGCTTGCTTCCCTTTTTACTTTGTGTCATGGGAAGCAGTGTAAGGAAAAGAGTAGGAAGGAGTAATTAGAACCTCAGCAGATTTGAGAGACATGCTGTCAAAGCCATCGTTGATGATTGTTGCTATGTGACAGCTCATATGCAACAGTGCCACGTGGACTCTCTGTGAGAGTGCATGTGCCTGTGTGGACACCGCCCCGGGACAGGAGGGGACCTTTGGAACACTTGCATCACCCCAGAAAGTTCTCTTCTGCCCCTTCCCTGCCATAGGCAACACCTGGTACTGATTTCTATCACCAGGGATTAATTCGGCCTACTCTTGAACCTTGTATGGATGTAATTATGGAGGACAGGGTCTTCTGTGTCTGGCGTCCGTCATGCAGCAGAGCGTCTGTGAGAGGCAGCCACGTTGGTGGTGCATCGGTAGAGCTTGCTTCTCTTTGTTGCTGAGTAGGATTTCACTGTGCGCTCAGAACATGGTATGCTTGTCCAGTCACCTGTTGTGCATTTGACTGGTTTCCAGTCTTGGGATATGATAAATAAAGTAGCAGTGAGTAGTCATGTAAGTCTTTCTGTGAATATATGCTATCATTTTCCCTGGGTATTTACCTAGGAGAAGAATTGCAGGGTCATAGGTTAGATATATGACTTAATAAGAAACTCTCAGTGTTCTAGAGTGGATGTAACCTGTTCATTTGTCTCATAACAGCAGCGAAGGAGAGTTCATCTTGCTGCATATCCTTACTAACACTTGGTATTGTCCGTCTTTTTAATTTTAGGCATCTAGTGGGTAAGAAGTGGTATAATTATGGTGGTTTTAATTTGCACTTATCTGATGATTAATGATGTTGAACAGATGTCTCTTTGCTTACTGACCATTTGTTTATTGACTTTTGAGTGTTTAGATTTTTAGCCTCTTTAAAAAAGGTTGATTGTTACCTTCTTACTAAGTCGCTAGAGTTCTTTCTTTTGAATACAAGACCTCTGTAGGCATATGGATTGCAAATATTTTCTACAGGTTTGAAGCTTGCATTTTCATTTTATTAATGGTGCCTTTTGGAGAACAGCAGTTTTAATTTTGATGAAGTCCAGTTTACAATTTTTTCTGTGGTTAGTACTTTTTATGTCCTAAGAAATGTTGTATTTTTCTTAAATTTTCTTCTAAAAGTTTTACAGTACTAACTTTTATATTTAGGTTTATGGTCTATTTCAGATATTTTTTTTATATGGTTTGAGGTAGGGGCTAGCATTCCTTTTTATTTCCCCCATGCCAGTTTCCAGCTGATCAAGCAGTATTTTTTTTTTATGGCTATCTTTTACCCTTTAAATTACCTTGGTCAAAATATCAGAATCAGTGAGTTAAGCATGGGTACTTTATGTACTCAAATTCTATCTCTTTGTTCTGGTTATCTCAGAGTGATTTTATTTTCAGACTGTCCTTAGAGAGTGAGTCCCACCCCAGCCAGAGCCCTGTGGCCTTCTTTTCCAGGGGCGCAAGTGGACCAGTCTGTCTTCGAGGAGCTCATCAAGGGTCACCTCCCGGAGCTGGCGGAGCACATGAATGACCTCTCAGCCCTGGCGTCCATCTCTCTCTCTTGGTTCCTGACCCTATTCCTCAGCATCATGCCTCTAGAGAGTGCAGTGAATGTGGTAGATTGCTTCTTCTACGACGGCATCAAAGCCATCTTCCAGCTGGGACTGGCTGTACTTGAGGCCAACGCCGAGGACCTGTGCAGCAGCAAGGATGATGGCCAGGCCTTGATGATCCTCAGCAGGTGGGCTCCACAATGCTTCTGTGGCAGGGATGGAGGAGGCAGCAGCACATGCCCAGCAGGGCCATTGCTGGGGAAGTTTTCTTTTTTTTTTTTTTGAGACAGAGTCTCACTCTGTCACCCAGGCTGGAGTGCAGTGGTCCAGTCTCTGCTCACAGCAACCTCTGCCTTCTAGCTTCAAGTGATTCTCCTGCCTCAGTCTTCTGAGTAGCTGGGACTATAGGAACCCACCACCACGTTTGGCTAATTTTTGTGTTTTTAGTACAGACAAGGTTTTGCCATGTTGGCCAGGCTGTTTTCAAAGTGATCCACCCACGTTAGCCTCCCAAAGTTCTGGGATTACAGGCATGAGCCACTGCGCCTGGCCCCTGTGGAGGTTTTCTGCTCCACGCTGCTTCTTGACACTCTGTGCCTTTCCAAGTCAGTTCACCATGTGGCACTGTCCTAGGCATGGGGTGGAGGGCATCGTTGTCCCTCACTCCTTCCACAGTGAGAGGGTCCAGGAAGAGCAGGGCCATAAATGCTTTTCTTTAAGAAGATTAAATGTCTTGCATTGAGATGGACTCGTAGTGGCCTTGAACAGGGCTTGGGAGACACCGGGCATCATGGGCGTCAGGCAGCCAGCTGGAGGCTTGCAGACATTTTCTGTGTAAGGCTGGTGAGCAGCAGTGAGGGAAAAGGTCCACTAGGATGAGCACTAGAGCTGGGCTTTCTAGGAGCCAAGGGCAAGCCAGATGACATTGAAAGAGGGGGTTCTCTTTCAGAGCATGATGGCAGCTTAACCTCGCATGTATGCACAGAATGTCGGGCTTACTTCACTGGAGAGTTTCAGGCCCAGAAAGCCATCCATGGGCCCCAATCCACAAGCCGAGCTGCCCCTCACTTCTCAAAAATGAGCGGAGCGGCTGCAGCTTTGCCCTTCTCCCTGGTGTTGGTGTTTGGAAGTGCCCTGGCATGTCTGACACTGTGACAACAGCACATGTTGTGTGGCACTCAAATGAGGATGGACTAGGGCGTTGATGGGGCGGTGTGTTCAGGTTTCTAGATCACATTAAGAACGAGGACAGCCCAGGGCCCCCAGTTGGCAGCCACCATACCTTTTTCTCCGATGACCAGGAGCCCTACCCTGTGACTGACATTGCGGACCTGATCCGGGATTCCTATGAGGTAATGGGAACCCCTGCCCCATGCCCCATTGCAGCCCCCAATCCCTCCACATCCATCTTATGTGACTGGGAGATGGATGTGGAGGGAAGTTCCTGGGCTACCTCCTGTTTCCACACTTTGGATGGGCAGGGGACTAAGCAAGTGGCCCCTTGTTTCCCTGCAGAAATTTGGAGACCAGTCTGTGGAGCAGATCGAGCACCTGCGCTACAAGCACAGGATCAGGGTCCTTCAAGGCCACGAGGACACCACAAAGCAGAATGTGGTGGGTAGCGGCCACCTCGCGCCAGTGCTCATGGTTTTGGGGAGCCAGCCTGGGAGTGCATGTCCTTTTCAGTCATGTTATAACAATGTCAGCTTTTAAAAATTTATTATTTTTTTTGCATTACATGAACAACTTAATAGGGGCAAAGTAGTGTAGAAACAGTGTGGGCTTCGGAGCCAGGTGGTGAGTGTATTCACCACTGACAGCCTGTTTCCCCTGTGTAAAGTGGGGATCACAGTGCCTGCCACATAGTTAAATGAGGCTGGGGTCTATGATGCCTAGAATGGGACCCGCAGGGGCGTTAGCTGGTGCTCAGAAGGCTTCTCCTGCCCATGCTCTTTATCTGCTAACTTCCTGGCTTCCATTAGAGCTCAGTAGGTTTTTGTTTTGTTTGGTTTGGTTTGGTTTTGAGACGCAATTTTGCTCTTGTTGCCTAGGCTGGAGTGCAATGGTGCGATCTCAGCCCACTGCAACCTCCACCTCCTGGGTTCAAGCAATTCTCCTGCCTCAGCTTCCCAAGTAGCTGGGATTACAGGCATGCACCACCATGCCCAGCTAATTTTGTATTTTTAGTAGAGAGGGATTCTCCATGTTGGTCAGGCTGGTCTCAAACTCCTGACCTCAGGTGATCCGTCCTCCTCAGCCTCCCAAAGTGCTGGGATTAGAGGTGTGAGCCACCACACCCGGCCAGAGCTCAGTAGGTTTGTCCTTAGGCATTGATGTGTGAACTGGAAAGAGGCTGAGGATGAAACACTTAGGAGGGATACCTGGAAGTAATCTTTATGTCAGAAAAGAGCCTTTGCAGGAGGGAAGCTGGTGCATGGGCCCCTTGGGTCCCCTTCAGGAGGAAGAATCCCCTCCTGCCCTGACCCCCAGGGGTGCAGGCCTAGATTTCATGCCATTGCTGTGTATTCTTTCCTCAAGCTTCGAGTCGTTATCCCGGAAGTCTCAATTCTTCCTGAGGACCTGGAGGAGCTCTATGACTTATTCAAGGTACGCAGCTCTGGGAAGATGAGGGGTTCCAGGCCCTGAGCAGGCCTGAGCCATGGTGCCCAGCCTGCCTAGGGGCCAGCATGCAGTAGCCTGCAGGCTCTGTGGAGCAGAGGCCGGAACTACCCCCCTTGAAGCTGTCTTAGCCTTGCCTACTCGCTTCTACCCAGAAGCCTCTCTCCCCACCTGGAACATGGGAGGAGGGAGTCTGGGCGGGTAGCCCAGCAGGCCTGGCCTCCCACTGAAGCTGCTGCACTCTGCTGGGAGGGCTTCGGTGCCGTGGTCTACTCTGCTCTGCTCTCTGCTGCTCTAGTGAGTGTGGGCTCTGGGTCCTTATTCCACAGGAGATGAAACAGCAACCCTTATTGAAATTATCACCTGATATACTTTTTAATTACTTGTGATCCCACTCCACAATACATGTGTGCGTATTTTCATATTTGTGTGGCAGGTATGCATGTAAGTTTGTATTCTGTCTTTCCTTGATGCCATTATTAACATTCTTCCATGTTGCCATATAGCCTTAATCATTTTTAATAACTCTATAATCTGTCATATAGCTAATATTTAATATAGTAAACTAGATTTCTAATATTTGGATATTTACCTGGAATCACCCTGCAAAGAACATCTTCAGACCTGTTACTAGAGCTTTCTTGCTTGAAAGAGTGAATGGAAATGAGGAAGAGAGGCAGGCACTTTGGCTGACTCTTGCTACCCTGGCAGAGAAGGGGAGGAAGCGCAGTTGCAGAAAGCAAGCCCGCAGAGAAGGGAGTGTGGTCGCCCCAGCTCGTCCTGGTAGGGGCTCCAAGCCCCTTTCCCTCCTGAGTTCAGGTTCCCGGTATGATTGAAGTGACAGTCTGCACAGTCCGGTGCTTCAGAAGCTGTGGAGCAGGCCCTTCCCTGCAGGGTTGCTGGGTTAGTAGGTTCCTGTACTCCTCATTCCTAATGAGCAGGATGGGTGGGGAGAATTAGCAGGCTGCTTTCTCCCGTAAACATCATGTTTGCAAGTTTTATTGTTTCCTTTGTTGTGTGAAGGCAAAATATGAAGTCAAAGGTTACTTGGTATCCCAACCCCAGCCTCATTTTGGCTTTCAAAGAAGGAAAACGGAATACTAGGAACATGAAAGTAGGCAAACAAATTATGAGTTTTTGGTCATGCTTTTTACCTTAAAAAGACTTTTATTTACTTAGGGCTAATTGTTCTCAAGTTCAGAGAGTGGGAACTGCAGCATATCTGAATTTATGTAATTTAAATGATGGCTTTAAATTCACAATAAAAACAAATTTCGTTAAGCACCGGCCACATCATTCACGTTTCATGGGAAAGATGAAAGAAGGCCTTCAGAGCCGACCATGCAAGTTTCTTGTTTCTGCCCTTCCTATGAAGGATGAACAATGTTGGTTGGTACTTGAGGAAATTTATTTTTATTGTTAGTTTAAAGCCATTCTTTAAATCACATAAATTCAGGTTTGTGGCTGGATGTGGTAGCTCACACCTGTAATCCCAACACTTTGGGAGGCCAGGGTGGGCGGATCACTTGAGGTCAGTAGTTTGAGACCAGCCTGGCCAACATGGTGAAACCCTGTCTCTACTAAAAATACAAAAATTAGCTGGGCATGGTGGCGCATGCCTATAGTCACAGCTACTCGGGAGTCTGAGGTAGGAGAATCACTTGAACGTGGGAGGTGGAGGTTGCAGTTAGCCGAGACCACAGGCACTGCATTCCAGCCCGGGTGACAGTGAAATGCCATCTCAAAAAATAAAAATAAATAAATAAATAATTTAAAAAAAAAAAAAGGAAAGGGCCCTATCCTGTGCCCCTATTACCCTCCCTTGTACAGGTAATTACAGTTAACAGTATGTTGCATATCTTTCTGGAATTTTCCCCCTTGTATCTACCTATAGATCCACAGACGCCTACAGTACATACACACACGCTTACTTTTCTTTCCCACATAGAAGTGAGACTACGCTATACCTAATGACCTGCAGTTTTCTTTTTTCAGTTGACCATATATCATGAACATTGTTCTAGATGAGAATCTATAGATCTTTTCTCATACTTTTTTAGTGATTGCAGTTTCCCTGTAGGGCGGAACTCTGATATGTTTAATCGTTCACCTCTTGAGCGACATTTGTGTTGCTTCCGGTTGTTGCTGCTTGACACCGAGGACCTGTGCATTTCCTGCTGATTCTATAGAATGGGTTCCTTGAGGTGGAACTGTTGGGTCATGGGGGATGTATATACCCAACTTTAGTCAATACTGCTAAAGCATTTTTTATTTTTTAAAATTACAGTTCTGGCTGGGTACGGTGGCTCATGCCTGTAATCCCGGCACTTTGGGAGGCCAATGCCAGTGGATCACTTGAGGTCAGGAGTTTGAGAGTAGCCTAGCCAACATGGCAGAACCCCATCTGTACTAAAAATACAAAAATTAGCTGGGCGTGGTGGCACATGCCTGTAATCCCAGCTACTTGGAAGGCTGAGGGAGGAGAATCGCTTGAACCTGGGAGGTAGAGATTGCAGTGAGCCAAGATCATGTCACTGCCCTCCAGCCCAAGCAACAAGAGTGAGGTTCTGTCTCAAAAAAAAAAAAAAAATTACAGTCCCACTGATGGTATCTAAGAGTGCTCAATTCCCCACACTCCACACCCACCCAGCATTTAATATCATGGATCTTTAAAAATTTTGCTAGTCTGGTAGAAAATGGCATTTCATTTTAACATAAACTTGTTTACTCATTAATGAGGTTGAGTGCCATTTCATTTTTATTGGCTACTTGTCTACTTTTTTGAATCACCTGCTCATATCCTTTGCCTATTTTTATAGTGGGATTATGTTTTCTGTGGGATTCTAGTAAACTAGTATTCGTCTTTGACCTATGCATTACAACCATTTTCTTCTGCATTTTATGGGCTGTTGATGTGACAGTCTATATGAATTTACATTGAAATTCATGGTTGCCTTGGATTTTAAGGAACAGAAATTTATGAGACCTTTATTTCACACTTAAAAGTTCCTGTGGTAATTTTCATGACTCTGTAATGACTATTTAAATAACATGGCTACAGTGAATATGACAGTAAAATTATAAGTGGCATATTGGTCTCTATTTGAGGATATGAGCTTGCAGACTACAGCACCTGTCCTTGTTTCTGTCCCATCCTGTGGACAAATGGTCAAGAACCCTGCAATTATTTGGAACCAGTTCAGGCTTCTGTAAACTGGGATGTCCAAAGAGATGATATAGTCATGTAGTATGGGTGGAAGTGATGCGTGGCTCACCTGGTCCTCAGCGATAGGGCCTGTTTTGATTATGTTTGTTTTCAGTCTTTTTCCAAGGCTTCAACTCACCTTTTTAAAAAAACCTTATTTAAAAATATTGTTAATATACTCATGTGGTTCAAAATTCAGTAAGTAACAAAAATATGCAATAAAAAGTCTAACTTCCACCTCTGGGGTCCTCCCCACAGGTAGCCAGGGTTATTAGTTCCTTCTGTATCCTACAGATCTGGCTAGTCCTTTTTGATTTTCAAATAGTATGATTTTGGGCCAGTCGTGGTGGCTCATGCCTGTAATCCCAGCACTTTGGGAGGCCGAGGCAGGTGGATTACCTGAGGTCAGGAGTTTGAGACCAGCCTGGCCAACACAGTGAAACCCTCGACTCTTCTAAAAATATAAACAGTTAGCCAGGTGTGGTAGCAGGTGCCTATAATCCTAGATATTTGGGAGGCTGAAGCATGAGAATCACTTGAACCCAGGAGGTGGAGGTTGCAGTGAGCTGAGATCACACCACTGCACTCCAGCCTGGGTGACAGAGCGATACTCTGTCTCAAAAAAAAAAAAAAAAAAATTGCTTTGTTGCCCAGCCTGAAGTGCAATGGCGTGATCTCGGCTCACCGCAACCTCCACCTCCTGGGTTCAAGTGATTCTCATGCCTCAGCCTCCCGAGTAGCTGGGATTTACAGGCACACGCTGCCATACCTGGCTAATTTTTTGTATTTTTTAACAGAGACAGGGTTTTACCGTGTTGCCCAGGTTGGTCACTAACCCCTGAGCTCAGGTGATCTACCCGCCTCAGCCTCCCAAAGTGCTAGTATTACAGGTGTGAGCCACCGTGCCTAGCCAGAAAAATACAATTTTAAGTTAAAATATCAGAATAAAAATTGTGTGTCTTCTAAAATGAAAACAATGTCAACTGAACCGCACATATAAAAATAGTTAAAATGGTACATTTTACGTTATGTGTATTTTACCACAATGAGAAAAAAAAAAACCCTTGATAAAAAAAGAAACCAGGCTGGGTGCATGGTGGCTTATCCCAGCACTTTGGGAGGCTGAAGTGGGCAGAGCACCTGAGGTTGGGAGTTTGAGACCAGCCTGACCAACATGGAGAAAACCTGTCTCTACTAAAAATACAAAATTATTCAGGTGTGGTGGCGCATGCCTGTAATCCCAGCTTCTTGGGAGGCTGAAGGAGGAGAATTGCTTGAACTCTGGAGGTGGAGGTTGTGGTGAGCCGAGATCATGCAATTGCACTCCAGCCTGGGCAACAGGAGCGAAACTCCACCTCAAAAACAAAAAGAAACCAACATCAAAATTACATATTCATGTGGGCAAGGACATCAGGGTAACAAGGAAACCCTTTACGTATCCAGTTAAATTGGTGAGATTGTGAGTAATTTAATATTTTGTTTGTGTTACAACATGGCTTATTCAGTAAGCAGTAAGAGCTCCCTTTCCCCTGTTGTTTGAAGAGAGAACACATGATGAGCTGTTACTGGGAGCAGCCCAGGCCTGTGGCCCCACGCCATGACCCCAGCCGGCCCTATGCCGAGCAGTACCGCATAGACGCCCGGCAGTTTGCGCACCTGTTTCAGCTAGTCTCACCCTGGACTTGTGGGGCCCACACGGAGATCCTTGCTGAAAGGACGTTCAGGCTCTTGGATGACAACATGGACCAACTCATCGAATTCAAAGCGTTTGTGAGCTGCCTTGGTATGCTTCTGTGGGATTTCACAGTGAGTTGCTTTGGGGGTGTGGGTCTGTGAACAAAGGACAGTGGATCTTTGGAGCAGGCAAATGCACACGGTGAAACACTTTTGTAACTGGCCTGACATGAATTTATGATTTTGAAATATCACTCTGCCGGCTCCTCTCAGGAACTACTTTCTGAAGGGGTTGGGAGAGGGGCTGCACTCTCAACACATGAGGCTATTCACCTTGCTTTCCTTGGCACCCACGATGTGGTGGTGGCTTGATGGGAGCCATGTTCCTAACTTTTGTCCATAAAATTAAAATGTTTTGGAAGGTATGGGGCCAGACAACATTCACAGAGTTCCTTGGAGCTCACACACTTACCAGCCCTGCCTTTAACACTTTCGTTGCTACCATTGGCATGTGTCTGGGGCAGGAGAGTTGGGGGTGGCAGGTATTGACCTTCCCGAGTGTTCTCTCCAGTTTGTGTCCTGACATATGGACTTTAAGCATTGGCATCAACTCACTTTCTCTTTTTAAAATTTTTGCAGATATTATGTATAATGGAGAAATGAATGAGAAAATTAAACTATTATACAGGCTTCATATCCCTCCAGGTAAGAAAGTCCAAGTAGCAAAATCAGACTATGCTCTGCTTAAACACAAGAACAGCTTTGTGCGTGACCCTGAAGCTCTTCTCTGTTTCAAGTTCACTTACACTTGAGGCAACAGGCATTTCTAGCTTGGGGTTTCAGGTCACAGGTTTTAAATTCTATGCTGCAAGGCTCTGGCAGGAGCTCCCAAACTGGAGTGAGCACCAGAATCTCCTGGAGGGCCTGTTAAACCAGGTTCCTAGGCCCCCGCCCTGGTTTCCTACACCCTGGGTCTGAGGATATCTTGAGAACTGCTGGTCTGTGGAATGTGTGTGGGAGCCAGACGCTGGTTACCTTAATAGAGAGTTATTTTAGGACACAGAATCTGAAGAACCATTGCATGTTTCTAGTGCATCAGACCATGCTTTCTTCAAATGTCAGCACTAGTAATCAGGAAAAGGAAGCCCCTTGAAAATTGTGAGGTCAGACTTGACGTTGACAGGAATAAGACCAAGGAAGCCTAAAAGGTGTGGCTAGGATCTTCAAAACGAATAGAGAGGAATCAGAAATCCCAGAGGGTCCCCTACCCCCTGCCAGTGCTATGGTTGTGATTCTGGTGTTGGATAATGCCTGAGGAGGCTGGTGGGCACTGAGGAGGCTTCTAGGGCCATGATATCTTGGTGGCTTTTACAAATATTAATGCACATACACATTCCCCTTCATCCACTGGGCCTATGTTCCAAGAATCCCCCCAACCCCCCCGTGGATGTCTGAAACCCTATATACACTAGGTTTTTTCAATCTGATCACCAAGATGGCAAATGAGTGACTAACGGGCAGATAGTGTAGACATTGTGGAGATACTGGACAAAGGGAGGCTTCACATCTGGCCTGGGACGGAGTGGAACAGCGCAAGATTTCAAAATGTTGCTCAGCAGCATGCAATTTAACACTTCAGATGCTGCGGGGGCTACTGTACAAACGCTGAAGATGCACCTGGACGTTACTTGTGGGCTTTCTGGGTCTACTTACTGGATGCAGCCATTACTGAACCTCAGGCACCCTGTCCCCAGTGAGCATTCTGTGCTGGCCACACAGTCCCTCCTTGACCTTCCCATTGATAATTTGCACTATTATGAGTTTAGTGCAAATTGTTCATTTGATGATTTATTTTTTGTTTCCCTTTCTCTGTCAACTGATCATAAATGCAAATTGTTTAGCATCACTGAAGTTTTCTGCCCTTTATGTCAATATAAATTGTTTCAATTTATCCTTATTTTTCATAAATGTTTTCCTATTAACGTAGAAGGCATGAATAATTGTTTATCTTCATCATATAATCATCATCATCATCTTTGCATAGTTGTCATTATCTATATCTGGCATTCTTAAATAGAACATGATTGTTTTTACTTTACTCAATTATTTTATCTTGGTTTAAAAATAAACGTTATTTTGGAATAATTTTAGATTTATAGAAAAGCTGCATAGATTAGTACAGATAGACTTTCAGCATGATATATTTTTAAATTTATAATTATCTTTTGAATTATCATCTAAGATTGATTTTTGATTCTTCATCTAACGTTCTAATAAATTACTATTTGTTTCTAAACAACAACTTTATTTCTAAAAGATGTTTTAATTATATTGATGTATTAAAAGCATTTGTAGTCCTTCATGGTTTCAGAAAATCAATTGTTCAAACCTTTTTGAACTTATATGATTGTGATATTTACACGGAGTGACTCTGAATTTAAATCAAGTTCAATGGAAATTAAGATTTGCTACATTATTTTTTATGGATGTTTTGTATCTGAATTTTTGATGCAGTTAAAAAAGCCTTAAGAAAACATTGGTAAAAAAGCCTTACGAGTGCAGACGGCCTAAAATCTCTATTTGAAAACATCATTTTCCTGAGGCCATGCAGACTCCTATCTAAGTACTTTTCATTTAAATAGACTTAATTCTTTTAACAAATACTTTCATAATGAATAACTTTTTAAAGGCGGGACAGACATACTAGTTATGAAATGAAAGTTTACAGTCACAAATCAGGAAGTATAATGAGATTACATCAAATGTGAATTTGTGTGCCTAATGAACTCTCTTCACCTAAGCCGTATTATTATTTGCCTGTGGAAGAGGCAAGGGTACAAAATACGGCATATCAGTGCCTTGCTGCATATACCCGCCTGGGGAGAGCAAGTCTGGCCCTCTGCCAGGGTAACGTAGGAGACCAGATGTCTTCTGTGAGCTTGGTTGTAAAGGCATCTGCTGCAGCTCAGGTAGCAATGAAGAGCTGAGGCCCAAGGCCTCACCCATGTCCAGGAGGGCTCACTTTAAGGGCTCTTGGCAATTGTAACACTATTTAGCACAGGAGCTAGGAAAGAAATATTACAGATGATTTGGTACCGTATCAGGTACACAGATAAAGAGTATTCCAGAAGTTTATGAAATCAACAGTTTTCACCACAGATTGATAAACCTACAGATTTTGGTCGTTTTGCTTAGTTAATTATATATACTCATTGGACTTTCAGAGCAGAACTTCCTGAAAGAACTTTATTTTCCTTGGAAAGAAACATAACAAACCGCCGAGAAAGATGTATTGAAAATGGTCAATGAACACACACAAATGAGACAATTTGGAGGTTTTCTGTAAGTTTGTATACTGAGTGGGCCTGTGAGGACCCCTCACATCATGAGTTCCTTCTGCAAACTCTGAGATTCAGGGAATATGCTATTTTATTCACAGACAGGTCCTCTGAAAGGTTTGCCTGCCAGCCTGAATCCACATTAAAGAATGTCCTTAAAGTGTTGACTAATAACATTGGAGCTGTTCCAGTCTTTGTGTTCAACCTTCTGTGAAGGAATAGGTTTCCTTCTGAGGTCTTATACATAACTAAGTGCATCTGCTATCTAAAGGATGAATTTTGTCAAGAAGTTGAGTTAAAAGGAGAAACCTTTTGAAGAATTCCAATCTTCTGCAGTTGGTTAAGGGTAATTACTGGCTTTAAAAAAAAAAGCACTTAAAACATTGAAAACCTGAATGAATTTACTTGATAATTGAAAGAGCACATAAAATTATATTAACATGTAATGACAAAATATGAATTCAAAGCAAAAGTTCAACTTTGGAAAAAAAGGGGGTCACAAATGCTTCATTAGTGATGTTTAGTCAGTGTTACAATTTGAATTCTAAAACATAGTACAGGAATATCTGTGTATGAATGAGGGAAAGCTTTGTTATTTTGAAATACTTGATGTGAAAAAGTGTTGATTAAATTCAAAATCTAGTCCCATTAGCCAAAAAATTGTCAACATTACATTTGTCAGTGAAAAGGGGGTTGATAAATAGAATGAGCACATGCTTGAAGTAGAATTACGAGCATTGGAACCATTCAGATCCTCTATAATGACTTTTCATCAAGTAGTGAAAAATGCCATTTGCCTTCCCTTTCTTGTTCAGTTTCTCACTGATGCTGACAATCTGTTTTGAAGAGATAATCGTTTTGAAAATCTAATTGGGAATTACATGTAGCTACTTCACTATTAGTATGAAAACTAATATTAAAAAGTCTGGAGTGTGCTAAGATATTGGTAACATCCTTTTTGTCACTTGATCCTGTCTCACCTGTGATAAAGTGATGTATCATGGATATCTGTTAGAATGGATCTGCTTTCCAAACCTGTGTAGTACAATTGGAAATATATAAGATCTTTGCACAGCATGGTCTGCTTTGCCAAGGGTATCTGCAGATTAGATGGTAGGTACTGATAAATACATACCGTTGTATGCCACATAGAAACGTTCTGGACAAGGATACTTGCATATATGATGGTGGTCCCATAGGATTACAGTGAGACTGAAAAATCCTGTCTTAGCCATTGTAAACATTGTAGCAAAACATATTACTCATGTTTTTGTGATGATGCCGGTGTAAACAACTCTACTGCCATTGTATAAAAGTCTAGCACATAAAATTACATACAACACCTAATATTGGACAGTGACAATGAATGTTATTGGTTTATGTAATT
This sequence comes from Cebus imitator, assembly GCF_001604975.1. NCBI lineage: Eukaryota > Metazoa > Chordata > Mammalia > Primates > Cebidae > Cebus > Cebus imitator. The sequence goes on from NW_016107517.1 coordinate 3,373,206, forward strand.
ACTGTACTATTTATCATTATTTTAGCATGTATTCCTTCTACTTATTAAAAAACAAGTAAACTGTAAAACAGACTCAGGCAGATCCCTCAGGAGCTATTCCAGAAGGCACTGTTATCACAGGAGAGGGCAGCCCCTTGTGTGTTATTGCCCATGAAGACCTTCAGTTGGGACAAGATATGGATGTGGAAGACACTGATATTGACGATCCTGACCCTGTGTAGGCCTAGGCTAATGTGTGTGTGTGTTTTAGTAACAAAAAGATTTTTTTGATAGAAAAAGGTTTATTTTATAAGAATATAAAGAAAATATTTTTGCACAGCTGTACAGTGTGTTTGTGTTTTAAGGCAAGTGTTATAACAAGAGTCAAAAAGTTAAAAAGTTTATAAAGTAAAAAGTTACAGTAAGCTAAGGTTACTTTATTGAAGATCAAGAAGAATATGTTAAAAATAAACTCAGTACAGTCTAAGTGTTTATGGAGTCTATGGCAGTGTACATTAATGTCCTAGGCCTTCATATTCACTCACTCCTCACTGACTTGCCCAAAGCAGCTTCCAGCCCTGCAACCTCCATTCATAGTAAGTGCTCTATACCGGTATACCATTTTTTTGTTCTTTTATACTCTATTTTTATAGTATATTTTCTACATTTAGATATGTTTAGATACACAAATACCATTGTGTTACAGTAGAGTAACGTGCTGTACAGGTATGTAGCCTAGGAATGATACAGTTTATAGGCTAGTTGTGTAGTAGGGTACACCATCTAGGTTTCTGTAAGTTCACTTTATGATGCTTGCACAATGACAAAATCGCCTAATGATGTGTTTCTCAGAACTTATTCCTTTCACTAAGTGACACATGACTGTATAAAATAATAGATTTCACAGAATATTTGTTGTGGAGAAAAACCTTACACACATTATGGAATGGGATGTGTTTAAAAGTGACATCAGTAGGCGTGAAGATAAGAGAGCATGTGACTACTGGTTGTCAGAGATAAGTATGGCACTCAAGTTACACCCACCATCTTGATTCTTCATTTTTGGTCAGCTTTTTCTTATGGCTATGCTAAGAAACAAAATTGAAGATAACTCTGTACAGTTCTTGCTTTTAAGAATGTGCCAATATGTCAAGGAATCTGCTGGAACCCAAGAAACTGAGGGATGCTTACACTGCTCTAAGGACCAAAATAATAACGGGAATGGCCCAAACTGCATACGGGAAGAAGGCTCACCAGGTGAAATGGAAGCAGATTGGCTAAATGATGAATCCAGCTAAGATTAAGAGCCTCCCTCAGGAATAAAAACAGTCATTCTAAAGATTTAGTTGGAGGAGATAATGATTCTGAAAATGGATGATGTGTTAAGGAAATTTGCAAAGGTCAGCGTCTCACAGCGCCAAAAAAAAATGGTAGTTTAGTTTATATTCCAGTTTAATAGACGCATAGAAAATGATAGTTTACATTCCGGTTTAACTCAGAACTGGGTTCCTGAGTTAAAATGCTACGGAACATTTTGAAAAGTATGGAAACATAGAATATAAACTTCATTTAAAAAAGGCTTTTGTGAAATTCAAAGACTGCATCAGACCCTTTTCAACAAAAGCAAACTAAGTGCTAAAGATTCCTGGTATTATCCAAATCGTCAAGAAGCCACTAAGAAATCGGTTGTTATGATCCCTGCCTCCCATAGCTGTTGCATCTCAGGTGATTTTTCTTACAATAGATCCTTGAAAAACAAGTTAGATACCTTAGTTGATTTACCTATCAATGACTTGGCTATACTGGAATTTCTAATTAATCCAAATGCAAGGCCTTGTTATAATTTGATTGCTGTTTTCAACCACTATGGAGGGATGAGAGGAAGGCTCTATACTGCTTTTGCAAAATAAGCATGGTGGAGAATGGGATTATTTTGATGATTACTGTAATGTCTCAATTGCATCTGAAGGCCAGATTGTGTTCACAGCCGTATGTGAACTCTTCTACCAGAGAGAAGATGCTTATGGTGGAACTGGCTTATTCCCTCCACAGGCATCCCATTTAGACAGTGAGGAAGCTGGCAGTGGCAATGACAATGATACAGAAAACGAAAACTGTACAATGTGTAATGAAGGTCCCTAAGGCCATAAGGGAGAGACTTTCCTGCTGGTGCTATCTGTTGGAGGAATGAAGTTACCTACTACCTTCAAACAGAAGTGTGAGATAGGGGTTTCAGATGACTGAATGTAAATCCTTTATCTGATTTTAACTTGTGTAGTACTTGAAGTGCGATACAATGGACACAGTAATAGAAAATGCCTCTCAATCCATTTATATTCTTGAATTACAGGCTACATATATATATAGGAATGTAAAAATAAGGTCATGTTTAAACAGCCCAAATACGTAAAAAGATTGAAAGGAGTTTTAAAGATTGTATGTATTTTTAGTAGTTACTGTTTCCCATAATGCATAGTAACCTATACTTCTCATCATAAATAGATTGTGGAATGAATATTTTCAGTGAGTTCCACGTCCAGGTGATGTTCTCTGCATTTGCTGTGATGGCAGAGGTTGGGAGGCTCTGCTCTGGGGGTTGGTTGGCCCCTCGGCTCCTTGTTACTGTGAATACTTTACCTGCCTCCTTGCTGGACACTTGCCCACCCCCTGGATTAATTGCTGTCTTTTTATGGCTCCCATCACATTTTGTTGATGACTTGTATATACGTTTCTACTTTGTGGTATGCCAAACTCTTTGGCATCCCAGCACTATTCTCTGGGAAATCCATTTCCATCCTGACTGCCCCAGGTACCAGGGTTTGCAATTTTTCTCCTATTCAGTATGGATTCTCACATGTGCCACTTCACAGAATTTGTTTTGGGCAAAGTTGGAAAAAGGGAAGCTTTCCAAAGTTTTGCTGCCATCTTGTGGAAGCTTGTTGAATCGCAGCTCAATTTTGCCTTTGATTTATTCCCAGCAGTGTCCTCCTATGAATGTGTACGTTGTTAATTATAAGTCTCCACAGGCCTCTGGGAAAAAGCACATTTGGTGTGGGGGACATTTTATTTTCTATTTTCTTTGCGTAGCCAGACAGTGCTTGGTGTGCGTTTGGGTGCTGCTGGCTTAGGCTTTAGTTGTCTAAAAAGCTACATTACTGTCAGTTTTGGTAACACAGAAAATTTATTTAAGTCTCTCATCTTTCTTTAAGCACTCACTGAAAATGACCGAGACAGCCAGTCGCCATTAAAGAATCCCCTGTTGTCAACATCAAGACCCCTGGTTTTCGGGAAACCCAATGGCATGTACCTCTTTTCATTGCTGCTCTCCCCTGGGCACACCAGTGCAGTGAAAGGAGGCACTGGGTTGCCCTCAGCCCTCTTCTTGTAACAGCCCTGTCTTTTCCCCTCGCCCAATGAATTATCCCCAAACCCACTGCCTCTAGAGGCCAGAAACGCTCCAAGGGGGAGTGTTGCTGGGTAGTTGCCCCTTGCCCCACCACCAGGTTCCTTCCTCCTGTTTGCTGTTTCACAAGCCCTCTTAGAGCAGATGTTGCCCAATTACCACCCATCTGTGGTCAGTTGTAAAACCAACTGCGTTTCTGAGAGTCTCTTGCTTTCCAGTTTTGTAAGGAATTTGCTTAGTGGAATTCCTCACCTCCGTGCTCCCCGCTCCTACACAGTATCCTTTTTGCTTTCATTGAATTTATTTAAATTGCATATTGTTTTCCTTTGTTTCAAGGTGGTGCAGTTGATTATCAGAAACAGTTGAAGCAGATGATTAAGGATTTAACCAAAGAAAAAGATAAGACTGAGAAGGAATTGCCCAAAATGAGCCAGGTATGGACTTTCTTCAGTGCAGAGAATTAACTGTTTTTTCAAATGATTAATCTGGGAATCAAGCTTGGGCCCCTTTACTTGCAAAGTCCAGGAAGTGGAACATCATGGTGATTAAATGGTAAGTATTAAATTGTGATTAATTCCGGATACTCCAGATATTCAAAGCGCTTCCAAACAGGAGACTGCCACACACTTCACATCTTTGAGGGTTTTTTATATAAAATTCATTTATCCAGGCTGTGATACTGATTAATTCCTCTGGGAGGTAAAGGCTGTGGATACAGCATTCTTCCCTTAAAAAATACTGTGCTCACTCCCTTTCCTGGGAAATCACTGGCTACGTGATACACAGTACTCATAGGAGTCTCTAAAGCTTCTGAGCATCTTCCCAAAGAGAGTTGTGCCGTATCATGGTGGAAGGTTGGTTTGTTGCACTGTGAAAATGGTTCCTCCCAATGTTTAGGAAATGTAGGCTTAATGTTAAAAACACCCCTTTTTTTGTAGGACTTAAATCATTTTGGTGCTGTGTACTATGAGCCTTCAAGAGTAGAATTTAGCATGTGGTTTTCTCAGTCTAATTTTTTGACCCCAAAACATCTTGTGGGATTAGCATTTCATAGCCTGTTTGGGAAATGCTGCTTGTCTACTATACCAAGAATTGCTCTCAGATGTTAATTCTACTCCCTGGACGTATGATCAAAATCAGTTAAAACCTCATCACCCAGAGCTATCAGTATTCATGTTTTTGATAAACAACCTTTTTTTCTATAGATAATGCTTCAAACAAAACGTTAATTAACATTAACGGCCATGTTAGTACTCTGCTTTTCTTTCAAACAACCATGGATCTTTTCCCAAAATTGATGTTACATTAGTACCTAACCATTTTTCTGTTCCTGGAGTAATTGTGTAGCTAGATCCCACCTGAAGCACCTGTCCTCACATTACATATTCTCAATTTGAGCAGGAGTCTCTCAGATTACATTGAGAAAACAGGCATCACTGTTCCATTTCATTTTACATTTAGGTCCCGCATGGGCTTCCCAACAGAGGAACACGCCCTAACTTGATAGCATTTCAGCTGTTTCTAACATTCTCCTATGATAAACTAGCTTAAAGATCCCTACGGATAAATCTGTACATTGCTGTGGTTTTTTGAGATGGAGTTTTGCTCTTGATGCCCCCACTGGAGTGCAGGGGTTTGACCTTGGCTCACTGCAACCTCTGCCTCTCAGGTTCAAGCGATTCTTCTGCCTCAGCCTCCCAAGTAGCTGGGATTATAGGCACACCCCACCATGCCTGGCTAATTTTGTATTTTTAGTAGAGATGGGGTTTCTCCATGTTGGTCAGGCTGGTCTTGAACTCCCAACTTCAGATGACCCGCCCACCTCGGCCTCCCAAAGTGCTGGGATTACAGGCGTGAGCCATGCCCGGCCTGCTGTGGTTTCTTGAATTGCTGTGTTAGAGGATATGCACATCCTCTAGGAAGGTCTGCCCATTTCCAAGTGTGCGCTAAGATTCCCAGGAGTCACCACTGTTAAATAGTTTTCAGAGTGGAAGGGCAGAGACTACCCGTTCTTACATTCTGTGTCTTCAAAAGTACTATGTTGTTTTCTCAAAGATCACAGGTAAAATGTTAAAAAATGACACTTGTACCTTGGTTCTGCTGCTACAAAAGACTTATTTCCATTTCAGAGAGAATTTATCCAGTTCTGTAAAACGCTGTACAGCATGTTCCATGAAGATCCAGAAGAAAATGACTTGTACCAAGCCATCGCCACAGTCACCACACTGCTGCTACAGATCGGGGAGGTGGGGCAGCGAAGCAGCAGCTCTGGAAGCTGCTCCCAGGAGAGTGGGGAGGAGCTGCGGGCCTCAGCTCCTTCTCCCGAGCAGGACTCTGTTTTTTCGGACACTGGGAAGACTCCCCAGGAGTTTCCAGAGGAGGCAGAAGGGGACTGGACTGTCTCCCTTGAACATATTTTAGCTTCTCTTCTGACTGAACAGTCATTAGTAAACTTTTTTGAAAAGCCACTAGACATGAAATCCAAACTTGAAAATGCCAAGATCAATCAGTATAATCTCAAAACTCTTGAAATGAGCCAATCACAGTCTGAACTTAAGCTGAGTAACTTGTAACAAGACAGCTGCTATGCACACTGGAGTTGGCCATACCAAAGCACAGACCAGACTGTTTCTTGCGGTCAGCCCTAAACCCAGATTTCAGTCTACTTTACAAATGGGGCATCTGGATAAACAACCTGACAAACTGGCCAGGGGAACCGACACAATCCTCAAGCATTTCTATGTATTCTTTGATTGTCAGTGCGCTAGGGTACCCATCAGTTCCCTTGATGCTTAGTTTTTGCCAGATTTGCTGAAATGGGCACTTCTGTGATACTAGTGTGATTTTGCGCTCAGATGTACACAATTCATGTGTCATACTAACCAAGAAGCAAGAAAAGCCCCATGCTTTCATTTTTCACTTGGAATAACAATAGGAGAGGTCAAGAATCAAGTTCACCTTCAAGATCTAAGGGAGTCCACTATCTGTGCAATTGTATTTGGCTTTTTTTGCACTAATTGTTTCAATGCTGGTAATTGAAACCATTTTAATATATTTGGTTTATTCACTTTATATGTCCTTCCAAAAATGTTGTGTACAAACCATGCTTTCAATGTTGGCTTCCAAGTTTTTAATAAGAAACTTTTTGTATTTACTTGGTCCTTTTCTTTACCTTGTAGTTAAGTGTCTTAAACTGTGGACTGCCAGTGAACAGGTAAGCTGGGACGTCGCTACTGCCCATCCATGGTTTCTGGGCGCAAAACACTGTAGGTACTCTTCAACCCACCTTGGGTGTGCCCTATCATCATCAGTGGGGCTTCAGAGACCTCTTTATGGCAGCATTCATCATACAGCTTGTAGATGCTAGTAAAAAATAATCCCAGAAACACTGCTTTAGGACTGAAATATTTTGCTGTGTTGTGCAGTGGTGTAATCTCAGCTCACTGCAACCTCTGCCTCCTGGGTTCAAGCAATTCCCCTGCCTCAGCCTCCTGAGTAGCTGGGACTACAGGCGTGTGCCACCATGTCTGGCTAAATTTTTTTTTTTTTTGTATTTTTAGTAGATATGGGATTTCATCACGTTGGCCAAGATGGTCTTGAGTTCCTGACCTCGTCATCTGTCCTGCCCGCCTCAGCCTCCCAAAGTGCTGAGAGTACAGGCGTGAGCCACCATGCCTGGCCCAGGACTGAATTATTACTACAAATTTTTGTTACTGATACCTTAAGGAACTTCTGAACCTTGGTTCCAAGAACCTGAGACTACAAATAACTCACAGGACCATTACAAATGACTTAAAATATGAATCTGGTTACCTCACCAAAAATCAATTATTTCAGAAGACAACAATACTCAATATAGATGTAGGCAGAAACTTAAAGACCTACTACCACGTTAATTTCAATAAATTTAAGATGCTACAGATGTTACGTCATTTTAAAGTTGTTTCCTAAAAATGTTAAGATGCCAATATCAACTGAATTTTACATCCTGGTTTCTGGAAAAACGCTTACCTTACAATTAACAAAACATACAAGTAGAATCATTAACAATATACCTTCAGTATCCCAAATACCCAGAACAGTGGCTCTAAAACTAGGTTGCACTTCGAAATCAGCTTTAAAAACCTGCCTAGACCCTGTCCAGAAATCTAACCCCAGGGGATGAGGGGTAAGGCAGCACAGGCCATCAGTGTGAGAAAAGCTCTCCAAATGATCCCATAATTAGGATAGGATATACAAGCACATTATGTTGTAACTAAAAAGAACCAAAACATAAAGGCAATTTTTTTAAGTTTATTTGATATATTTGACAATCAGCGATTAGTTCTCATCCACGTTGACTGTCTGTAGATCTGTAAAAGAAATGACAGTCAGCTTCCACACCCACATCACATCTCGCATTTTAACTCTTGAAACCTTTTGTAGGAGGGTCTGGGCCTGTAGCATTCTATTTTCCACAATCTTTTCACACTCCAGATGTGGACCAGTTTAGCTTTCTTTAGCGTCTTCCCACAACAACACAATTTAAAAAAAGGTATAATGATGTATGTCACCCCTCCTAGCTTAACAGATAAATTCACATTTTAACAGAGCTAAGGACATTTTTCTAATGTTAGTTTAAATGGCTTTACGGGATGGAGAACTTACTTTTGAAAGTGGTAACTGGCACATAGGTAACCAAAGTATAGAGCTTATTTGGTGAATCTTCATCCTCATTACGTTTTCTGGACAACCGCACACGGATTCGGTATGGGACATTCCTAATAAACACACAATTGTGTTGCTAAAGTCAATGCATCCTTTCAACCAAGCAGCTGCCAGCTGTATTCATGCATCTCATCCCTGCTTCTAATGCTGTCCTGTCATCTAGTATGACCAACCAAGAATTTATCATGATATTCAATCAGTTAATCCTAAGCATATATCTGGGTCCAAATGTGTCAGTCTTTTGTCTCTAGTGCCAGAAACTTATGTGATTTTTCTGTTACATTAAAATGTGAAGAAATGGCTGGCTTGTGCCTGTAATCCAGCACATTGAGAGGCCAAGATGGGCAGATCACCTGAGTTCAAGACCAGCCTGGCTAACATGGTAAAACCCAGTCTCTACTAAAAATAAATAAATAAAAAAAGCCAGGCGTGGTGGTAGGTGCCTGTAATCCCAGCACTTTGAGAGGCCAAGATGGGCAGATCATCTGAGGTCAAGAGTTCGAGACCAGCCTGGCTAACATGGTAAAACCCAGTCTCTACTAAAAATACAAAAGGAGCCAGGCGTGGTGGTGGGTGCCTGTAATCCCAGCTACTTGGGAGGTTGAGGCAGAAAAATCACTTGAACCTGGAGGTGAAAGTTGCAGAGAGCTGAGACTATGCCACTGTACTCCAGCCTGGGCACCATCTCATCCCCCCGGCTCCCATCCCGCAAAAAACAAAAAAAAAGGTGAAGAAACACCTAAAAATTCTGCCCAGGCGCATACTCAGTTTCTCTATCCTCCGCATGCTATCCTTTCCTCCCGTTTTACCCTCCCCGCAGCATCACAGCTGATTCTCTATGATCTTATGATGTGCCCAGTATTGTTCTAGGCCCCGAATTTCTATAAATTCAGGACTTCTCTTGGCTCCTGTGAGCCCATCCCTCTTAATAGCCCAAAGAAGGCAATGGAGGCTCCTTTACTAGACACCTCTCCTGCTGTCCCCCTGTAGGCCCACCCACGGAAAAGCTGGGTCTCAGGTCCCTCTCTCGTTTATCTCACTTAATCCCAAGGTTTAAATACCCAGATGCAGACAGTCCCTCCGCCATCCATTTCCAGAATCAACTAGTCCACACTGTCATCATTCCTCTAGCTGCTCCTCACTCTACTTCTGCCACTTGATGTCCTTTACAAAGCACAAGCCTCCCCTGCCTTCTGGTTCCACTCCACAGCAGGGTCGAATGTCAACACTACTAACACCTGGGCTAGGCAATTCTTTGTTGTGGGAGCAGCCCCATGAAATGTAGGGTGTTGAGCAGTCCCTGGCCCATAGTATGCCTCAGTAGTGACAGCAAAAAAACTGTCCCCCCCAACAACCCTGGGAAGGGACAGGTAAAACTGCCCCAGGCTAAGAACCACTTCTCCCATGGTGGACTTGTCATGCTATCTATATATCCTACAAGGTCTGCCCTCACCCGTCCCTCCTTGACTGGGCTTGCAGTCACTTATTCCACCCAACCTGCCCTAACCACCCTGCTTCCAGATCCTACCAAGCTTCGTCTCTGTGCAATGCTCTTTCCCACCCTACAGTGTTGGCTCCTTCACTTGGGTCTCAGTTTGTAAGGCATATTTAGGGGTTCCCTGCAGATGTTACCCCACCCTGAGGCATGTCACAGCATTTTCATTATACTTCCACATGCATTAACCAAATTACTCAACTAATATGGGCTCTGCAAGGTAAGCGCCCGATACGCTGGTGTCATTGTGAAAGTTCACCTTCTAATACAGATAACTTTAGCACCTTATTCCTTTGGCCCAGACAGCTTTGTTGAGCCTGGTATCAATGCGCACATCTGGAGTTCCCATCTCCTTCATAGCAAATTTCCGAATCTCTTTGAGTGCCCGAGGGGCACGCTTCTTGAAGCCCCTAAGATTCAAACATAAGTGAACAAATTAAAGGAGCAGAAAATTAAATTAGATACATATAAGAAGTCCTCAATATCACTGATAGGCTCCTGGAAATGGACTTTAAGCAATGTCCTCTATAACAAAACCACGTTTTGACAGCATACAGTAGGCCAGCTTAAAGTTCAGTGAAGACTCACTGTAGGTGGTATGTCCTCCTGTCATAAAACCAACCTAAGCCAATCCTTAAACCAGGCAGGAACAATCCTTTTTTCGCCACCTGTGTGCAATGCTCAGCAACTGGCACAATAATTAGGATAAGATGCATAAACCATGAAGTCCTCAGGACATGTTATTGGAACAGACAGATCATTAAACGCTATTAACTTAGTCTACACTTAAAGAGCAGGGATCTGAAATGTGCAGGCAGACTTCCTCTTGAGTATGAGGGCAATGGTTAACTCCATGGAGCTCTCCGTCTGTCAGTCTCTATCCAAAGAGCAGCATGTGCATTCATTAACTTATGTCTGCTCAGAACTCCGAGTTAGGTACTAATAACCCTCTGTTCACGACGAGGGTACACAGATACCTTTAAATTTTATGCTTTCAGTTAAATAAGAAATGCAAAAATGCAGAACTCTACACAGGCTAAAAAGACCAACCATTTGGATAAGGCCATTTCAAGTGAGGCAGAGACCAAACAGCCTACAGAGGTGTCCCACCGCCCCAAGACTGTAAACTACTTCCTTTGCCCTATCCTCTCCAGTAGTATGATGCCATTTCCAGAACCCATCAAGCAAGCTCACTTCACTTAAATACTTAAACACAGAAATAAAGGGTACTAGAAATAACAGCAGCTGGCAATCCATAAATCCACAGGTTGCTTACATAAGCTTTACAAAGTCCATCAGATGGTATCTAATACTACAGAGAAAGACAAACCAGGGAAAAAAGAGAGAAAACATTAGGGAAGGGAAGTTTCTATAAGACGACCAAGGTGGGCCAGGTATGATGGCGGGCACCTGTAGTCCCAGCCACTCAGGCTGAGGAACGGAAGCGGAGACCGGGCCACTACACTCCAGCCTGGAGACAGAGCAAAACTCTGTATCAAAAAAAGAGGGCCAAGGTTGACACTGGACTCATTTAATTATCTGCGAAAAAGCATTCAGGCATGGGGAAAAAAGGTAAAAATTCAACAAAGCAGCTACTTTTGAAACAGAAGCATGCCCGGTATGATTAAGTGGGTCAGCCAATGTGGGATCACACCAAGAACTCTTGATTTCTAACCTAAGACAGAAGGCCGACGGAGGACCTGAGAATAGACAATACATGTTTGGGGATAGTGAAGGGAACGGGAACACGAAACTACTACTGTCAGCATTCAGATAAGAAAGAATGGGGGCGGTCAGGAAGACCAATGCAACTGGCCAGACCGTGAATGTATCTGGAAGGTAGGGTCCACAGGATTTGTTCACTTGCCAATGAATGAAACAGGGAAGGACACAAGAGGAAAAGACTGGGGTGGAGACGATTCGGCACATCTCTGAGAGTGACAACCAGACGCGTGAGTTTGCGCTCCAGGGCGGCTACGGGGATACTCACACTCCATGGATGCGCTTGTGAATGTTGATGGTGTATTCTCGGGTCACCACCTCGTTGATGGCAGAACGGCCCTTTTTCTTCTCGCCACCCTTCTTTGCAGGAGCCATCTAAATGCAGGCGACAAGGAGGCTCAGGACAAAGTTGGACAAACAAGCGAAGTCCTCCCTCCCAACCTCACGCTGTCACTCTCGGGGCGCTTTCAAGTGCTGAGGTCTGGCCAGGCTAAGTCGGTCACCCAGTGACCCACGCACCCGCGCTCTCAGATGCCTCCGACCCGGAAATCCCTGCCGCCCTAGCTCCCCTAAGCCTGGTCACTTTCCTCCTCAGGCTCCGGGAGCCCTTAAAAGCAGCGTGTATTCCCATCTCTCCACAACCGGAGCCCCGGGCTGGCTCGGGAGAGATTTCGCCGTCCCAGTTAGCACAATCCTAAAGGAGGATGGGGCCGGATTCCAGAAGCCCAGACTCCGCCACACATACTCACTTTGCCGGGTCCGAGGTGGAAAGGAAGAGCGCGAGGAATTGTGGGAGAAGGAAAGCCGCAGTTGCAAGTACAACTTCCGGGTCGCCCGGCGAGGGGGTGTGGCTATGGAAGGGGAGAGACGAGGCTGTGACGAAAGCGGCGCGCGCCGAAATAGGGCCTGCGAGCGGGGTCAGGGCGGGTGCGCGCGTTTGGGCTGCAAGCTCTCGTCCAGCTTCTAGCTGAGAGATTCCCTCTGGCTCCGCGAAGGAACTTGCGTCCCTTGTCTAAGTCTTCGGATAAAACCCAAACCTAGGCCTACAGCTGGATGAGAGCAGGGCCAGAGAGAGAGAGACTTTCGTTTTTTTTTTCCCATTCATTCATGCATCCTACCAACACTGACTGAGCCTGCGTCGGGCGCGGTGCCTGGCTGACGGTCCCAGGGTCACTAAGACACAGCCCCACGCTGGAGGTCTTAGGAGGGCCAGCACAGCATTGCGAGTGGTTGCTGTCCTGGGCGGTGGCGCCACAGGAAGGTCGCGTCGTCCCGGTGCATGAGGGTGGGTCTGATGCAGAAAGGAGGGGAGACTGGTGCGCGGTCTGGAAACACTGACAGGAGATATTAGTAACTGAGGAGTGGTGGAGGCTGCTGCACGTCGAAGGAGTGGAGTAGCGTGGCTTCCCAGACTCTTGGTTGAGGAGTGAGAGAGCCTGTGGGCACCTGCTCGTTGAAGATTTAACTATTACTGGTAATAAGGAATCATTGAAAGGTTTTCAGGAGGGCAGCGCCATGATCAGATGTTTTAGAATTAATTTGGCTGCCCAAAGTATCGCTTGGGAGCAGTTGGTGGCTACAAGACCACTAGAAATAAGCTATTGATAAAATACAGACAAATGATGAGGGTCCGAACTAAGGCAGTTGCAGCGGGATTGGAAATGAGTGGACTAATTTTATAGATACAAGGAGGTAAAATTAAGAGGATTTGGAAAGAGAAGACCAGAGGAAATGCGACATTTAAGAGGTATGGAAAGCAGAGGCTGTAAGAAATTAGTCAGGAATCATTAGAGCAGTGTGGAAAGACTTACCTGAAAATATTCTAGGCCGGGCGTGGTGGCTCACATCTATAATCCCAGCACTTTGGGAGGCCGAAGTGGGTGGATCTCGAGGTCAGGAGTTCGAGACCAGCCTGGCCAACACGATGAAAACCTGTCTCTACTAAAATAGAATTAGCTAGGCGTGGTGGTGCGTGCCTGTAGTCCCAGCTGCTCGGGAGGCTGTGGCAACTTGAACCTGGGAAGTGGAGGTTGCAGTGAGGGGAAATCGAGCCACTGCACTCCAGCCTGGCAACGAGTGACACTCCATTTCAAAAAAAAGAAAAAGAAAAAAGAAAATATTCTTGGCCGGGCGTGGTGGCTCATGCCTGTAATCCCAGCACTTTGGGAGGCCGAGGTGGGCGGATTGAGACCAGCCTGACTAACATGGTGAAACCCTGTCTCTACTTAAAAAATACAAAAATTAGCCGAGTGTCGTGGTGCGTGCCTGTAATCCCAGCTACTCAGGAGGCTAAGGCAGGAGAATCGCTTGAACCCAGGAGACGGAGGTTGCAGTGAGCTGAGATAGCACCAGTCTGGGTGACAGTTGAGACTCTGTCTCAAAAAAAAAAAATTCTCATATAAGCCAACTAGAGGACAGCATGGCCAACAGGTACTAAGTGCCACAGAGTTCAAGTAAGGCAAAAACAGATATCTCCCTTAGGTTCTACAAACAGGAGATGGTCAGTGATTTTGGCAAACAGTTTTACTTCTGGAGCACTGGAGTGTGGGAGTGGGCTGCTTCCACCTATTGCCCTCTTTCACAGGAGTACACCATTTTTAGTGCCTTCTTAAGCACACGAGCTAAAAAGTTTCTGAACCCTCAAATATACAATTTATTCAACCCTCAAATTTAAATTCTGGCTTGTATGGAATTCTAGATTGAAAAGACTTTCTTCCCAGCATTTTGAAGGTGGGCTTCATTGTCTTCAATTTTTCAGTGTGGTTGAGAAGTGATGCGTCATTTTTTTCTCTCTGAAAGATTTTAGGATCTTCTCTTTGAATTTCTGAAATTTCATGATGATGGGACCTTGAATTTAAAGGAAATTTCCAGAACGAAAGAGCTTGATGTTCCAAGTTGAAAGGGCCTACTTAATGCTTGGCACTTTGGTTAATGGGAAAATGTCCAGAACAAGACACCCCTAATCTAACAGGGCTTTCAGCAATGGACACGTCTCAGGTTCTCACAGGCAGGACTGGAGGCAGACAATTTCAGGGCTGGAACAGGGACTGTGATATCATGAGGAACTTTTGTGTCCTGTATCAGGGTAGCTGTACCTCTAGGTTTCCCAACAGTCCTCAAAGGCAAGAGTTGGTGGTGGACAAGCAAGCTTCCTGCCATGTATCTTATCAGACTACAGAGGACTTTCCAGAAACTTCCAGTAGCTTTCTGCCTGTCATTGGCTAGCACTAGGGGCTCCATTGCAGTTAGGCTGGGAGAGCACGTACCTGCCAAAAGCAAATGGGATTGTCATGATTACGTTGGCCTAATGATGGACTGTGTATTTTTTTGGCCTGGACTAGACACATTGCTTTTAATTCACAGAAGTGGGGTTCTGTTAACAAGAAGAGAGGCTGGCACCCTTTGGTTCAACCCAGTGATGCTTGCTGTCATCTCCTCTTTCTCATGCTCAGGCACCCTGAAGCTTGCCTCAGGCCTTGCTTACCCCATGGCCCTTTTGGGATCAACGTTCTGATCCTGACTCCCTGCAGTCACTCTCTGAAGATGTGATCCTGCCCTTTCTATCTGGCTCCCAGCACCTAGAGAGGGATTAAGGGACAGCTTCCTGAGGTACCATCCATTAGAGATAAAAGTGTTACTGTAATAAATCAGAAGTCTCGTGCCAGCGGACTCAAGTTTCCATACAACTGACAAAATGTGAGTAGATCCTACCTCTTGTTGAAACAAATAGACCCCTCCAGTGGGAATCTAAAAAAACGTCCCTGTCAGATGTCAACTCTGCTGCTTTATATAAATGCTGAACAGACTTATAATAAAGATTGTTAGGTTTGGGGACTGAAAATCATTCACCTGCCTGGGGCTCTGCAGACTCTTCCAGCTTCTCTTTCCTTCCCAAGCCCCAGGGACGGGGCCAGTGACTGCTGGGCCGTAAAGAGACCAGAACCACGTAACAGGAACTTTACTTTGTAACTGTCTGGTATTTGTTAGCTGTGCTAATCACTCATGTGTTTTTACTTTTACTGATTAGCAGAGAATCCTTAAAATGAAATAAGCTCTGAATGTTTCCCTGTGGGAGCAGCAAGAAAGTAGACAGGAAACAAGAAAATAGCACTCCCCTCCACCAGCTTTAGGGGTGACAAACCTAAGGGACTGGGGGTGGGGGGTCCTCTTTGGCAGTTTCATGCTGGACTGAGCTCCAGGAAGGTCCAGTAGAACTTCCCGAGAAGCACCACCAAAAGATTTTTAAAAGAAAAGAGGGTAGGAAAGAGATGCTAAAGAGAGCCATGTCCAGATGTGGTGTGGGTAGACCGGGCCTGGGAGGTCAGTGTGGAGGCTGCTTCTGTGACCCAGCCTAAATGGGGTCCAGATGAGGCAGCAACTAATGTGACAGAGAGAAGAGTGGTACAAGAAGAATTTGGAGTGTTAAAATCAATAGTTCATAATTGACTTCATATGGAATGTCAATTTAGGAGAAAGTTTTAGTGCTGAACAAAATCACATTAGAAAAGTAGACTACAATATAATATATATTATATTGCAGAATTCAATTTCATGACTGAAGGTGTTTTCAGCTCCATCACAGCAGGATGACCCAATTACAGCAACAGAGGCAGCACTTGACCCAATACCAGCTCTTATACTTAACTCTAGGCATTCAGGTTTTAATCTCTACTTTTTTTTTTTTTAATTAACTAAAAGAAATCAGGACTCCTTGGAGGGTAGTTGCCTCCATGCCTTGAGACAGGAAAAAATAAATAAATAAAAAATAAGTCAGTATGGGCCTTGATTGTGTTGTTTCCCAGGAAATCTGGAGCCTGATTTCTGATGGACAATGCTAAAAAGAGAAAGCAGCCGAACCCAGGAGCCGGCTCTCGCTGGCTGGGTTGTACCAGTTTGAGCATGAAATAAATAATAATAGTCAATTAGAAAAGTTGAGTTCATAAAAGGCCATGAGTTCCCGACTTCATGCTTAAAATAAAACATGAAATATAAAAAAGATAATTGTAATTTAAAAAGGAGTTGATATCATAGGTGTGTCTGTGTGGTTAGGCAAAAATCCTACATAAAAGTTTTTTCTTTTTTATGTTTCTAATGCATTTTTTTCTCCAGAAAAATAAAGCTGTTTATATGGATAGTATGAAATTCATGCATGTCTGCCCAAAAAGCTGCTAACAGGTTTCTCTAGAGGATCCAAATTAGTTATTTCTCTAGGACATTAATGGCAGACTTGGAGACCTTCAGGCTGTGCCTACACAAAGTGAAGAGAGAAACTGGAGCAGTCTTGTACAAAAACAAATTTTACCAGATAATTTAGACAAGAGTGTAAAATGTCATGGCTTAGAACCGTTGGCTAACTCCCCATGTTGTGTGCACAAATAACATTTTAAAATTTATTAATGAATTTTAGTTGATTTACAGACAGTAGATACATTTTAACTGAGTTAATTTAAAAGATCATAAACTTAGTGTACTCCGGAGTTCATATTTCAGTCCGTTCACATGAGCCAGGATTTTATAGTTTTTCAAATAGAAAGGTCATGGTTTTTCTGGAAATAGGACAGGATTGCAAATAGCCTTTTAATGATCAAACTTCAATGAATCATAAGTTTAGGGATTAAACTTCCCATGATGAATGTGGGTTTAAAGAAATATTACGCAATAAGAGTTTTCTGAGTTTATCCAAATTCTGAACATGTGTAAGATTTAAGCAAAGCTAAATCAAATTAGTAGGAAGGCACCCTCTGCCTTCTCTTAATGACTTCCAGCTAGAAAATTCTAGGACAATAAATATGGTGTGTCCATTAAAAATCTTGTTCTGCTTAAAAAAAATTCTTGACAGCAAATTAAAATACAAATTCTTTTCCAGAGAAGTCAGATCTAGAAACCTCTGAATTTATAAAACATTTAGAAATACTTAATCCAGCCGGGCACGGTGGTTCAAGCCTGTAATCCCAGCACTTTGGGAGGCAGAGGCGGGTGGATCACGAGGTCAAGAGATCGAGACCATCCTGGTCAACATGGTGAAACCCCGTCTCTACTAAAAATACAAAAAATTAGCTGGGCATGGTGGC
>NW_016107517.1:3390632-3419655 GCF_001604975.1 Cebus imitator
AAAAAAAAAAAAAAAAAAAGAAAAGAAATAATCCAGTTTTACACAGCATTTTTAAGGGGGTTCATTCCTGCTTCCTTTAATATGTTCTAGTATGTGCAAAATATTTTCACTTCATGCCATCCAAAACTGATCCTAGTCATAGAACTGGGAAGAGCCATTCCCATTCTACATGGGCGGAGTTGGAGCAGAGAGCCATAAGGAGCAGAGGGTGCAGCAGGGAGAGGAACTTCGCTCTCTTGGGCCAATGCTTTTGGAAAGGGCATTGCCATCTCAATGGTTCTCAACCACAGTACACCAGTGTACTCTCCTGTCAGCCACATGATGGGGTGGCTGTCTGTAGTTGGCAGACATGTTCTAGATGCTGCAGCTATGCCCCCAACCCCAACATGGCATCTGTACACATATTTTATATGCAGACACAGATACGCTGCCCACATCACTGATAACTAAGTATTGGTGGCGAAACCCCATGGAATTCCAGCCGGAGTGAGTTTAATGATGGGCTATAAATGAATGCTTTGGTAGAGAATGTCTTGGTTATCTCCATGGATTTTACCTATGTCAAGACTGAGATGTTGGCCAGGCGTGGTGGCTCACGCCTGTGATCCCAGTACTTTGGGAGGCCAAGGCGGGCAGATCACTTGAGGTCAGGAGTTCGAGACCAGCCTGGCCAACATGGCAAAACCCATCTCTACTACAAACACAAAAATTAGCTAGGTGTGGTGGTGGGTGCCTGTAATTCCAGCTACTCGAGGTGAGGCAGCAGAATCACTTAAACCTGGGAGGCAGAGGTTACAGCAAGCCGAGATCGTGCTGCTGCACTGTAGCCTGGGTGACAGAGACTCTGCCTCAAGAAAAAAAAAAAAGGGAAAGAGAGAGAGAGAGACTGAGATGTTTCCAGAAACTTTTTTCTGTTTTGTTTTGCTGTCACTTCTACAGTAAACGATTGTTTTTCTGGCGCGAACTTTAGTACAAAGATCAGAACCTGATAGGCCGATGCCCATGTTGCAGCTGCAAAAGCTGAACACTGCCTGACTTACTGATCACTTGCTTTCATCTTTTCTGTATCTTTATCCTTGAAACATCTTGAAATTAGAAAAATAGGATTATTGGTGAAAAGATGTATGCAGGGATGTATAACAAGGGACAGAGGAAATTGTACAAATTTGTTAATTTATTACAAAATGTTCACTCACAGAAAAACACAAGAAAACTTTTATACTTTTATATTTGGGAAAGGAACTGGTATCTCAGATACAAAATAATTTACACATAAGCCATACAATTTTATTTTATATAGAAATAGGTCATTATTACAACAGCTGTACAATTCACTACGCTTCATCTTATAATTACATAAAATCTTTTCTTTAGAAACATCTCAACATAACAAAACATACAAAAAAAGCAAAGTGCATTTTGAAAAGGAAAATCCAATTCTCAGTATTCTCATGAAGATATGTAGAAAGATGCAGCATTCTCACTCAAAGGGCCAGCACATGGCGGGATCTCTCCGGGGACTGCAGTCCCCCAGGCCTGTCTGGCTTGTGAAACCTCTCCCCTCACAGGCTTGAAGCTCTCAGCAGAACTCTGGAATGTCGGCTGGCATGATTGTGCTTTGCTTTGAGTCCACCTTTGTAGTTGCAATCAATGCAGTAAACAGGAAATAGTCCAGTGTTTTATTTAGGGGCTAAAAAATCACCGCCAGCATGGCATGGGGTGAAGAGCCTCACCCCGTTAGGGTTTAGGCCAGAAAGTGTCAATCTGCAGCTTGGTTAATAACAACCAGCTTCTCTGATTTGGTGGGCTGTTGTTGTTACCGTGGTCTCTCAGTGAAGCCATGAGACCTTATTATTTTTTAAAAAAACAGAAAGTGCCTAAGTTATTTCCTCTGTGCAGCTGTGCAAATTAAAACAAAAACAACCATTTAAAAATAATGAAAAATAATCTCTTTATTCTCTCTCTCCAACAGATCTCTGACCCAGTCCTCCAATGCAAAGGGATGACGATCAAGAGAGCGAAGGCCAGCTAGCGCAGATGGCCGGGCTGCAGTTGGCGAGAGTGGCCAGTACACTCTCGGGGGACGCGGCGAGATGCGCCATCTCTGAAGGTAAACCGAGCAATGACGCCTACACGGGGCACCTGGTTCCTGTCCAGTATGGCTATAGAGTGTGCCCAAGAACCTCGGAGGCAAGGGAAACACGGTCCGTATTCCTGATCATTTCCACTGCACCAGGTGCTGCACTCCAGGGATGGTTACCATCCAGGAGTTCTGAAACGTATGCAGTGTGCACAAAAGCCAAGGGTTTAGCTCAGACTCCTCTCCCCGTCTCCTGTGGCCACCCCCCTCATCCATTGGTTAAAGCTGATTGTGTCCCGACTTTGGTGCCAGGGCACTATCGGGGCGGCTGCTGGAGCCCTGACGACTCAGACAGACTGCTGACCCTTCGGGGAGGACGCAGGGGCTGGGGCTGTGCTGGGGGCGGTGCGGGGTAGCCCAGGGTCCCTGGCTGTTGTGAGTAGGTGGAGAGAAGTAGCGAGTCCTGCTGCTCACTGTGCAAGGAGGTTGGTGCCTGTACCTAGAAAAAAAAAGAACAAAGGGCTTCAGAGGTGGTTCTGATGTGTCCGCCCTCAACTGTCTCACAGGGCAGCGCGGGGCGTGCTGCAGATTCAGTTAGACTGCAGGGCTGTCTTTCTTGGGGAGTCATGTGGGGAGAGGTGGCTCTGGCAAGACCTGGGGGTGTGATGGGGATGGGGAAGAAAGGAACCTTAGGATGAATTCTGAAGCTAAGTTCTCTGCCAGTAGTAGGGGGCTCTTTCTGGCCCAATTGGCCTTGCGCTGTGCCTGTGGGGAATGGTTTCTTTAACACGTGCACATGATCTACATGTAGCCAGCATGTTTTTGGATGATGGAACCTGAGGCCACATCAAACACACATACAGTTTGCAGACTTTTCACTGCTGGTCCCTGATCCCCTAGCTGCCTCCAGATACGGCCATTCGCCAGCGCCTACTAGGAGCATTGTGATTGGAAGTTTAGAAGCTTCAGCGGCCAAAGCCTGACTTTGGAAACTTCAATCTCATCACCCACTATCCCCTTCCTTGAAATCTCCCCCTGCAAGTAAGCCAGCACCTCCCTGCTCTCCAAGCTGCCCAGGCACAGCCGCCCTGCACTTGTGCTCAGGCTGTCTGGCTGGAACACCGTCCTCTTATCTTCACCCTCACCCACACTTCGGGCATCTCCTGGACATCAGACTTTGCGGTGGGTGCCTTCTGAGCCCTCCCTCTTCTCAAGTCCCTTCCCCACGAAGGCTTCCCCACCACAGCACTCCCACTCTTCCCAAATCCGAGACTATGTTCTGTGCTAACCTACCTCTCTGCACCCCACCCCAAGGCCCCTAAGGGCAGTGAGAGGGCTGAAAGGCTCTCGGTATTCATAGCCTGTATCTTGTATGCAACAGGTGTGTGCAAACTTGTCTGTTGCTCATTTCCCATCCAAAATCACTTCTGGGTCTCGAGAACTGACAAGATCTGCAAAGCCAAAGTCTGATGTGACTCCCACTATGCATGGGGTCAGGGAGATTTGAAAATTATAGCACAGATGGCTTAGCAGCACTGGAATTAAAGTGCACTCTAGAACTTCAAGGGTGGCTATCTTCATCGCAATCCACAGTCCTCAAGAGGCCTTAGCCACTGCTCATTCTCCATGGCTCTGTAGGTGCAGTTGGGGCTGCAGCCAGGGACAAAGCCCCCCAGGACAGGGAAAGGCTGGGGTGAGGAGGGGCACCCTGCACATGGGCGAGGGAAGGCCAGGCTCTTCTGGAGCTTGGCAGATGCAGATGTGTGGCCCCCACATGAACCTGCAACCAGTGGCTCTGACCCTCCCTGCTTCTGGCATACTTGGCACTTGCTTGAAGTAATTTTTGCCTTCTAAGTAGCGACCACATGTAAATGAGCTCCAGATTTTCCTGGCAAGCCCAATTTCACACAACATCACTGTACTTATTAAGGCAGGTTAATGGATCTGTAATTAAATGTGATTTAGTTTTATATTTACATAGGACTTTCTCTATAAACACACTGAAAAGTCCAACATAGTCATCAATGTTTTTTGGCTTTTGCTCTAACAACTATGAAAACGTCAAGACACAAATCCTTGAGTAAAAACTACTTTTTAAAAAAGGAACATTTCAGGCCAGGTGCGGTGGCTCATGCCTGTAATCCCAGCACTTTGGGAGGCCAAGGTGGGTGGATCATGAGGTCACGAGATCGAGACCATCCTGGCCAACATGGTGAAACCCCATCTCTACTAAAAATATAAAAATTAGCTGGGCATGTTGGCACATGCCTGTGGTCCCAGCTACTCAGGAGGCTGAGGTGGAAGAATTGCTTGAACCAAGGAGACAGAGGTTGCAGTGAGCAGAGATTGTGCTAATGCACTCCAGCCTGGTGACAGCAAGATTCTGTCTAAAAAAAAAAGGAATATTTCAGCACATAACCAAACAAGGCATAATAGCCAACTCGTAATTTCATGTACTACACAGACACAGACTTCATAAACTTTAAGCATGAAAAACAATCAAATAAGAACCTTTCTGGGGCTTGCTTCTATACCATGGATAGAACAACTTTGAAATCAAGGGAATAAAATATCTTTGAGACTTGAGGTACAGAGCATGGCCCAGCTCTCTGGCCTGCACAGGGGCCCCCTGGGCTGTGGCACCCACCTGCAGGTAGTGCTGTGGTGGCTGCTGCCGGGCCTGTGCGGGCTGCAGGGGCGATGGCTGGGAGGTGGGGAAGCTGGGGTGGAGCACCGCCTGCCCCATCAGCAGGACGGGCATTGGGGCACTGCTGCTGTTGGTGGGGTGTGCGTCTGGATTTTGAAACACGGTCTGGCTCTGTGCATACCTGTTTCACATGGGAAGGAGAAAACAAGTCCTTTAAGAAGGCAGTATTGATATGACACCAAAATCACAAGCAACAAAAGAAAAACTAAGTTGAACTTCGTAAGAAACTTTTGTGAATCAAAAGACACTATCAATAGAGGGAAAGGCATCCCATGGAGTGGGAGAAGATATTTGCACATCACATGTCGAATAAGAGACTGATACCCAGAATATATAAAGAATGCCTACAACCCCACAGCAAGAAACCCAAACAACCCAATCAAAAAACGGGCATGGGGCTGACATTTCTCCAAAGAGAAGCTAGAAAAGGCCAACATGCACATGAAAATGTGCTCAGCATCACTAGCCATTAGGGCAAAGCCGATCAAAACCAAAATGAGATGTCCCTTCATACTCATGACAATGGTGACTATCGAAAAAACCAGGAAGTAACAGGTGTTGGTGAGAATGCGGAGACACTGTAACTTTAGTGCCCTGTTGGTGAGAGTTATTAAATGGTGCAGCCACTGTGTTAAATGTTGATATGGTTTGGCTCTGTTTCCCCACCCAAATCTCATGTTGAATTATAATCCCTCATGTTGGAGGCGTGGCCTGGTGGGAGGTGATTGATCATGGCTGGGGACGTCCCCCTTGCTGTTGTTGTGACAGAGTTCTCCCGAGATCTGTTCGTTTAAAAGTACGTAGCCCCTCCTCTCTTGTTCTCTCTCTGCTCCTGGCCATGTGAAGATGTGCTTGCTTCCTCTTCACCTTCTGCCATGATTGTAAGTTTTCTGAGGCTTCCCAGAAGCAGAGGCCTGTACGGACTGCAGAAGGGTGAGCCAATTAAACCTTTTTTCTTTATAAATTACCCAGTCTTAGGCACATCCTATAGCAGTGTGAGAATGGACTAATACAAATTGTATGGTAATTCTTCAAAAAATTAAACACACAATTACTATTCTACCATATGATCCAACAATTCCACTTTTGGGTATATACTCAAAAGAAGTAAAAGGAGGAAATTGAAAAAGATAATTATACCCATGGATGTGTACACTTATCTTTTGATTATTGTGAGTAAACTATTATATAATAAACAATTATTGTAAACCATTATTCACAATAACCAAAAGGTAGAAACAATCTAAGTGTCCACTGAGAGATGAATAGTTTAAAAAAATGGTTTGTCCATATAGTGGAATATGATTCAACCCTGAAAGGGAAGGAAATTCTCATGCATGCTACAATATAAATGAACCTTGAAGACATGTAAAGTGAAATAAGCCAATCACACGAACACAAATGTTATATGATTTCTCTTATATGAGGGCTCTAGAGTTGTAAAATTCTTAGGGACAGAAGGTGGCTTTCAGGGGCTGGGGGAAGGGAGTGGGGAGTGGGTGTCTAATGGATACCGGATTTCAGTTTGAAAAGGTGAAAAAGTTCTGGAGCTGGATGGTGGTGATAGTTGCACAACTGTGTGAATGTATTTAATGCCATGGAACTACACACTTAAAATGGTTTAAATAGTATAGTTATGTATATTTTACCACAATAAAACATTCTTAGGCCTGGCACAGTGGCTCATGCCTGTAATCCCAGCACTTTGGGAGGCCAAAGGCGGATGGATCACTTGAGGTCAAGAGTTTGAGACCAGCTTGGCCAACATGGTGAAACCCCATCTCTACTAAAAATACAAAAATTAGCCAGGTGTGGTGGCACATGCCTGTAATCCAGCTTCTTGGGAGGCTGAGGCAGGAGAATTCCTTGAATGCGGGAGGCGGAGGTTGCAGTAAGCTGATCGCACCACTGCACTTTAGCCTGGGTGACAGAGCAAGACTTCATCTCAAAGAAAACGAAACAAAACATTTTTAAAAAAAGAAAGAGATGATGATGATAATGGTGCATTAACCAGGAGCAGAGAAAGGCCACTGAAGAACAGTCTGGGGTTATGGACAGGAGCAAATGTGTAAAGACACTGGAGAGAAGTCTGCTTTGTGTGATCTTTTTAGAGATGTTATTTCCCTGCATGGGTCATCCGTGACAGGCATTGGGGTTCCAGACTTCCCCTGAGGAGGCATCTCTGTGTGAGGGAGGCAGATGCTGACACACCCGGGAGAGTGGAGCTGTTAGGTCGTGTCTGGAAGAGACAGTCAGGGAGATGGGGAAGGTATAAATGATCAGTTTAACCAAAAAATGGCAGTTAGAGTTCCCAGAGTTCCCAGATGAAAGAATTTCCATACTTCCCTAGTTCATGGCATTTTAGGCATCTCTGGAAAGTGATGTAACAAGAATTTTTGTTTCCATTTTTAATTTATCTTTTTTTGAGAGAGTTGTACTCTGTTGCTCAGGCTGGAGTGTAGTGGCACAATCTCAGCTCACTGAAACGTCCACCTCCCTGGTTCAAGTGATTCTCCTGCCTCAGCCTCCCGAGTAGCTGGGATCACAGGCACCCACGACCATGCCCAGCTAATTTTTGTATTTTTAGAAGAGATGGGGTTTCGCCACCTTGGCCAGGCTGGTCTCGAACTCCTGACCTCAGGTGATCTGCCCGCCTTGGCCTCCCAAAGTGTGATTACAGGCGTGAACCACCTCGCCCAGCCTGTTTCCACTTATTTGGATCATTTAGAAAAAACAGGAATAATCCGAAAGCAAAACCAGCCCAGTTCCCGCCCCCCCACCTAACTGATAGACATGAATGGAACTTTGCAGATGGCTCTCTACAACGTGCAGCTCCCTCTTTACCCTCCTGTGACCAAAGGGAGGGCCAGAAAGTCTCGGGGCAGAGGCTGCCTAGAAAGTTATCCTGAGGCATGGGAGACCCCAGACAGGGCCAACAAGGTGCACTTTGAAGATTCACGGAGCCAAAGGGGCCTGTGGCCTGGAGTTAGCTGGCTTCCAGCCCCACCATGTGTGCTGTGTAGCCTTCGAGAATGTAAGCTTTAGAGCTACATTTAAAAGCTCAGCCTCTTCACTAGTTAAAAAAAAAAAAAAAAAAAAAGAGGAGCATGTGCCAGCACCCTTGAGTTTTTATTGGGATAAAATGAAATAATGAACATGCAAGCCCTGCCCTCAGAAAGGCTGTAACCATCTACCATTACTCTCTTTTCTGAGTAAAAACTACTTTTTAAAAAAGGAACCTTTTCAGCACATAACCACACAAGGCATAATAGCCGACTTGTAATTTCATGTACTCCATAGACACAGACTTCATAAACTTATGAAAAACAGTCAAATAAGAATCTTTCTGGGGCTTACTTCTATACCAGGGATAGAACTGAAGGAGGGCACAGAAGGAAGGCTTCCAGGGACAGGGCCTGGGGGTGCCTGCGAGGCCTCTACATGAGGACATCCCAGGGCTGATCGGCTAGCAGTGTCCTGGTGAGCTGTGGACTCCAGTAAACCAGTGTTAAGGTGAAGGAGATGTCTGTGTGATAGCTCTATTTCTGCCTCATTCTGAAGCGCTAGAAACTGTTTTCCAGCAGCTTTTAAACTATCCCCCTGTGTCTCCAGTAACCATTGTCTCTAGTAATTAGGCAGCTGAGCAAAGCTGCGTGGGGTGCTGCGGGTGCCAGTGGAGAGGAGGTTGGGGAAGGGAGGGAGCGGGCTGCTGGTCTGGGAGGGAAGGGCCCAAGCACAGTGCCAGAGGCACAGAGCACCAAGTGTGCCTATGGAATGTCAGCTGGAGCCTGGGGGAGGGTCCTTGAGAAGGGGATGGTGCTATACCTTCCAGGGATGTCTCCAGGGGTGAGGGCTTTAGACCTGTAAAGAAGTTGGAAGATGATGGCAAATATGGGGTGTGAACCATTTCATTCAGTGCTGCTCTAAGCATGGGTGCTGACTCAAAGTTTTTTCTGCTGAAATGGGACACGATAGAAGAAAAGCTAAGGGGCAGTGTCCCCCTCACAGCTGTGGGCACACTCAGACCCTGGCTTTATTGCAAGGCTCATGTGAGTGCTGCTGGCCCAGGCAGGTGAGGCCTGGCCAGCCTGGAACCAGTCCGCCAGTGCTTGCCTCCTGCCTCCCGCCAGGATCCACGACGTACTTGACTTGCCGTCCCGTCCTGCTGACCTCCGAGGGCTGCCTTGCGTCACAGGACCCGGGCATCATGGGCTGGATGGGCTGGCTCAGCAACAGCCTTCAAGCAGAGGTGGGGACATAGGAAACTGATCAGCACCTGAACTGCAGACCCACTGGTGGTGGCAGTACTTGCTCAGCCTAGCTGGACCCTTCATGGTTGACCCTGATCCCCACTAGCCCCACTCTGTTCTCAGAGGATGATGGATACAGCGGGTAACCTCCCCTGGACCTCAGGACCCCAAGCCCTTTCTTCTGCTTCCTTAGCTGAGATCAGCTGTGGGCACTTTAGAATCTGTCTGAACTCTGCCTCCGTCTAAAGCAAAGTAGAACTGAAATGAATGGGGTAAAATGACGCCTGGGTTATCCTTCAAACAAGGGCAGTCTTGTACCTGAGCTGCCGGTCATGGCTGAAGTCTGGGCTGGGCTGGCATTGGCTGGCATCCTGGGAGGTGGAAGCAGGTGTGGTTAGATTCAGACTTGTTGGGAGCACTGCTGTGGTGCTGCTGAACGGGGACACCAGGCTGCTTCCAGAACGGCTGCTGCTCTGCATCAGCTGCGAGCTTCTCATTGGCTTTGGACCCTAGAGCATCATTTCAATGAGAAAGGTAAGACTTGGACTCAACCTCCAGGCCATCTCTCCAGGAAATCTCCCCAGTGCCTCCTCCTTCTACCCACCCTTGCCTTTCCTCTAAATCAGAACCTCCCAGCTATTGAATTACTTTGATCTCCTGACTGTCTTCCCCATTGGATTGTATTTAAATCCCCTGGGACTAGGACAATGCCCAACTTTAGGCAGGCAAGTAGCAAATGTGCCTCCAACTGAACTACTTTCTGCTTCAAATTCTACTACAGACACGTGGCCCTCCTGGTTGTTTCTCTGACTCACCAGGCCTACTCCTGCCCTGGGGGCCTTTGCACGAGCTGACTGCTCTGTGGAATGCTCTTCTTCTGAGATTGACGTGGCTCATTCTCTCAGTCCCTCAGGTCTTGACTCAAATATTATCTTATTCACGAGGCCTTATCTGGCTACCTATTTACACCTCCAGCACACTCCTGGCCCTCACCAGCATTCCTATGCCATTGGGCATATCATTTTCATGTTTGTCTGTCCTCACTTGGAACAGAGATTCTTTTTTCTTTTCTGTTTTGTTCACTGCTGTCCCTCAGAACTCAGAATTGAGTGCCTGGCACACACTGAGTTGAGTGAAATAATAAATGAATGGGGAGTGGGCTTGCACCTGCTTTGAGTTTTTCTATTTCACTGATTGTCCATTCATCCAATAACATAGTGCTCTCATTCTTAAAGATTTTACACAATTTTCCAATATCAGATAGTATAAATCTTTCCTCAGTTTTCTCTTTTCCAAAATTTTGTTGGCTCTTCTCACCTGTTTATTTTTCTGCTGACCTTTTGAATCAAAAGGCTGCATTTTCAAGCAAAACTCTTACATTTGAAGACAGATGGCCTAAATACTTCCATGTGTGCTTATTGCAGCTTATCTAAGTTCCCAGATTCGCTACTGGACTACAAACTCCTCGAGGCCTAGGACAACTCTTGTTCATCATTGTTCCCCTGGGTATTGGTGAATTCAGGAGCTCAGCTGACGTTACCGAAGCCACAAGGGCATGGGAATGCAGGGCTGGAGGAAAGGCTGCCTTCCTATCCGTCATCCTCCAGGAGCCCTGCTCCAGACTTCTGAATTTCATTCAGTTTGAGTGCCATTTATCTGCTGGCAATTTTGTCCGATTGCAAGGTCATTGGTGGCTTGGAATAGGTGGAAATGGCTGTGAGGGTTTGGCAAGGAGTCTGGGGGGCCTGGAGGAGCAAGGGGTGCCTGGGGCAAGGGACAGTGAACAGCAGTGGCTGCCCACATGGGTAATGGTTAAAACCATAGTAAATGGTGGGGACTGTGGACATGAATGCTGGGACATTCAGCTACCAGTGGGTCTCTGGGATGGCCATATCTGCCTCCAACCCTAAGTCAGCATCAAAGGTGAACATTTTAGCTGCGCGATATCTTATAAGCACAGGAATAAGGGACTAAGGTGGATGTTTATAAAACACAGAAGGAAGCCAATACAACTTGGGGCTTCAAAGTGACTTTAACAGAAGAAGGAAAAAAAAGCTCACCCAAAAACCTACCCCCCAGTCTATAACCAACAGGGCAGTGGGCCTCAGTTCATGCAGGCTGCAGGAATCAAGTACGTCCCAAACTGCAAAAGGGTGTGTGCTCTAGAGGCAAGGACGGAAGCTCATGAAGGGCACATTTACCTGGGTTGATATCACGCTTGATTCTCTGAGCAGGTGCTGGCTTGAGACCTGGGCAGAGGAGATCTGCCCTGGAAGTTGGGGGCCTGCCCCGAGCTGGGGCTGAGTCACTGCCGCCGACCTTTGCTGTAGCTGCTGCTGAGCCTCCGGTCGCTGGGTGCCGCTGAAGCTCAGGGATACAGCTGGCGGCTGTAGGAACATCTGGGAGCAGAACAGAAATGCCTGTGAAGTTGGGGTCAATGGGTGCCTCACCAGTGTGTACCTTCTTTGCATTCCCTGTGCCCAGTAAGAATTTCTTGCTCTGAGCTGCCTAGAAATAGCTGATTTACTCAACTGGTGAACATGGAGCACCTGTGATGCCCCAAGCACAGTGCATGGCACTGGTCACAGAGCCATGGGCTGGTGAGACACTTTCTGCCTTCATGAAGGTTACAGGCAAGTGACTGATGCCTAACAATGTGAAAGCTGTTTAGACCCAGATGTTCTGTAAATAATGTGATGTACTTGTTTGGAGTCTAAGTTGGCTTACTAGCTTCTTACTAGAAGGGAGAAATACCTAGTGAGTGGAATGGATGATGCAGTAATGATAATATTGTATCATAATAATAATAGGGACAGAGGGATGGCTTACCTGTGGCGTGGGCCACATTGCCCTTACAGTAGGACCAGGCTCTGTGTCTGTCCTTGAATCTCTGACCAGTGACTAGTGTCTGTACCCATGCTGCTGTTGAGAATCTTCCACCCAGTGCTGTCAGCTGAGATGGCAGATCTCTCCCATTAATTAGAGGACCACATTCCCAGGCAGGTCAATAAGCATGATATGATCGCATAAAATCAAGTCCATGCACTTTAAAATTATGTTCAAGTTTTATAATCATCATGATCACCTCTATGTGTTTTGTTACCTAAGATGTCTCAGAGACATTTAAGAGGCTACGATATATTAGCTTGGTGGTTTTAATTAGAAAGGTTTAAGATAATTTTAGGTGTTCTTGAGAATCCTGATTTAGTTCAAATAAGTTTGGTGTATTTGATTTAAAACAGTTGTTTACGCCGGGTGCTGTGGCTAATGCCTGTACTACAGCACTTTGGGAGGCTAAGGCAGGCAGACACTTGAGGCCAGGAGCTCAAGACCAGCCCAGCCAATTTGGTGAATCCCCATCTCTACTAAAAATAAAAAAGTTAGCTGGAAGTGGTGGTGCATGCCTGTAATCCCAGTTACTCAGGAGGCTGAGGCAGGAGAGTCGCTTGAATCTGTGGGTTGCAGTGAGCCAAGATCATGCCACTGCACTCCAGCCTGGGCAACAGAGTGAGACTCTGTCCCAAAAAATGAATGAATAAATAAATAAATAAAAAATAAAACAGTTGTTTAGGTGCTTAGAAAGATTTTACTTCTTAGCTTTATAAGTCTGCTTTGATAGGTACATAAAATGTTTTAAAGATCCAGAAAAATTAAATGTGTAAATAGCAGCTTTGGTAGATAATGTTGATTATTCACAATCAGCTTATCGACTGAGCATAAATACAAATCCAGTGAAAGCACTGCTATTTTTTAGACCAAATCAGTAGATTCATAAATAAAATAGAATCTGTATCAGCCGACTCTAAAGTTTTAAGAAAGACAACTTCAGTAATTTTAATAATTTAACGAAAGACCTGAAACTGGCTCTTTTAGCCAAAGTACCTCTTGGGTACTGCAAACATCAGATGGCATTGTGTCTATCGTGATTCTCAACATGCAATGTTCAAGTCCATCCAGGCCTTTAGCTTGGAGTTCTTTAGGGGGAAGGCTCTCTGGCTCCAGCATCTGACGTTTTTCACCCCTATTCCTGTACGCAGTGCAGTCCCACCTCATATGCAGTATGGGACCAACAGGCTGACATCTGCCAAGTGTCAGCACAGGTGTGGAGAGGCAGGCGAAGAACACGCCACCCAGCCATGTTGGGGACACTTAGGGATCAGTTAGCTCACATGTCTGCTTCATGGGTGGGGTTGAGCCACTTACCAGAGGCCCTAGATGGACAGGTGTCTGAGCTGACGCTGGGTTCTGATCTTCCTACCACCCCACGGGGCCTCCCCAAACTTCTTTCATGCCCACCCACCACAGGGAAGCCTGCAGTTTTGAAGTGAGGACTCCTTGTCACTTTAGAAATTAAGAAGAATTTTCAGGGTATCCATGATTTTTCACATTTTGAGGATTTATGTTTCATGCAATCCCAGCTCCCTATTATAATATGGCTTGTTTATAACACATAGGGGAACCTATACTTCATCACTTCAGCAAAAGCCTAGTAGTCAATCCCAGTTACCATGCGTTTTTCTGGTAGGATACAATTTACCTTTTGATTGGAGTTCGAATAAATGCAACCTTTACTGATGGCAGGCAGTGTAATGTACCTCAAAGCAGACCTACCTTAGCTCAAATTCCCACCCTACCATTTACTAGTAGTATGGCCTTGGGCAATTTTAATAACTTTTCAAAGCCTTAGTTTCCTCATTGATAAAACAGTGACATTAAGAGCACATACCTTATTAAGGACTAAGTGAAGTTAATGCACGTAAATTACCCAAGACATAGTAAGTACTGAATGAATGTCAGATAACAACATTCAAAATCAAAAAAGGAGCTTTTTCTTCTGTTGCTTCTTTGGGCACGTAAAAACCATTTGAAGAAAGAATTGAATAAATGCATGTGTGAATGAATAAACATATGAATGAGGCTTTCACTCAGAGAAGGGCAAAGTATGTCTGCTAGTGTTATTTATGTAACAGACAGGTGTGCTTCTGTGTCCCACTGGTACATATCCTTTAACGGTAGAAACCCTGTCCTGTTTATCTTTCTGTATCCTCAAAGTGCTTAACCATATGCCTGGTAAATAATGGGTGTTTGTCAGATAGATGGATGAACAGATTAAAGGGTAGATGGAAGGAAGAAAGGATGGGCAGAAGGATGGATAGAAGGAAGGGTGGCTGGAAGAAAGGATGGATAGATGGTAGCTGGATGGAAGGATGGATGGATGGAGGGATGGATAGATGATGGCTAAATGGATAGAAGGATAGATAGATGATGGCTGGATGAAGGGAAGGATGGATAGATGATGGATGAGCCTGTTGAGGAACACATTTGGCGTTTCTACAGCTATCTTTCTAGGCGTTCCTTTAAGCAGCCAGCAGAGGGCGCACATGCTGTCAAAAAGAGCAAGAGTCAGCCTTGGAGGGGGAGATGGGCCTTTCAGCACAACAGCTCTTGCCTGTGTGGCCCCACACTGGACCCCATCCAGGTGCAAACACCAACAGTCCTACAGGACTTCTTCGTCATAACCCAACCTTTTTTGGAAAAAAAAATAGTTAGCATCACAGGCACATATAGCCTTGATGAAAGCTCTGAACCAATGAAGTAAAGCATCACAAGTCCACTGAAGTTGGGATAAAGGCTACTGGGTGGGGGACTGCTTCCTGGTTTGCTCTTGCGCACATCCATACTTCTGTTTATCAATGATAAAGTAGAATTTTACAGCTTAAGGAGCTGGCATCTTAGAAGGGCTCTGAGGTCAGCTTTATAGAAAACGTAAAAAAAAAAAAGTTCTCCAATTCAAGTTGGAAAAATTATCAGAGAAAACCAACAACTTCTAATTTTCAAGAACAAACCAATCCTACACTCAGTGGTGATTTTTCATTAGTGTTATCTGCTTACTTCTACAAATACTTGTCATTACAGGACATTTTAGAAGGATACAAAATAGACAAGTAATATAATGAAACTTTGGCATTATCATTAGGCTTCAAAAATCATCAAGGTTTTGTCATTCTCATTTGATCTATCCCTCTGCTTTTGGTGGGGGCTGGAGTCATTTGTACTTGCTTATTCTTCACACTTGAATGACAGTTTAGTTAAAACAAATACCACATTTTGGAACATATTTCTTTAAGTCTTACAAAAAAAAAAAAATCAAGAAGTCAGACTCCTTGAGGAAATGTCCTCTGTCTTGACTCTCTGTGGATTTCCATGATCTCTGGAAAATTCCACTGCAAAGATAAGCCTCAGGAATGAACACAGGGCAGAAAGGCACCGGAGTGCGTGATTCCCACGCTGGCCTGCTCAGGACATCCCTCGGTGCACTTTGGCATAGGTACTTTGGGGTTAACCAAAGGCAGGGGTCACAAGGCGGAAAAATACTTCATTAAAACAGGAGTAAAAGCGATAACTTTGCTGCCTGTTATTTTAAAATTAAGCCTTAATGTTGAAAAGGCAGGAAGTAGAAAAACTCCAGGCACTGAGGGGGATGTTCATACGCCTACCTCACTTTTAGCAGTTTCTGACTTGATTTTCCCCTTCCTGTTAGTGTAAAAATTCCATTAAAGTAATTGGAGTCAGGCAAGTGTTGGGCTCCCAATCAGGCCCTGGATCAGTGAGAAAAATATTACAGCTGGGAAGCTGCAAGTAAAAAACCACTTTTTACCTATTCTGGTAAAAGGTGGAATCGCAGCTCGGTGACTCCATTTCTTTTCACGAGAAGGCTGTGCCTTCTCCTGGTCAACTGAAGGGTGGACTGAGGAGGTTGGAGAGCAGCAGGGCTCTGGTGTGGCCCAGGCTGTCTGGGTGAAGCCTGCTCAAGGTGCACACGCCGTGTCTTGAGGGGAGCGGAGGGGGAGGTGGCTTGTCCAGGCCGGGGCTCTTCTCTTTAAGGTGAGCAGCCACCTCTGAGAGGCCGGTGCAGGGGAAGGAAGGGGAGGGACAGTGAGCATCTAGAAAGCCACCAGGAGTGCACCTGAGGGCTAGGCGAAGCTGCTGGGACCTCAGGGAGGTAAGATGGTCAAACGAGCATCTGCCTAAGCCCCCAAACACCTGTGCCACTGTGTGTTAATCTCAGTGTGCACTGGCTCATGGCACTGTAAGACAGAGCCCACCTGTCACCTGTGGTAGGTGTGACTGCACTTCAGGAGCTTGTGTCCAGGGGAGGGTCTGGGTGGATCGTGATGGGGGAAGCAACAGGGACAGTGCTCCAGCAGAGATGTAATTTCTGCTTCTTTCTGTCCCTTCTAAGGGTCTGCAAATGCTTAGTGCTCCTAGGGTGGATGACAAGGTTAGCTAGAGTTACATTTACAATCAAAGTCTGGCTCAAAATCATGCACTTCTGAAGATACACAGCCCTAGACTAATATAAATAAAACATTATATATCGTTAAAAGAGATCCAATATATAAAGGTTTTCCTTGAAGAAAAACAAAACAAGACATCTCCAAACAATTCTAATATCTGGGGGTCACAGTGAGAGCTGCTGCTGGGGCTTGCAGAGCCTCCCTGCTGGCACCACAAATGAGGGCCACCCCGGCGCCCTCTGCAGCCTCCAGTAGGCTGTGGTACGGATATCATCATTCCCACGTCTCCCTCCATGCATGCGCTGGATGAGAAACAGCAGAGCTGCTTCCATCTCCTTCTGATGGCAGCCTGGGCTGGGTGCTAGGAAAGCAAAGTTACAGAGGTGCAGGGAGGTGCCACCCAGGACGGCGGCAGGCATCCATACAGCACCATCCAACGGCAAGTGCACAAGTGCAAATGCAGGTGGAGGCAACGGGCAGATGTGCCTGCCAGAGTGAGGGGCGAGGGAGGAGGACATCAGGGGAGTTTCATGTGTGGCCTGGAGGCAGGGATGAGGACCAGGATTTGTTCCTTGTCTTTTGTGGAGACTGCAGTGTGCTTCAGAAGCAAATGGGGCTTGGCAGGGCAGAGCCCAGGGGTTGGAAGGAAGCCCTGCCTGCCCAGAAATGGTGGCAGGACCCCTCCCCACGTGGCAGCGGGGACAGAGGCCGGCCTGGGAAGGGGATCACCTGGACGTTGGAGTCCTGGACCAGGCAGAGCTGCTCCTGGATCTTGTGGAGCTCTTCCTGCTGCCACCGGATATTGGCCTGCAGGATCCGCGTCCGCTGCTCCAGCTGGTCTTTGATGGTCTGGAACATGCTGAACTGTGCCGAAAACTTCAAGGTGGAGTTGAAAAACATAACCAGATGAAAGAGTTATTTCAGCCTTGCAGGCAGATCTTGCCACTGCTCAGTCTGGACACTTCATTTCCCGTCCCTTAGCTGTCCTTCCCAGCGTCCCTAAGGAGCCCACGGTTGGGTCCTGGGCAGTGAGCAGGGGCTGCAGATGAGGCCTGGGCATCCTGGGGCCCTTGTGCCTGTCTTTCTCAGGTACCACCTGACAGCAGGCTCACCTGAATCTGCAGATCTGACTTACCACCCTGCAGTCTGGGAGGGCCACCGAATCGGGACAGGATTTTGTAAGCAATGTTTACAAACTGATATTCCAAATGTGGATAGAGGAACAAATGGTTTAGAGCAAAAGCAGGGCATCAGAGAGTCCTGTGTCCCCCCCCCCACCTCATTTAGTACATAGCAGTTTGTATGTGAACTTGCCCTGCCCCATTTAGTGCATAGCAGTTTGTATGTGAACTTCACAGGCATTTTTGGGGCCTGTCATTACCCTAAATCTGATCCTGGCTCTCTCCAAACCAACCTGGGACCATCAAGGCCTTGTTCCCCTCACCCTGCCCTCTCCAGGCTTACTTGCTACTAATCGCGTTTCAGAAATCTGTGCAAAAAACAAAACAATCACCCAGTCTTTGCCCCGAGGGTCTCCCTCTCCAGTGTGACTCTCCGGGTAAAGACAGGGTGATTATTTTGGGTCTCCCCTTCCTTTGGACTTTTATTCCTTTCTAGGGAGGGAAGCTGGCATTAGGAAACCTGCAGGTGGTCTCTGCCTCCTGTCCCCCATCTCTCTCAACAAAGTCTCCTCTGCTTGCAGGAAA
Source organism: Cebus imitator (assembly GCF_001604975.1). NCBI lineage: Eukaryota > Metazoa > Chordata > Mammalia > Primates > Cebidae > Cebus > Cebus imitator. The sequence continues at coordinate 3,408,674 of NW_016107517.1, forward strand.
TGCTGTGTGGGAGGGGTGGGAGGAGGGGCCTGAAGCCCCTGCTCTGGGCTCTTTGGGGCTATGGCTCCCATTTCTTGAGGCAAATGAGTTTGCTAGATTCATTTTTTCTCTTTCTCCCTTTTTACCATGACTTAACCTCCACTCCCTCAGTCTCAGCCCCACAATCTCCCTGGTCTGTTTCCTGCCCGCTGTCTTTTCAAATGCCCCCAGAGCTTCTCCCTTTTCCTCTGCCCTTTGACCTGATGGCCATACATGGAGCAGCAAGGAGACCAGGCAAGTTGAGAAACAGGATGAAATAACTGAAAGCACAGCATTGAAGCAACAAAATAATAAAAAGAACCAGTTAGAATAAGAACAACAGGTGCTGACATTTGCAGAGCCCCTCGGGTGCCATTTGCTGCCCCAGGCAAATACAGGTATGTGTGTTGTACTTCTTCACCATGAGCCCCCGCCAGCCCAAGAGGCTGCACTCTGCTGGAGGTCACACAGTGAGATGATGGCAGCACCAAAATGTAAATCCCGTCTTAGGAGCTGAGTGAGGCCAAGAGGTTTTGCCTGAAAGACACTCCCACCTAGACCAGAATGGCTTTGACCTCAGATTTCCTTTAAAAGGAAGTTTCTGTTGCTACCCATGCATTTAAAAATACCTGCGTTGGGCTGAGCATGGTGGCTCACACCTGTAATCCCAGCACTTTGGGAGGCCCAGGTAGGTGGACCACCTGAAATCAGGAGTTCAAGACCAGCCTGGCCAACATGGCGAAAACCCATCACTACTAAAAATACAAAAATTAGCCGGGCCTGGTGGTGGGCACCTATAATCCTAGCCACTCAGGAGGCTGAGGCAGGGAGAATTGCTTGTACCCGGAAGGTGGAGGTGGTAGTGAGCTGAGATTGCGCCACCGCACTCCAGCCCGGGTGACAGAGTCAGACTCCATCTCAAAAATAAATATTTTATTATAAAAATAATAACATGAAAATACCTGAGCTATCCCAGACTCACAAAAATCCCAGTCAGATTGTGACTAATCAATCCACTCTGCTAGGATTTTGAAAGAGGATTCAATGGAGAAAGCAAACGAGCTATAGCAAATATTTAATGAAACACAAAAGCTTCTCTGGCAGGTCCTACAAAGTCAGGAAACTCAGGGTTGCCCCTTCCACCTGCAGTGGAGGCGGCTTGTGGTGCCGAGTAGGCTTGGAAAGGGAGCGTCAAGGGGCTGGATTAGGAAGTGGTAGCTGCCTCTCACGTGACTCTGATTTTTTCAAGGCCTTCCAGACACTCTATCATTTGGCCCTCCTTACCTTCTTGATGGTGATGTTTTTAATAAAGAGATCTACTCTAAAGACATTTTAGAACCACAGTATGAAGAAAGAGCTTTTTGGCAAAGCACCAGTTACCCAGATTTTGGATTTCATTTTTCTCTCCTATCCCTGAAGGGTAAGGGGAGCAAGAGGAAAATCCTAGAATCTTGTTTCACATGAAGTGGGTATGGGAAGAACTGTGTGACTTGGAAAGTCAGTATTATGCAGGGATGTCTTAAAGAATATCGTTACTGGCCTGGCGCAGTTGCTCACACATGTAGTCCCAGCACTTTGGGAGGCCAAGGTTTGCAGATCATCTGAGGTCAGGAGTTCAAGACCAGCCCTGACCAACATGGCGAAACCTTGTCTCTACCAAAAATACAAAATTAGCCAGGCATAGTGGTGCATTCCTGTAATCCCAGCTACTGAGGCAGAAGAATCGCGGAGGTTGCAGTGAGCCGAGATAGTGCCATTGCACTCCAGCCTGGGCAACAAGAGTGAAACTCGGTCTCAAAAAACAAATATAGTTATTATTAAGTATAGTACCTCTGTCAGACTAAGAAGTTCAATAAATGAAAAACTAGAATTCCAAAAGGGACTTAATCACACCATTGTGTCTTATGAACGTAGACATTCTTTACAATGCAAGACCTAGAAGTTAAAGAAATTTTCATTTTATGCCCCTTTGGATTAAAAAGTTACTAATTTCATACCAAATGTGCCTTGGAAATTTAAAGAGAAAAACATTATTCAGGTTTTTTTTTGGCCTAATGAGGGTGAATATAGGCAGTTTTAATGAGTAGATTCCAGAAGGGTAGCTTTACACCACTCCTCAAGCCTGACTCTGGCAAGCAGCATGCGTTAGCTTGTGTCTTACTCCAGGAATTCATGAGAGACCCCCACTAAGAGGGCATATGTTCCAAAATAGTTTTCATCAGTGGTGACAGCTGTGTGCCAAGACAGAGAAGGGCCACCCTGAAAACGGTGCGCCTGGTGGCACCTGCTGCTGAACTGCCCTCTGAGACCCAGCTCTAGCTGTGGCCAGGGTCTGGGCAGAGCTAAATCTCCTATGAGGGAATTGAAGTCAGAGCTCAGGCTTGGGCATAACTCCCTGCCGAAGCACACGCCTGGGCCCCTGTTCCCTGCTGTCCCCCTGCTGCACCATCTGGCAACCTCCTACCCACCTTTCCAGGGCCAACTCAAGTGTCGCCTCCTCCAGGAAGCCACGTCAGACTTCCCTGGGCAGAATACTTCCTTAATGGTTCTATAAAAATGCATGCCCTGCCACGGCGGTGTCTCTGTTTATATGCCTGTCTCTCCCTTTAGCTCAGAGTACTAAAAGCAAGGGCTGAGTTACAGCTTTACATCCCTAACACCTCGCTCACTGACTGACCCAAATAGTAACTCACCGAATGTTGTTGAAACAAGGAAGGAATTACTCAGCAAAGCCGTAATCCCTTTCTTTTCTTTCTTTCTTTTTTTTTTTTTAAAAAAACAAATGTGATATTTATAGTGCTGGACTTATGGCTTTTAGATCCTTTCAGGCTATGACATGCAGCCCAATTCAGACCTTTTCTAAAATACATTGGCCAATTTGGAGTCATAAAGAACAAGAGGAATATGGACAAGTGGCAAAGAGGTGAACAGAGACAGTTAAAAGAATTAAAAAACAGACACTGAACTTTGGCAGCAACTTGGATGGAGCTGGAGGTCATTATTCTAAGTGAAGCAACTCAGAAATAGAAAACCAAATGCCATGTGTTTTCCATTACAAGTGGGAGCTAAACTATGAGGACACAAAGGCGTAAGAATAAAATAATGGGCCAGGCGTGGTGGCTCACGCCTGTAATCCCAGTCCTTTGGGAGGCCGAGGTGGGCGGATCATGAGGTCAGGAGATTAAGACCATCCTGGACAACATGGTGAAACCTCGTCTCTACTAAAAATACAAAAATTAGCTGGGCCTGGTGGCACGTGCCTGTAGTCCCAGCTATTCGGGAGGCTGAGGCAGGATAATTGCTTGAACTTGCAAGGCGGAGGTTGCAGTGAGCCAAGATTGCACCACCTCACTTCAGCCTGGCGACAGAGCAAGAAAATGTCTCAAAAAAAAAAAAAAAAAGAAGAATGTACTTTGGGACTGGTAGGGGGAAGACTGGGAGGCGTGTGAGACACAGAGTACTACATATTGGGTACAGTTTACACCGCTTGAGTAACAGGTACACAAAATCTCAGCCATCACCCCTAAAGAACTTATGCATGTAACCAAACACCAGCTGTTTCCCCCAATACTATTGAAATTAAAAAGAAAAAAAGAAAAGCCCAGACACTGGAGAAAGAACTTGGAGACTGTATCTGGAGATGAGAGGGTGGGTGTGGGGGAACCTCATGGCTCAACATATACCACGTATACATTGGGAGGGACATTCCCCCATGTCGGGGCCTTGGTCAGGACCTAAGTGTGCAAGACACATCAGCACAGCACACGGCGTGCTTCTGGCTTGAGAGGGGCTACCCTCCTTTTCCGGGTCCCAGACTCACCTGTGCCATGGGAGCAGGTGGGCTCTGCAGAATGGTCTGAGGCAGGAGCTGCTGTGCGAGGTCGCAGGACGATGGGGAAGGCAGGGGAGCCTGTGGGAGAGAAAGGGGCTTTGCTACCACTGCTTCTGCCGTTCCAGGGGGCAGGGATGCGGTCTCTTGGTCCAGTGGGTTCTCTGCCTTCCACAATGGGGTGGACAGCTGAAAGTCAAGACTTCTAGAAAGTATAGGTATCTGATTCCTGGCTGCACTGCTTCCCACGCAGGGCACGTGGGCAGAGCCCCCACACGGCTGGTGCGGGCTTCCGCCCCACCAGTGTGCTCTGCCAAGCCCTGCTACCTGCCCAAGCCTGGCAGCTCAGCTCCGCTTCCCTTCCCTTGCCTACTGTCCTGGACTCTGCCTTGGGTGGGTTTGGTTGCTCTTCTCCCATATGGATTAATTCTTAGTGGTGTCATCAAGAAGGACAATGTGGGTGGACTGCTACCATGAGCTGACTTGTGCGCCTGTATCTTTTCTGCTTAGTGCTAGTGCAGATGGACAGACACGCCATGCGGCAGTGAGGACTGGGGCAATTTCAGCAGCCTCTGCCCAGAACCTTTTGAGACTCCTGGAAAGTGAGCTGAGTCACATCTGTGTTCCCTGATCACTCGGGTGGGTGGGGAGAAAATGTATAGGAACAAAAAATGAAATACTCTGCTTCAAGGGCTAGTGGTTTTTTTTTTTTAAGAACAGTGAAAGGACTCGTCTGAAGTCATTCGACACTGTGGCCCCTAGTTGCTAGGGCCTATACAAAAAAGCAGCTCAAATGGAAGTGTCACCCAGGACAGCACTGGGAGGAAATGACACCCAGAGAACTTGTTTCAGTGAGAAGTCCCAGGCACAGGGCTGAACCAGAAGCTATTCTGGGCTCTGTTTCCCTGCACAGCTGGGAGGAGACGGAAGCACTCTGGGGCTCTGTCGTTGGCAGAATGAGTCACACTGGACAAACGAGAGTCTGGAAGAATGGCGGGCGCAGCTTGCAAGCGCATCTGGAGGGGTCTGGAGAGAAAGTAAGTGGTCTTTATTCATGTTCTACTTGCAAATGAAACGTGTTGCCCAAGCTTCTCAAGCAGGGTGTGCATAGCCTTTATGAAGACAGCAAGCAGGAAGGTGGCACGTTCACTCCATCTCCAAAGTGACAGTGAAGTGTCGGTGGGAGGGTGTGGAGGTGGCCCCTAAAATTTCTAAGCAGTTCTCCCATCTACAAGGGGAGGTCTATATCCCTCTCGATAGGTGAGCTCAGGACTGCTCTGACCAAGAGGTATGGCAGTGGTGACACTATGTGACTTCCATGCCTAGGTCACAGAAGGCTGCACAGCTCCTGCCCAGCTCTCCGGATGTCTCCTCTTGGAATCTGGAATCCCACCGCTAGGCCAGGAGAAGCCTAAGGCTTGAGAGGCCTGTGCAAGTCAGTGACGGATGGCCTCCGCTGATCCCAGCCCTGGTGCCGGGCACTCAAGGGCAGACACGATCTGGGGTGTGAGTTCTCTAGCCTAGGTCCATGAGACCCCTGACACCAAGGGGCAGAGAAGTGCCATCCCCATGATGCCCTTTCTGAATTCCTGACCCAGACTCCATGAACTTGATATACGTGGTTGCCTTAGGCCACTGAGGTAGGTATAGTTTGCTACCTGGCAATAGATGACCAGAGCGGTCCGTGCCAGTGACTTTATACACAGCCAGTGTGCTCCCTCAGGGCCACGCATCCGATGTTCTGGAAGGATCCGGCATACATTGGGGACACTATCTGGTATGTGCAGAGGTACATTTTTGTTGACACTGAGCTGCTCAAACATTTTGACCCGCATGAAAGGGGATTCAAAAAAGAAGAATCCTAATTGTGCAGCCCCAGAGGCTCTGGGGGTATGACGGTGTGACCCCAGGTCTGCAGTTTTGCCTTTTATCCTTAAAATTCACTTGGATTTTGTATTCTACGGATATGCATCCATTTTAATTTTGTCATGCAAATGTTTAAAATTAGTTGCCAATTAAATTACTTAACTTCCCACCCCCATCTGCTACCCTACACTCTCAATCCCTAAGTGAAACGGATTCTCTGGGGAGAGGCAGCACACTGCCCGTGGCTCTGCAGCCCCCGCCACATTGCAGCGTACTCCTGTGGAGGAGTTTGGGGTCACACACTTACCGGCATGGTGGCTGCCTGGCTGAGCCCAGGGACAGGTAACTCTTGGGGCAGGGTGGCCGGTCTTGGCAACGCCGGGGTGCTGGCCTCTGCCATCAGCTTGGTTGGAGTGGCTGTAACAAAGCAACGAATGAACTTCCTGACTTACATGTACTTAGCATGTACTCATCCGACGACCATGACCGTGGCATGCACAACACAAGAGCTTAGCTAGGACCTCTGATAAGGGAAGTCGCCATGCGTGGCTGAGCTGACCACAGAAGCCCAGCCTGGGAGCAGGCAGGAGACACCACAAAAACTCCCTAAACTTCACTTCTGCTGCTTGGTCCAATGAGCTGCCTGATCAGACGCCTCCCCAGAATTACTAAAAGCAGCCAAGGGATCAGATCTGTGTGCCACCCACCCAATGTCTTTGTTTGGCTCTGAACAGATACCAGGGTGTGGAGAGGTGATCAGAAGAGATGAAGTCTGGGAAAGAGAGGAGGAGTATAAATCGCATAGTAACCTCTGTCGGAGGCACAGACTGCCCTGATTCCACTCGGGCCTGGGACCCTCTTTGGGGCTGTCCCTCTGGTCTGATGGGGGTCCCTCATCCCACTCCCCATCCATGGAGTCGCACTCACAGGTGGGTTCTGACATGGCTGTATGCGAGGATTTGTGGGAACTTCTTGAGGACGCCGATGGCGAATGACTGGTGTTAAGGCCCGAGGCGCTCACATCAAGGGCGCTAAAGTGCTGCCGAGGTTCCAGGCTGGAGCCCTTGTCCTGAAACACACACGTCCAACAGTCCTCATGTCAGCATCAGGAGGAAAGAATCAGTGGGTGTGACTTTAGTTCTAGATATGTCGACAACCTCAGAAGCTGCTGAGACAAATACCACAGCTGTTTGGGAACGATTCCAAAGACACTCGGGTAGAGTATATACACAGGTGTAACCTAGAGGCCCAGAGAGGCTTGCAGCCGAGAAGCAGTGTTTACTGCTCGTTCTTGCCTTTTGTTTTTATTGTTTACCTTTTGTAATTGACTTTGCATTTTATTTTTTCCTCAACAGTTGTCACCTCACCACCCAGCATCTTGGCTTTCCAAGAAGAGGGAAAGAGGTTCTAGAAATAAGGTTGCCACTGGCAGTGGATTCTAAAGTCATCAGTGGGACAGGTGCCTTTGGACCTTCCTAGGCCCTTCCCACGCTGCCTCGTGTTACTCATTCTCTGCAGCCTCAGTGTCCACTGGAGTGGAGGACCGGTGAGGGCCAGGGGTCGCCTGTCTTTCGACCTCTTGTTCCTGACTGACCCTGGTTCCCAGGATGTCTCTGTCTCAAATACAGTGTGACAAGGAAGCAGCTGTGACAGTTGACCCCGAGGGACCGTTTTTCCATCCTCTGTGGCTTAGCTGTTACAGGCACATGAAAACAGGTTGGGGCCGGGCGCGGTGGCTCATGCCTGTAATCCCAGCTCTTTGGGAGGCCAAGGCAGACAGATCATTTGAGGTCAGAAGTTCAAGACTAGCCTGGCCAACATGGTGAGACCCTGTCTCTACTAAAAATACAAAACTTAGCTGGATGTGATGGTGCATGCCTGTAGTCCTGGCTACCTGGGAGGCTGAGGTAGGAGAATGGTTTGAACCCAGGAGGTGGAGGTTGCAGTGAACTGAGATCAGGCCACTGCACTCCAGCCTGGGCAACATAGTGAGACTCCGTCTAAAATAATAATAATAAAAAACAAAACAGGTTGGGATAATTTTTAAGTTAAAGAAGACAACCAAACAGTGATTACCCTCCTAAGCTGCGTTCCTACCTAGTCTTAGAAGAATGGAAGCTGCCAGCATCTCTGGGCTACGTCAATGGGCTGGTCTGTGTACTATGGCCTGGGGTATGAAATCTCGTGCATGTGTCTGCGTGGCTGTTTTGTCTTTTGTGTCATGACTGCAGTGGGGGTGGACACCGTGTATAGAAGGGCTGAAGTGATTGACATGTGACCTACAGGCCTTTGTGTAAAACAGAAAAACCAAATGTGGTTGGATGTGCTAAGGTAAATGGCAATTAGGGACCTCGCTGCTTTAGGGAGCCTGGTCTCCCTTTGACCAGGCTCCTTTGAGTGGGGTCCCTGGACCACAGCTGTTTGTGAATTGTGTGTTCCTAGTCAGCAGAGAAGTTAGTCCAGGAGGTGAGAATAAGCATGGAGGAACTTCGGTGCCCATTTGACATCTCTGCACATCAATCCATGCACGGGAATCTGCGTTTTACAAATGCATTGGATAGTGACAGACAGCGAAGCTTAAAAAACCAAACTGGTTCAACACTGCAGATAGTTTGGGAGCTTTTACTTTAAAGGGATTTCTTAACCCAGTGCCTAAGATTGTGTTTGTGTTTATACATATGCGCATTTTTATGAGAAGACGTTCTTCCACAGGGCTCCAGTACTCCCCAAGGATTGGAAACCTCAGTGATCAATTTCCGACTGGATGATATATACTACGCCGTGCGTGTTCTTCAGCTGTGATGTATGGTGTGTCTAACACCTGCCTATTAGCAGCTGGATTCCTTTCTACAACGTGATATATAATGTATGGTGTGACAGAGCTGGGTAATAAACACTTCCACAGACAATGTCAGCTGCGTACTATCCGTGCGCTGGTGATGAATCACCATAGAACACACCACCACACAGCGCAGCTGCCGGGGGAGCTATGGCAGGGCAGCTCTGCCAGGGCACCCACTGCTCTCTGATCTTGAAAGGTGGTTTCTCCTTCCTCCCAACTTGGCCCTTCAGGAGTGAGGGATGCTTCTGTTGGGCCACAGACAGCTTGAAAGGCTGGACCATTGCTGTGGCACCAGCCTCTGGCCCTGGGCTCTGGATTTGGGATCACTGGCAGCCCTGGGAGTTGAGCTTCACCAATTCTAAGATGTACTCTCCACTCCAGCACTCAGATTTGAACACTTCTGAAATTAAAATGTGTCCTTCCATTGATGAAAAGAACTCTTGTTTCAGAGACTGGTTGGCAGCATTTTCTTCCTAGTCAACCTTTGCTGTATCTGTCTGGCTGGGATGGACATACCTTTAGTGCTGAGGAGTGGAGGGCCTCGGACGACGGGTCTTCCAGAGCCAACCCCTGCCTCCTTTCCACCCGGACATCTGCGTAACTGTGCAGGAAATGAAGAGACCACAGTGGAAGTGGGGTGTTCCAGGACAGGACGACACCACCCGAGCAGACTGCAAGGTGCATCGAGGTTCTCTACGTAACACCCGCCCCCACAACAGTCAACAGAGAGAAGCCTAGTCTGTTACTGTTGGAAGGTATGAGCGTCATTCCCTGCCTTAAATTCCACCCGAGTGACTTATAATATTACATTCAAAATCATTTTATTTCTAGGATGTCTTTATTCCCCTCTCATTTACTATTCTTTTTACTTCCCTGAAATCTCGAATTGTAATTGTCTTTAAAAAACACATTTTTGTCTATGGGATAAGCTTCTGCCTTTAAATAATTAGAAGGCTTTCTTAAAACCTGTTCAGTCTGGACCGTGCATATGGAAGAGTGACAGAAAACTTTTTTAGTAGTTACATTTCTCAGAAAGTTTCCTCTCAAAGAAACCCAGAACTGGCCAAATCCAGACCACAGATGTGCCCACAGGCCCACTTGTCAATAGTGTGGGTAAATCAACTCAGCACAGTGATGCCCAAGTGATCCTATGATGCCTCTGCCCTGGGTGTGGAGACCCTGGGGCAAGAGACCTTGGGAAGCAACGTGGCTCCTGAGCCTCCGGAATGCCTGCCACCTGATTCATTCACTCGGTTCCCTCCCTCCTTTCTCTGAGCGTTTCTTCCGAGGATTTGAGAGGCAGAGGATGGAGAAGAGCTGGGTAGAGGGCACAGCCTGAAGAGTGAGGGGTCAGTGCTGCCCAGCCTTCCCTGGGGGGCAGGCGGCCTTCGGGCAGAGGACCAGGCTGGGTGGCAACAGGGGGCTGCCATGAAGTCAGAGACCACTACTGCTGCATGCCCAGGGCGGGCTGGGAATCGAAGAGCGAATGCCTGAGTGAGGGCGTGAGGTGTGATAAAGTGGCATCAGGGTCACTGGCGGCCGAAAACTAGTGTCTCTCCCTTCTTCTGCATGTTAAGGAAGAATGCTTCACTTGGCGACCTGATGTATGTATGGGTGTATGGGTGTGTGTGTGTGTGTGTGTGTGTGTGTGGTGTAGTGTCTGTCTACATCTGTCTGTTACATGTATAGAGTCATGTGCTTATAGGATGTATTGGTGCTTCCCTAAGATTAGAACACTGTATTTTTTAAATTATGCTTTAAGTTCTGGGGTACATGTGCAGATCGTGCAGGATTGTTACATATGTATACACATGCCATGGTGGTTTGCTGCATCCATCCCCCGTCACCTACATTAGGTATTTCTCCTAATGTTATCCCTCTGCAATCCCCCCACCCCCTGCTATCCCTTCCCTAGCCCCCCCACCCCCCAACAGGCCCCCGTGTGTGATGTTCCCCTCCCTGAGAACACTGTATTTTTATTGTACCTTTTCTGTGTTCAGATACGTTTAGAGGCACAGATACTTACACCTGTGCCATGACTGTCTGCAGTGTTCAGTACAGCAGCATGCTGTTCAGGTGTGCAGCCTAGGAACAATACACTCTATGGTATAGCCAAGATGTATGGTAGGCCACACCATCAAGGTGCGTGTGAGTACACTACAATGCTTGCATGATGACAATATCACCTAATAACACATTTCTCAGAACAGATATCCATTAGAAGCAGCAAGTGACTGTATATAAGAAACACATATGAAATTTAAAGTAGTTTTTTTTTAATTCTATGGAATACTATGCAGCCATAGAAAAGACTGAGTTCAGGCCGGGCGCGGTGGCTCAAGCCTGTAATCCCAGCACTTTGGGAGGCCGAGGCGGGTGGATCACAAGGTCAAGAGATCGAGACCATCCTGGTCAACATGGTGAAAC
>NW_016107517.1:3419816-3447621 GCF_001604975.1 Cebus imitator
AAGAGCGAAACTCCGTCTCAAAAAAAAAAAAAAAAAAGAAAAAAGAAAAGACTGAGTTCATGTCCTTTGCAGGGACGTGGATGAAGCTGGAAGGCATCATTTTCAGCAAACCAACGCAGGTACAGAGAACCAAACACCACATGTTCTCAGTCATAGGTGGCAGCTGAACAATGAGAACACATGGACAGAGGGAGGGGACTATCACACACCAGGGCCTGTTGGGGGTGGGAGCAAGGGGAGGGAGAGCATTAGGAGAAATACCTAATGCATGTAGGGTTAAAACCTAGATGACATGTTGATAGGTGCAGCAAACCACCCTGGCACAGGTAAACCTATGTAACAAACCTGCATGTTCTGCACATGTATCCCAGAACTTAAAGTAAAAAAAAAGAAATAAAAAAGAAAGAAGTGCTGTCCTTTCAACATTTCTTTCTTTGCCCTTCTCCAAGGCTCTTCTGTAGGCAGCTTAAAACTAATTTACATTCTTAAAATTTCTGTAGTAGGGGAGAGGACCATTTTCTTCTTCATCCTTGGGAGCTGTGACCCCACAAATGCGGCGTCTATGAAACCCTGGACATACGGCATCTCTTTGAAGTCCTGCTCACCGCCCCTGGGTGGACGGCTCCCTGAGGCCAACAGGGACCTACTGGGAACCTGCGCCCACTGGCAGCAAGGCTGTTTTCCCAACACTGCTTCCGTTGCCAGCAGGGGTTTTTAAAGCATTAAAAATAAAGGGGAATATGTGTTTGAGTTATTTAGAGGCAAAATTTAAATTTTCTGCTCAAAGCAGCGACAAGGGAAGGCTGTGGGTCGGATGGAGATGGGAAAATATGTAAGTAGGTCAGTGAAGCAGTCACTTACTAAGTAATATCCTGGCAGCCTGCGAGAGTCCATGAGGCGTTCAAAGGGGCCTGACTGAGAGCTTGAAAGGAGTCTCAGCCCTGGGAGGGCAGAGCCAGTGGGGCCTGGAAGCGAGCTGAACTCTGGGAATTGTGCTGTTAGCAGCAGGGGATGGCCTGGGCTTGATCCTCAAAATGAGGAACACCTGAGTGACTGCTGATCTGACTTGGCCATCAGGGGCCACCCTGTACCCCTCCAAGGTGAAACAAGGACGGAGTCGCGCCCCTCCCATGCACGGTACCTGACCACTGAGTGTGTGCACACGATGAACTCGGGCTTGGAGTTCCACTGATGGTAGGTGATGTAGTAGTGAGTCTGCAGCCAAATCCACTGCTGACCTTTGGTCAGAAACCGGTAGCAACACGACTTCCCTTTGCCAAACTGCATCACTGTGAGTAGAAAATAGACACTGCATATAACAAATGTTAATATGAAACTGATCTTTTCCCCAATAGTTACTGTTCAGCTTTCAATACCAAACATGGCTTATTTCCCCGGTTGCCCCATATTTTAAGTGACTATCAGGATAACGGCACGCTGTCATGAATTCTTAAACAGTAGAAGAATGATCCATATACTTTCCCAAATGCTCAGAAGCTTAAAGCGATCCTCAAATAAGGGCAGATGCAGACGGATTTTCAAACTGCAGGTTGAATCAAAAAGAGACCCAGGTTTGCCTGGTACCCATCTTCCTGCTGCAGATGGAGCTGTCTTTGGAGCTGCAGGAGCTCAGGAGAGAGCATCCAGAATTGGCCCGAAAACAGACCTGCCAGCCAGCAACCTCTGGATGGATTCTGTGACTGTCAGTCAGCAGTTCATGCTCAGCTTACACAGTTCTCAAATAAAGAGTCAGGGACAGATGCCTCCACCCCAGGCTTCCTCCTTCCCCACAGCCGCTTGGAGTCCCCCCGACAGTGATGTCTGCTGGTGGCTTCTCTAGGGATGTCCAGAGCAGGATGGATGCTGATGGTGTATCAGCCTGAGCAGGGCAGAAAGAAGGACTACGGATCCAAGGAAGAACAATTGGGGTTTTATTGCCGTAGTGCCTGGAATTTACCACCTCCTCAGGTAAACGGCTAAGAGAAATCTCAACCAGGAAACTGATGCTACAAAAGGACACTGACCTAGAGAATGTGATTATCTGAAGAGGGAAAAAACCCAGCAGATTGAGGGGTGGGCTCTGTAGAGCAAGGACGTCTTGCCCAAGCCACGGAGAAGCCTTTCAAATGCTGAATACTTCTTCACTTGGGGATCTTGTAAATATAGATACCCTGATTGAGTAGGCCTGATTCTACAAGTGTAGCAAACTTCTGTGATGCCTACCCATCTGGTCCTAGACCATGCTTTGAGGGGCAATTAAAGTTTTAATGATTAGCTTTAAATTCTAACAGGCGATCCAGATGGAACTCAAGCCTATTCTTCATTCCCTCTCCATAGAAGAGAAAGTTCTGGCCGGGCACGGTGGCCATGCCTGTAATGCAAGCATTTTGGGAGGCCGAGGAGGGCAGATCACTTGAGGTCAGGAGTTTGAGAACAGCCTGGCCAACATGGTGAAACCCTATCTCTACCAAAAATACACAAATCAGCTGGGCATGGTGGCATACGCCTGTAATCCCAGCTACTCGGGAGGCTGAGGCGGGATAATCGCTTGAACCTGGGCGGCGAAGGTTGCAGTGTGCCAAAATTGTGCCACTGCACTCCAGCCTGGGTGATGGAGAGAGAATCTGTCTCAAAAAAAAAAAAAAATTTCTAATGGGTACTAAAGGTGAGGCATCTTTTAAAGCACAATGTTAGTGGTCAATTCATACATCAGATCAATAGGTCGATGTTCCTGTTCAAAGTTAAGAGTTGGCACTGAAAATACAGCTTCCAGTGGTTAGTTCCTAAAGCCACTTGCTAAGTGAGAACTTGGACAAACTTGTAATTCTTACTCCCCACATCATAAGTCCTATCCCCCATATATCTGCTAATGTGCTTCCCTCTTCTGTGGCAAAGAGCCTTCCTTGACCCCCACCAGTGGTGAGGGTCCTCTGGAGCCCCCCCAATATGCTGTGTACATCCCCTTCGATGCATCGACAACATTCTACAAAGTCACCCATTTCTGGCTTTCCCAGCAGACCTGCCCTGCAGGACAGCAAGCAGGTACTGATCATCCCCATATGCCAGCCTACTCAGTATCTGGCCTATGGCTAGTGACCAATACACATCTGCTGATGAAAAAACAGTCATGAGAATTCGGTATTTTATGTCTGAAATGTATGGCATAACTTAAACAAAAATCCCTGCATCACCTTAGTTTCTTAATTAGGTTTAAACAGGGCGCTTGTCTGGATGGTAGTGGGAAGGTGCTGGGGTTTGGGGCCAAGTTAATTCCAGGTGAAAACCTGACATGGGGATAAATGCCGATGAGGGCCTCCACCATGCCCCCAGATCATCTCAGAGAACACCAAGTTCCCCACCTTAAAAAGAAACCAGGTAACGAGCAGAGACTTCTGGAGTCCCAGAGCACTGCTGTCCGGGCCCCTATGGAGTGCAAGGCCCCCACGCCTGGGCTGGGCAGTGGTACTCACGGTGCTGGTGGCACCTGGCCAGGAGCTCCAGGTCATCGATGTGGTAGTAGTCATAGCCCGAGGTTCCCAGCACTTCAAAAGGCAGGTATCCTATGATTGGAGGCGCTCTGCACAAGGACAGGGGGGACTTGTCATCAGGGAGGTGACACACTGCAGGGCTCACCCTGGTGGCCATACCTTGCCATGAACAGGACTGCACGTTTCATGATCAACATGGAGGCCTCATTTCTCAAGAACAAGGCGAGAAAAATAACTTTGCAATGGTCTAAAACACAGAGGCTGTGTTTTCTAAAGGACTCAACTTTTTTTTTTGGCAGTAGGTACTCCTTTCCCTTGGCATAGCTTGGCCAGAATAACAATAAGCTTTATCGCTACTGGGTAATTAAAACCAGCTACAGATCGGGTCAGCCTAACCCCAAAGCATAATACAAAATGAAAGGGTGGGGTGGGGGGATTTGGAGTTCTTCACCTGAAAATAATGTTACAAAGGAAAAAATAAAGATTAGGCTAAAGGATCAAAGGATGTTGAAAACAATGAGATGAGAGATTTCTCTCATATTTGCTGCTGCCTTACTGGGAGCTGGGAAGGGCCCCAAGTAAGGATCATCCCAAAGATGCCCCGGGGCTGAGGCATCTGACCCAAACACAGAACATATTCACGATGCAGCAGATGTAGTCGGAGAGAAACCACCCACCCTTGGCAGGGAGACAGTCCTTCTCCTTCAATGGGCCAGGGCCGACTCACCTCTCCCAAGGAGAGCCTGGCTCACGCAAACAAGACTTGAGAAGGGCCCAACCCAAATATGTTTTTCTTTTCACAAACCTGTGATCCAGAAATAAAAATTTCCATTCCAAGCTATGCCTTGAAGTGAATTCCTCTAAAGGTTCGTCAACTATGCACATTTCCTGTATTGGAAGCAGAAAAAAAAAAAGTTGCTTGGGTGCCAGATGCTCACCCTAGGTTTGTTCAAGAGGAACGCATGGTGGGTAACAGAAGTTAAAATCATTTCGAGCAAGTCTCCAAGTTGTGTTGGACTGAAACTCATCATCTGTAGCTAATTTCGGTATTAGCTGATACTAAATGTATTTCACAAGCTGGGGAAAAATACCTAGGAGCCAAAATGTCACACCATCCCTTCCCATTATCGAGAAGTGTGGTAAACATGTGGAAAATGGCTTTTCATCTGAATCTGAATTACTCATTTAACTCAACATTCATGCCGTAGACATTGAAGCAATCACAGATGAGAGAAGGCAGACAAACCCCCAACACTCCGACACTTGGTTCTCACCCAGGCCTGCCCTGAATGGTATTAACGCCGGTGTGAAAGGTAGGAAGATTTACATTTATCGAACAGCACCTCTGCAGGCTGAACAGCAAGGGATGTTGTCTTCAAACAAAACAGCTTGCAGAAACGGGGTAGGGGAAAGGGCGTGTTTGCAGGCATGGAAGCCAGACACTTCGATTTTCAAAGCCAGTGACAACTTCACTGAAATTTATTCTCTCCCAAAAGACCATTAACTACATGTAACAAAATGTGACTCAATCACAACAGCTCCGCAGAGGTGCCTCTCAGGTACTTGCCTTTAAGAATTGCGGTGTTGCCAGACGAACAGTGGCAATGAAGCAAACCTCCTTTCCTAGTGGCACCCGGCAAGGTCTTGAAAGGGTGTTGTCAAAACCGTTACAGGAGGGGCTAGGCACTGGGGGGTTGGAAAGAGGAGGACACATAGGTTAGCCCCATCTGGTGACAGCAGCCAGCCCCTAGCTGGCTTAGCTCTAAGCCAAGCACTGCCCCCAGGGCTTATGTACAGTATATTAACTGATTTCATTCTTACAACTGGATGAGTTAGGCCATACTATTATTCCCATTGCACAATAAGGAAACTGAGGCACAGGGGGACGTAACTTGTGCAAGACCAAAAAGCTTGCTAGAGCTGGGATTTGAGTCCATGCTGGTCAGCAGTATTCAGCACTGCCTCTCACTTCCACTAGCCCTATGGCTTATTATGATGGGAAAAACAGTCGACAAAATGGGAAGACAGGCCGGGCACGGTGGCTCACGCCTGTAATCTCAGCACTTTGGGAGACCAAGGCAGGCAGATCACTTGATGCCAGAAGTTCCAGAGCAGCCTGGCCAACATGGCAAAACCCCGTCTCTACTGAAAAAGAAAAAAAAAAAAGAAAAGAAAAAAATTACAAAAATTAGCTGGGCATGGTGGTGCGTGCCTGTAATCCCAACAACTTGGGAGGCTGAGGCATAAGAATTGCTTGAACCTGGGATGTGGAGGTTGCAGTGAGCCAAGATCATGCCACCACACTCCATACTCTGTTCCCCCCACCAAAAAAAAAAAAAAAAAGAGAAGACAGCCGCATTCTGCAGTAACAGTTCAAATACTCACTTCAGCCAGTGTTTTAAGGTGAATTCCATAGTCAGACAGTGTTCCTCACACTGATAGTTCCAGAGAAAGTAAGGATGTCTCAGCATCATTGACACCCC
Organism: Cebus imitator; assembly: GCF_001604975.1. NCBI lineage: Eukaryota > Metazoa > Chordata > Mammalia > Primates > Cebidae > Cebus > Cebus imitator. The sequence goes on from NW_016107517.1 coordinate 3,425,788, forward strand.
TTCCCCACCCCCGTCTTGGCTGGCACACCTGGGGTTCAGGGGCCTCTGTCCTCAAACTCCCCCTTGGGAGCCGAGGCTGATGCAAGGGCTGGGCCTGGGTCACTAAGGAGACGGGCTCAGGATTTAGGGTCATCCCTAGAGGAACACAACGCCTACAACAAAGCTCGCCACTTCCCTAGTGAGGCCCAGGTGACAAAATCCACTCTCACGCACCTTCTTATGCCTTCTCACATAAGTCTGGGAAGGCATTACTCTCCTAAGCGCAGAAAGCTTCTATAATTAACCATGATCACTCAGAAACTACAGAGCAGGGATGCCATCAAGTTTCTGGGCTCCAGGCCCAGGGTTCTAACAAGGCAGACGTGGGGATTATTCTAGGCCCACACCCATTGGACCACATCATGGCGCCAGCCCACACCTCTGGCAGCCTCGGCAAAGTCTCTGTGAGACTCAATCCCTGCCTTCAGGGCAGCTGTGGAGAACCTACTGACCTTCTGAGCTAGAGAAAAAGTCAGCTACTTTTAGATGGAATTTTCTAGGTGGGATAAAGGATCCTGTTAAACAGGAGAAAAAGCAATTTACTGTGTATGTGGAATTCTCAAAGTCGGTGCCCTGGGGACCCTGGGCACTGCTGCCTGGGCCCTAAACAGATTAGTGAATTCAGAACTCTGGGGTGAGGCCCAGGCACTGGCCTTTTTGAAGGCTCTGCAGGTTCACCAGCATGCAGCCAGGCTGAGGATCCCCATGGCTGATAAACTATGCTGCATTTTCTTTTTACAATGGAGTTGATTATATGCTGCATATTCTGAACTATCACGATGTTCTCCAAGATAATGAGGAACATACCAAGCATCAGAAAGCTAAATCATTATAGAATGAAATCTGCAAGGTTTTCTTTGGATTTTAGCTTTCCAATCACTTTTAAAAATCTATACATATATTTATAGGTTTCTAAAAGATTCTATAACGTGGTCTTCTCTCCACTAACATGAATAAATTCATTTTACCAAACAGATTCTCTGAATTCATTCACGTAAATACTAATGTTTTCAAACATGAATATAAAGTGGGCAAAATAAAAAATAGTGGTCTCTGGAGAGCTTACATCTGTCACAAGTTGGCTTAGGCTATTGCAAATGAATTTGTAGGATGAGCCAAGAAACTTATCAAAGGGAAGGAAAACAATTCCACATAAGGGAAGGGTCTGCAGATGTGAACATCTGTGTAATAGAAGACACTAAAAATCTTCCCAGATGTGAAATACTCTCTCTGCTTGCATCTAAGATATATTACCCAGCCAGACAATGACTAATAAAATTCTGACTCTTTCAGAATACCAAGATCTTCCAAACAAACTTCTGAGGACCTCCCAGGAATTTAAGAGAAAGCCTCCTTAATCTATCCCTAAATGATGCAACTTCTTTGAACGATTCTTTCAGCTGTTAAATTCCTGTGCTCTGTCAGAAATGTCTTCCCTGATTCACTGTGAGAAGGGGACAGAAAAGGACTCTGAAGTGGAAAGTAGCTGCCTCAAAACATCCTGGCTCTGGTTGCTTCTTGAAGGGCAGCAGAGACCTAGATCATGGACATTAGGTGGGTGTTTTGCGGAGCTTCCTGTTGGCCTGGCTGCTCCCCAGGGTGGTTTTATCTGCTCTTTTATAGCAACTAAGTCTTTAAAGATGAAAATTCGTTCCTGAAAGGGAAGTTTCATTATTGCTTGTAGCCTGGGCTTGATGAGCTAGATATTTTGCAGATGTCCAGAACGGAGCAACGTCTCGCCTCAAGACACTTTTCCCACCAGAAAACTTAAAAAACTGAGGGCATGGTCAAGGGTGATAATAAATCAAGGATGAATGTTTTAATAGAGACCAAGAAGGAAACATGGGGGAAAACTAAGGCAAAGAAGATGCTCTGAACATTTTTCCAGTTGCATTTGAAATAACTTTTCCCTGCAGCATGAGTCTTCCTGCGTATTCTAGAGGCAACACAGGCACACACTGTTCCCTGGGACTTCAGAGTCATATTTAGCACTTAGAATAACTTCTCTGGCACTTTGTATCCCAAGGTATTTTAAAGACATTAATTAAGGATTCAATTAGTTGTTTCAATTTAAGTAATAGAAAGAATATATCTAATTACTACTGGCTTCCTGAGACTCTCAGAAGGATTAACCACCAAATGCAGGAGCAGCCCTGTTTTCTGAGATCTCTGACCACTCACGATATAGAGAAAAGCAATTCACTCTTGCTACATTTCCCTCCCTAGGGTCATCTTACTCAAAATTGACCTTACTCTTGCCCGAAGCTAAAATATAGCTTTCCCCACAGCAGGAATTGGGGCTCATCCTCTGTCTCCAGCTCTGAGCAGGTGTCCTGTGCACAAGTGCTCAACACGTGTTTGTTAGATGGACCGCCCATGAGATGACCCGGCTTAGCTCTAAACCCTAGCTTAAGGTTCAGTTTGGGAAGCCACCATCTCATCCTTGCCAGTAACTACCACACAGGCTTTGGGACCCCAAGGTGGCTTCCCCTCTGCAGTGTGACCCAGCTGGGTGCAGCTGATGGCCCGTCCACTCTGCCAGCTGTGGAAGGTGCCTCTAGCACATGGCCTGGGTTCCACTGGCAGGCAGGTGAACTCACTGCCCGACTGATACATTAACACAGGTCAGCAGGAGGCCTAGTCAGGGAAACTGCTGCAAATCAGCACGTGGCAATCACCACTCTGTGATGGAAAACAGAGCAGGTATGTGCCGTGGGCTTCTGCTTGCAGAGATGCAGTGCCTGCTTGCTTTTTTGAGACAGAGTCTTGCTGTGTCCCTCAGGCATGAGCCACCATGCCAGGCTAATTTTTATACTTTTAGTAAAGACGGGGTTCCACCATGTTGGCCAGGCTGGTCTTGAACTTCTAACCTCATCCACCTGCCTCAGCCTTCCAAACTGCTGGGATTACAGGTCTTGATCCACTGCACCTGGCCTCGTGCCTTCTTGATGATCTTCCTATTAAAACGGTCCACAGGTTACCATGTCCTGAAACTTTCATTACACTCTCTAACTTCAGAGACTCTGAAAAAGTTTTGTCCTGGGCTGGCATTCTTGGTATTCCCAAACCAGGAGAGTCCCAGAGACTCAGAATGACTTATGTCTGCCTCATTTGGAAGCAGCCAAGGTTGGCTTCCTAGTCTGTCTGATGACACAGGTGAGCTCCCAAATCAGCCATCATGAGGAGAAAAAAATGACAATGAAGGCAGGAAGATCTCAGGTGATGGAGAACTTTTTTCAAAAGGGCTCAGGAAGGAGCAAGGGAGATGCAGAAATGGTAATAGCATTAGTTAACAGCAAAAGAATGCGAAGAGCTGGAGAAAGATGCCCAGCTCTGTTCCACTGAGTTATCGGCTCAGTCATCAGAGCAATTAAGTTTATTCTCATCAGAGATGACCTGCTTATGATAAATTAGTTGCAACGGCTGGAAGAAAACATACCAATAGTCCACAAGGAAGTGACAAAGAGCTTTCTCAGCACTTCTTGAAACAAATGAAAAACAAGGCTGACGGGTATCTGGGAAGATGTGAAACTTTCAGTGATGAGGTTTTGTTCCAGAAAGAAGAAAGTTCTTAAGCCCCAGTTGTGATAAACATCCAAAACGTTCAGGCTATGGCTTTGGAATGTTGAGGTGAAAATAACTTTCTGCACATTCATGAGAAGTCATCTCCCACTGATTAAGCCCTATTTTCAGGCTCATTTTTTTCTCTTCATAGTGTTCTGAGTAGCCAGGTGACTGGGTTCTCAGGAGAGCAGTGTGATCATCCTGCCCACTTCTTGGCAGGGCACTGCCTACCTTACCCAGGGCATGTTTGGCCCTTTCCTGTTTCCTTTCTTTCAGTTGTTTTGCATTGAGAAGAGCAACGTTGGAGAAAAGGCAGGAGCCACAAGACAGAGCTGGGGCTTTGCAATTTTTTTTTCTTTTTTGAGACAGGGTCTCACTCTTTTGCCCAGGCTGGAGTGCAGCGGTGTGATCTTGGCTCACTGCAGCCTGGATCTCCTGGCTCAAGTGATCCTTCCACCTCAGCATCCCACAGGTGTGAGCCACCACACCTGACTAATTTTTTCTTTTTCTTTAAGAGACAGAGTTTTGCCATGTTGCCGAGGCTGATCTCGAACTCCTGAGCTCAAATGATCTGCCCACCTGGCCTCCCAAAGTGCTGGGATTACAGGTGTGAGCCACTGTGCCCAGCCCAGATTTTCAATTTGCTGGATTAAAAAATGACTCTAAAAGGAAACTACATGTCTTACTCAAATCACCTGGCAATCATTAACTAAAATGAGTATTTTTCAGGGCCGGAAGAGTGTAACAGCGATGAGAAGCTATCCACTAGATGGTTGGTGTGGATGGCTCAAATTATTTGTATGTTCAGGAAAGTGAACTCCCCTAGTCCCTGTCTTCCAAGTGGATCTCTCATGCACATTTTTATCACAATTATGGGACAACTTGTATGAAAGTTTCTCCTACTCCCAGGCTGAAATGAGCAGAAAGATGAAGTTGCTGAAAAGTCTGACCATTCCTCATTGTTCCATTTTAATGAACTCTAGATGTCTGTGCAGGATGATGCCCTTGGGTCACAGTTTTTTGTATCATGATTTTACCTCCTCTGGGATCTCTCCAGCAGCACTGACAGCTGCAGGGGAAGGAGGGCCTGATTCTTTGCTGGGTGGCGGGGACACTCTGCTTCCCACTCAGCATCTTGAGTAGATGAGACACTTCTTCCACGAAGCCGTCCACACTCGTGTCTTTGTTCCCAGTGAGGTCTGGCATGTATGTTCTTTGTTCCCTTCACTGAGGCATCTCAATTAAGCTCAGCGAGGAAAAATTCCAGCCATCCCAAAGCCATAAAATGAGGCAACCTCCAGAAATCCCACGGAACATACAGAATCGAGTGTTGTAAGCTGAAAAGCCTCCACTTCTGCCAGTATTTCAAATCTGGTTGCACGGTTAGAGGCGAGTAGGTAAAACGAGGGCAGGGAAACTTTTATACTCTGGTGTGTGGTTTCTGGAAAGCCCAGAGTGGAATGTTTGCCGAGGGTGACCTATTTGGAACCACACCAGCGACTTTTGAAATACTGCTTTCTGGATTTGTCAGACGCACATCTAAATCAAGTCTGGAGGAGGAGCAAAGGCTCGGAGAAAGGATTGCCTTCTTCTTGCATGAAGCTATCTCTCAGGAACTGGAAGCCTGCGTATTAGGACCCCTTAGCAAAGACCTTTCACCATGCCTTTGAAAATCACCTGGCTGGTTTCTTTCCACTAACAGTGGTCAGATGGAGCTGCAGGACATGGGTGCCTGGGGTCTGAGAAAGGAGGCACTATATCGCCGGAGAGGCAAAAGAGATGGGATGGTTTTGTCTGAAAGCATCTCTCTTTTGTTTTTTAAAATATTTGTTACAAGCAAACATAGCCCTAAATAAAGTCATCTCGTTTCAGCTCTACTCTGGAAACAGCCGACTAGAGGAAGACAAGGGCTGCTCCTACCAGTGGTCCATGCCACTGCTGCTGCCTGGCCAGGTCCAGCATGGGCTTTTCAGGGGAAGAGAATGGGACATGGGGTTACATATCCCAGCTCAGAGTCCTCCAAAAAGCTTTGCACAGACTGGGATAGAAACTGTCCTCAAGTGAAACTCTTCTAAAAAAGACTACTTTCTTGTCCCATTTCCTGACACATATTTCTTCACATTTATTAAAAATCTAGGTTAAAGATGTGAAGTCCTGTCTTCCCTCCCCTGCCCCCAGAACATCTGTGGCAAATGATGAAGTCCTAAGGAGTGACCAAAATGTGCGAACACTCAAGTAGGGGAAAATTCCACTTGGCTCAAGGACCTGGGCAATGGCTGCTGTGTTTATGCTGCCAAAGTGAATGGGGGCAGAGGAGAGGGGGGCATCGTGCACTGGGGAATCTGGACATGTTCAATTGGAGAGTGTCATGTCACCTCGTTCACCAGAGCAAAGGGGCTTTGTTCCTCCCTTCCCCTCAAATTTTTATGAACTCAGCCCCATCATGTACAGAGCCCGACAAATCCCAGGCAGCCATGTGGGCAAGCAGACAACCAGATGGGATCCCCGTCCGTGTGCGTCGAGCCTCACCCAGAGCACTCTCCAGCTCAGCCTCACCCTCTCTCCTCTGCCACGAACCTACACATCTCTCTGTGATTTGGGGCCTACAGCTTCCTTGTTGATGTGATTTTTGAGTGGTGGCCCAAGGACTCTCTCAGCCTTGGGCCAGCCCAGCTGATCAGATGAGCAAGAAGAGAGTGTGTTAGCCATGGAATACTATACAGCCATGAAAAGAATGAAAACATGTCCTTTACGGCAATATGGATACAGCTAGAGGCCATTATCCCAAGCAAATTAACACAGAAACAGAAAACAAAATACCACATGCTCTCACTGATAAGTGGGAGCTAAATGTTGAGTACAAATGGACATAAAGATGGGAGCAGTGGATACTGGGGGCTGCTGGGGAGGGGGAAGGAGAGAAGGGGTGAAGGCTGAGGGGCTGCCTATGGGGTGCTGTGCTCACTGCTCAGGTGACAGGATCAGTGGTATTGCAAACCTCAGCATCAGGCAGAGTTCCCATGTGACAGACCTGCACATGTACCCCCCGAATCTAAAATACAAGTTAAGATGGGTGCATGGCTCATGCTTGTAATCCCAGCACTTTGGGAGGCCAAGGTGGGAGGATTGCTTGGGCTCAGAAATTTGAGACCAGCCTGAGTAACACGGTAAGACCTAATCTCTACAAAAAAATAGAAGAATCAGCCAGGTGTTACAGCATGCACCTGTAGTCCCAGCTACTTAGGAGGCTGAGGTGGGAGCATCTCTTGAGCCCAGGAGGTGGCAGCTGCAGTGAACCATGACGGCGCCACTGCATTCCAGTCTGTGCGACAGTGAGACCTTGTCTCAGAAAAAACCAAAATGCTGAAATATTTTCAAAAGAGCGAGAGAGGGTATCAGAAGCATGTGGCAGGGGTCCTGGGTAGGCACGTCAGGTAAGGGGGCCTCCAAACACCCAGGAAGCTGAGGTGAGGTGGGAGGCACAGAGCCCACAGATGAACTTCTCCAGCCACGCACTGCTGCTTCAGAGGCCCTCAGTGTGGACAAGTCACAAGGCACCAGAATTGACACATTCCAGTATCCACCTAAGTTCAATCTCCACTTTGGATTTATGGCCAAAGACGTAGCTGCAGCCCTTCTGTGTGAGTATGCTCTATCCCCAGAGCACTGTGGAACTGGTCGAGGACAGCTCTGTTAGCTCCCACGGAAGAGTGTTATCTCTCTGAGTCTCAAGTCTTTGATCAGAACAGGGTTCAGACCAAAGACTTGAGACTCAGAGAGATAACACTCTTGAAATCCACCAGCTGTGTCCTGGGGCCAAGTTCAAGGAGCCTCAGTTTAGGTCAACCTACTTTTATACGCTGTTTATTTATGTTCTAGGTAAGGACTGTGCTAGGCCCAGGAAGCAGGTGCAGTGAGTAAGGGTTGCTGTCCTTTCCATTCCATTATTTATTAAAAAAAAAAAAAAGCAGGCATCAAATAAGAATGTACCATGTAACACTGTACCGACTAAATAGCCTTGCAGAAATGCTACTTTTCACGATAATGGACCAAGGTGGGTTTCCTAAATAGTTATTTAAGGTGTGAGCTGATGTCCTATAAAAATAACAACAAGGCCAAGGCGGGTAGATCACCTGAGGTCAGGAGTCTGAGACCAGCCTGGCCCACATGGTGAAACCCCATCTCTACTAAAAATACAAAAATTAGCTGGGCATTGCGGCACATGCCTGTAATCCCAGCTACTCAGGAGGCTGAGGCAGGAGGATTGCTTCAACCTGGGGGTGGAGGTTGCAGCGAGCGCAGATTGCGTCACTGCACTCCAGCCTGGGCAACAGAGTGAGACTCCGACTAAAAAAAAAAAATAACCAATGATAGTGGTCATTTTTCTTCTATACATATTACATATTATTTTTTCAACTTTTGCCACACCTGGGAACTTGGGGAAGTTGTACGGGAAGGCTGTGTAATGGCCATGTTTTCTAGTTTCTTTTTCTTTTTTTTGAGACACAGTTTTACTGTGTCCCCCAGGCTGGAGTGCAGTGGCATAATTTCAGCTCACTGCAAACTCTTCCTCCCAGGTTCAAATGATTCTCCTACCTCAGCCTCCCAAGTAGCTGGGATTACAGGTGCCAGCCACCACACCCAGCTAATTCTGTGTTTTTAGTAGAGACAGGGGTTTCCCAGTGTTGGCCAGGCTGGTCTCAAACTCCTGACCTCAGGCAATCGGCCTGCCTCTGCCTCCCAAAGTGCTGAGATTACAGGCGTAAGCCACCACGCCCGGCCCACATTTTCTAGTTTCTGTATTTGATGCTTTGACATCTGGAGCCTTGCTGGTGCTGGACGAACTGCCTCTCCTAGGGTTAGCCAATTCCTAGGGAGGACAAAAAACTCACCTTCCAGGTACCTTTCATATGCAAACCAACCCACCTAGAGCCCACACCCGACCCAGGTCCTTCAGCCTCCCACCTTCTGGGCCCTGTCCCCTGCCCTAACCAACCCCGGGCAGGCACCAGATAATTAGGGACAGCTCCTCCTTCCCGGAGTCCACTTATTCAAACTCAACAGTGCCAAGCCTGCCTAACCTCTCTCACCCATTGTTTTTCTTGGAAGGTACAGTAAAGGTTCCCTCAGCCTCCTGACCAATCCCGGTGCTTCTCTGTGTGGTCCTGCGTGGTGGGCCATGTGTGCCTCCTGTTCCCAGGGACCCGTGAGCATGACCCTGTGCTAGTTCTACGTCTAATCTTTTAAGGAACCAGCACACACATTTAAAGCGAATTCCAAATCACTGTTTACATTAACTCAATGATAAAGTTGTCTGGGAGGAATTCCATTACATTCTCTACATAATGGCACTGGAATCACACTAGGGCAGTGCTTTTCAAAGCCCATGACCCCTGGAATTGGAACACACAGCGCTCCCCAGCTGCACATTCCTGGGCCCTACCCTCCCATTTCCTGAGCTAGACTCTTCAGGGCAAAGCCCGAGAATCTGCATTTTAACAAGTTGTCTCACCTTAACAAGAACCACTGCACCAGGGCTAGTACGTCGTGTTCTCTACAAGGTGCCTCTTAGGTCAGTTTCTTTAACTGAGTAGCCCAGCGAGCCTCCATTTACTTCTTTGTGTGGTTCATTAAACTTTTCATTTCATGAAGTCTGGGCAAGCCTTTCAGATCAGTAGGATGAGGCATGCTTAGGTCTTGGTTTCATCTGGCTTTGCCCAGATCTAGGGGCCCACTTGGGAAGATGGACCTCTCACCACTTCCAACCATCTTAAGCCCTGGACGGGTCTGTTCCCAGAAGGGCCTCCCAGTGAGCCAAGGAGCCTACCATCCAGGCATAAGCCCTGAACACTGGACCTGGAAATCGTGCTGGCAGGATCACACTAAAGGTTTGGCATCTAGTTGGAGCCTTTTAAACAAAGCATGTATATTTATGCAAATAACATACAACGAAGGACCATCTGAGGTTGAGGGAAAAATCCTGGTTAGCCTCGGTGTGAGGACGTGGTGCCATTACTTTGGCTGTTTCTAATAGAAACTCTGGTGTGACTAATTTGACTGGGGGAACAGACCCACCACATCCAGAGAGAAACCGTGGTAATGAACACAGCAGAAGTCCATGCTGTCATCGTCTGCTCTCTGTGTCTCCCCCTCATTTCTGCAGCCCATCTTTCTGTTTTTGTTTCCTTTGGTATTTTTCTCATTTCCTCTTCCTTTCCCCATTCCCTGTCAATTTTTATGATTATTATTTTTCCATCTTTGCTGTTTTATGAAATGTTCGCTGTTTCAAAGTTATTTGTTTTGTGATGAGTTTGGGGGAGCAGAGAAAACAAAATGCTGGCCTTCCTGGGCTCGGCCTGTCACCAAGTTGGCTGTGGGCTTGGTTTCTGAATTCCTGGCCTCATGCCTGCATTCCCATTTTGCATGGGTCAAAAGTAAAAACAAGTGTTTTAGTCTAGTTCAGAGCTATTGTCTCTGCAGCCAGAATTTGGACAATTAGGTATCCAGGTAATTTCAGAAAATAAGATTTTGCTGCTTTGCTTATCCTGCTTGATAATTCATCCAATGCAGATTGCTGGCTGATTGTAACATGGCCCCTTTGCTGTGCATTAGGGCCACAGTGAGCAGAAGAGCTACGGACCAGGTCTACTAAAACACGCTCACAGCGGTACTGCAAGGGGAGGGAGAAAATGCAGAAGGCAAGGTGATGGATCTTCAAGTCACAATGAAGCCCTGTTTGGCGGAGTAGCCCGGTTGAGCCTATTCTTTATTAACTGTAAGCTGTTTTGCACAGTACAGAATTATTTCATCAGCTGAAGATAAATAAACGAATAACATGTGTTTCAGTGGCACTGTGTGCACTGACACAAACAGGTGTGGGAGTGTGTTCTTCTCGAACGGGAGAGAACATTGATGAGAACGAAAACACATCTTGGGAACTTGAAAATTCAAATGCAAATGTGAAAAGCGCACGTTCTCCCTCCTCCTCCCTGGGTGATTCTTAATGCCCCCATGTGCACGTTTGCATGAGAAAAGACACTGTCAGAATTATATGACAATTAAAGCTTACCATTGTTGTAAGAGCGAAAATTTCCTACAAATTTTATGTATTCATAAGTTGGAAATTCCTTTGGGTTCAAGCTGCCTCTGAGAAGGTGGCAATAAAACTCTAAATCGCTGTCAGCTGGGCCGTTAAAGGAAGAAGAGGAGAGAAAGGGGTCGTGAGCATCGCACAGACTCAGACTAAACAAGAAATGTCTTTGTGAAAACTCTACGGGATTTAGTCTACACATGGCCAGGCTAGTTCTCTCATTACGACTGACTTTTGGACCTGGTCTGTAACTCTTGTTGCACGGGTTTCCTTCCATAGCTCACAGATATTCTACATTCCATTCGTGGACCCAATTAGTCTTAATTTGCCCCCAGATGTCTGTGGTTGGTAATGTCGGCATTGATTAATTCCGGTTGTTTTCATATGGTATATTAAAATAAAGCGGCTCATATAGAGCTGCTCCCTTTAATTTTTTTGCTTTGCTTTAAAGTAAAATCAGATGTACGACAGGACAGATTGTTCATGGAAAATGGACTCAGGCTGGCACTGATGCAAGCAGCTTTGCTACCTCATGCAATTGTGTATGCTTCATTAAGGGACACGTGGTTCACGAGGCATCAAGGTTAGCCTTCCACCCAGGTTGCCAAATATTTTGATAAAAACTTCTAAATTCCACAGAAAACACAAATGTATATAAATAACCAGACGACAGCCTCAGGAGGACAGAATTTGGATTTTTGACCTAATTATTCAGTTTTCAGTTGGTTTCTTCATAGTATACAAATTTAGCATCATAGTGTCCTCCACGATGAGCTGATTGTTCACTGATGTTTGCACTGTTTCTTACTAAAAGACTCTCATGTAAAAAAAAAAGGAATCTTGTCATATACACAAAATAAATTATTATTCTTGAGTTCTCTGCTTTCAAATTTTCCACATAAAAGCCAAATGTCTTACATATTCCAAATTCCAGTTTTAGCTTTAAACCTAAAATATACCTCTAAGGATCTTGGAAATGTTCTGAGTCATGAGGAAAATTATTCTTAAAATTAGTTCTCCCTTCTTAATTCATTCTAACCTCCTTTCAAAAGCAAAATTCATATCTTCCTAGCTTGTAAAACCAGAAAAAAATAAACTTACATTTTAAGTATTCTGGGGAGGGGGAATCCGTCACAAGCATATGGGAAGAAAGGATTTTATAAACTTCTGAATGTTCTTGTTCTGGGAGGAAATTTAACAAATTCTGATCCATGACATCCGACTGAAAAAGAAAACAAAGGACAAAGGTACACCCTCAACGAAGATGAAAAACAAAAGCAAAAACAGAAACTGAATGTCCACAACAACGCAGAACTGGTTCCCGAAATGGAAAGTTCAGTATCTGATTTTCTGGGGAGACTCTCAGTTTATCACTCTATCGTTTTAAATAGTAACCTAAAAGCTTGTATTTGTTCAAATGTGTACATGCTGTTGTCTGTGGGCCCAGGAGGGAACTAAGAGTGAAGTCAGCAGATGTAGGAAGGACTGAGTCCTCCTCTTGCCTGAGAAGTGCCGTTTGCCGACACTCCTGTGTGCTGGTGAGCAGCATGGCTCCTGTGCACACCCAGTGCAAGGCCTATCACTTATTTAAATGGCTCCAAAGAGCCCATGGGGTTCCTTCCCTGACCCTTAGGGCAGCAAAGGGCTGCCTGTCTACTTCTTAAAGGTCTCTAAGTTATGGGATGGCACATTTTTTCTGAGTGCCTGGGCACTGTGATTACAAAATAAATATAACGTAGAGTTGAATGCTGTCCAATAGAACCGTCTGTGATGATGGAAATGGTCTGTAATCTGCACTGTCCGTAACAGGAGCCACTAGCCACATGGTTACTGAGCACTTGAAACGTGGCTAGTGTGAACAAGGAACTGAGTTTTAAATTTCATTTCTTTTTTTTTGGGACAGAGTTTTGTTCCTGTCGCCCAGGCTGGAGTGCAATGGTGTGATCTTGGCTCATTGCAACCTCCACTTCCCAGGTTCAAGTGATTCTCCTGCTTCAGCCTCCTGAGTAGCTGGAATTGCAGGTGCCCACCACCATGTCCGGCTAATTTTTTGTATTTTTAGTAGAGACAGGGTTTCACCGTGTTGGCCAGGCTGGTCTTGAACTCCTGACCTCAAGTGATCTACTGCCTCAGCCTCCCAAAGTGCTGGGATTAAAGGCATGAGCCACTGTGCCCATTTAATTTTAATTGAAATGTAAACAGCCACATGTATCTAGTGGTTACTATATTGGATATGCAGGTAGGAGCTCAAAGTGGACAGAGGAGACAGGCAGGTCTCTTTCTCAGTTTCCCTCAATAAACTAATCCACTCTCACAGCTTCAAACATGATCTGTATACGCTTTCAGGTTTGAATATCCAGCCAACTCTCTCATGTGCCAGCCTCAACCATCCAACTGCCACTCAGCTGCTCCGTGGGGACCAGGGATGCACACATGTCCCCAACATCGACATCCTTTCCTTGTTTGCATCTCCATCAATAGTATCATCAGCTGGCCATCTGCCTGTCCCAGACACCCTGGGGCCATCCTTGTCTCCTCTCCTTCTCCTCCTCATCCTCAAACCAAACAACGTCCAAGTGCTGCCTGTTTTTCTCCCTCTCATTCTCTGCTCCAACCACTTTTATTTCTCCAGCTTCCACCCTAGTCCTGACCCCCATCCTCTCTGTTGGGAATGATTTGGCCAAACTGGTCTTCCTGCATCCACTTTGGTGCCTGTTCAATTTGTTCTCCATCAGCCGTCAGAGGAGCCTCATATAGATCAAGTCACAACTGTCTCTTGCCTTCTGACTGCTCCAGGAACAAAGCCTCAAGTGCTCAACACACGTTCACGGCTCTGCACATCTCAGCCTCTACCTGCCCTCGGCTCCCGGCACTTCTCTACCTGCCCTCGGCTCTGGTACTTCTTTAACCCTTCCGAGCCTTTTTTCCTCCAGTTTTCCAGGCTTGCTTCTCCCTCTGAGCCTCCCCTGGGCTGTTCCCTCCGGCAGAGACATGCAGCACCCCTCCCCTTGTGTTTAACAAATGCCTATGCAGCCTTCAGGTCCCTGCTTTGAAGTCACCTCCTCTGAGAAAGAACCAGGTGACACCCCACACCCCCACTGATGATTTAAGGGCCTCTGAGGGGACTATGACCCCCTTGATGGGACATCAGATGACCAGTATCATGGCAAGGCAGGTGAGAGCTCAGAGCTCAGGCTTGAAAGCAGGTTCTCCCTTCCAAGCTGCATTTTCCTCAGTTGCAAGATGAGGAAACTGTGAGGGGTCCATGAGCTTACTTGCCTCCACTGCTGATAAAACAGCACATGGCAGACATTCAATACATGCCAAGTGTGACTAGGCACTGAATGACCAATTACAGAGTGACTACAAGGGCCGCTGCACCACAGTGATGTTTTCCTGTACATCTACGTGCTGACCTGTGCACTCCACTTCCCTCCCTCCAAGAGGAGCTTCAGGAGAGCAGGGCCCAGTGCCTTGATCACCGCCACATCCCTGGTGTCCAGGATGGTGCCCGGCCTTCGATAAGAACTCACTGACCAGCTGAAAGAATAGCATGGCCAGCACTGTAACAGGCATGAAAACAAGGTGACCAGAGAACACTGCGGATGGCGTGCTGCCTCCAAAATGATGGGGTAGGGGAGATTCCTGGGGAAGAATTCCTGGAGGGAGGAATCCTAGAGTGGGAACTGGGGGAGAAGACAGTGTCTGCCAGACAGTCAGGGTGGGGAGGTGGTCCAGGCAGGGCTCAGCAGGCAGAGGCATGAGATGGGCATCCTGACAGCACTGCAGGAAGGTGGAGAACAACGGGAGGGCGAGAAGCCATGGGAGAAGAGGCTGCACAGGGAAGCAGGGCCCAGGTTCGAGGGGCATCAGAGGAGTCAGGGCTCCATCCTGTGCCACGAAGCACCCGCAAAGGAGGGGGCAGCAGAACTGCGAGTGGATTTTAAAGAGATCCTGCTTGTGGTTTGGGGGGAGAGCGCACTGGAAGTCATGCTGGAGATGGCCAGGGTTTCAGCAGAGAGAGGGGAAGGCGTGGAGAGGGGTGGACAGAGTCCCAAGCAACTCATTGGTATGGTAGTCCAACCAATGCTCGCTGAGGGCCGCCATGCGCCAGCCACCGCTGGGGACTGGGAAGGCATGTTGGGAAGCGGGCAGAGCCCCTCCCAGCCTGCAGTCAGCATTTCAGTGGGTGTGAGGACAGTGGACACAGCTTGGTGGCTGACTGGAGGACAGGGGGAGGGAAAGGAAGGACTCAGCGTGGCTCCCAGGCTCTGGCACAGACACACCGGTCTTTATCTTTACGAACGAAACTCTACCAGCACCCTCTCTCGTACATGCTACCATTTCTCATTCTGGCTTTCTCCAAGTTTCTTCGGATGTTCCTGGTTTTATTTTAAGCCCATTCTCTCTAGTTTTTTTAGAAGATGACTAATGTTCACAGATGACAGTAGTCTTTCTTCTTAAAGATATTTCAGATACTTGACAATGAAAACTAAGTGACTCCACGGCCTCTTCTTGGAGGGCTCCATCTGAAGCCACTTCCCCCGATGGTGGGTGTGGCAGAGAGCAAGGCTGGTAGCTGCCAGGCCCGGCCACTTGCGTGGGAGAGCTTTACCGATACAGGTCCGAGGGCTGTGGGGGCACCTGAGGCCACAGGTTCTGCACAGAATGAAGATGAATGCTGGGTACCAGTAAGGGAAGGTATGATATATAGGAGGTTTCGAGGATGACGAATTAACACACAGAAAGGGCTCCAGACTGTGCGTGGCTCTTGTATGTATTTGCTAGTACATTGCTATTATACCATTTCCACATAATAGCAATGAAAACCAACACACGCAATCATAATTTGAAATTTTTAACCCTCGTGCTTACAGGGGAGAAAATTACATCTGCAGTTGAACGGTCTCTTGAATGAGCTGAGTTCTGTTTATTAAAATAATAGCAATTACAGAGACAAGGGAGGGAATGCTCCATCCACAGCCATCTTCACCGTCGAGCCCCACGATCAGGAAGGTCACCTGCCTGTGGAGGTGGGTGGTCCTCACTCCCAGCTGCCTGTCGGGCCTTGACCAGCAGCACAGTGTACTGCACCCAGCTATGTTAAATGAACCTGTGCTAATAGCGCACGGAGGCTGGACCGGAAGGGGCTGGATGGACACTCAAGTCTCAGAGTGTCCCTGAGGGGCTCTGGCAGTTTTGGCTTGAGATCTGTGTTGGCCACAGCTAGAAGAGGCAATGGGGGGCAGCCCTGGGCAGACTTCACCTTGAGAAAACAATGGGTTCAGGGAAGTCACTGAACCAGGGGCCCTGGTCTCCCTAAAGGACGAGGAATTTGGAGGCATATTTGATCTACTTATATTCAGTTTAGATTCAAAGTCAAACTGATGGCCATATAGCTAAGTTTTCAGAAGGGAGTATAGAGAATGGCTTTGACTCTGGACTAGTAAGAATGAATTGAGATATAAAAGGTACCAATTATTCAGAAAGAATCTCTCTGTTCATCAAAATGCCCTAAAAAAGGGGCAAAGGTAAGCCACAAAGTGAGGGAGGATATTTGCAACACAGACGTCTGTGGCATGGCCCCAAATTAAAGTTCTAAGTTACATGCTGCCTTGGCATCTGGTAAAATCGAGAGGGCCTTGAGTGGCCCTCCCAAGTTCCCTCCCACACAGACCCATGGATGAGGCTCCCCAGCCAAGCCCCCTTCTTATCAAAGGGACCAGGCACAGTTTCTGCTCACCCCTGAGCAGTAGGTTTCTGCTTGTGGAATTATTCAAGCAAGTCAATCACATCCTCCTGTGGGGGCTGGGGTGCAGAGCCTGCTTCCCATAGCCCCTACTGGTTCATTCTTTTCCCGTGTGCAGTTTCCCCTGGCCCTGTCTGGTCCTCCTCTGGGCTGTATCTGTGATTAATTAACTGCTGTTGGCCTCATCCAGTGTCAGCTGTGGAGTGTTCAGACATCCCTATTACCCTAGGGTGGGGCGAGTGAGAGGCAATTAAAACAATACCTGCCCACAACTCATGTCTGGATTGCAGAAAGAAAGCCTACTCATTATTGCCAGAAAATACCCAATCAAAGAGGAGGATGTCAAAATACCTGAGCAGGTAATGCAGGAAAGATAAAATCTAAATCATTGACAAACATATAAAGAGACCCTCAGTCTCATTGGTAACTGAGAGAAAAGCAAAGTAAAACTCCATGAGACACCTTCATGTACTAGACTGACAAAAACAAGAAGTCTGACAAAGCCGAGTTCTGAGGCCACAGCACTGGGTCATCTCCACCTTGCTGGTGCAGGGTAAATTGGTGCCACCACTATGGAGTCATTCCGGTGTTATTTGGTAAAGGTGGAGGCAGAGCTTCCCTCAACCCAGACATTCTACACTTAGCCCGTTCTCCCGGGATGCCTGCAAACGGTCATCAGGAAACACTACACAATGTTCATGGAAGCACTTTCCAGGAATTCCAATGGGATGGATGCAGGAATCGCAGCACATTCCTACGATGGGACATTACCCAGCAATGAGAAGAGCCCACAGCAGCTACACCTGCCAGCATGAGGCAGACGCATCGCACAAACGATGTGAGCAGAAGAAGTCACAAGAGTCCATTTTCAATGATTCCATTTACATAAAGTGAAACAAAAGGCGACACAAAGTTAGAGTTTAGCCGTGAAGTCAAAGTCGGTGAACCCATGAAGGAAAACAAGCAAACATGGATCTTAAAAGTCGGGAAAATGGCTGCCTCCAACTGGAAGGTGGGGGCGTGATGAAAAGGGAGCTTCTGTGGTCCCAGCCGCATTCTATTTCTTCACCTCAGTGATGGCTGCATGTATGGTCACTTGATCAATTTAATACTGAACATATGTTTTATACGCACATCTGTGTTTATGGTGTATGAAAATCAAAAGGCATAAGAAAATCTAACTAGAGGCCTGGACTCTTTCAATCCATGCTCAGCTCTAAGCTGCAGCCACACGTGTCAGGACTCTGCGCTGACCAGGACACACGACTGAGAAAGTGACGTGGATCAGGTGGGAACTTCCAGCAGGTGATGGCAGGTGGGTGGGAAGGGCAGAGCGATGCTTCCTGACAGTGTGTCTTGTGGCCTTGGCGTTGCTGCGCGTTTTGTGGTAACACAGGCCAGGGGCTTTGGCTTTCCCTTCCTGGGACCTCCTCCTTCCTGTGCCCCTGCCACAGGGACTGGGCTCCAGGTTCCATTCAGGTCTTGTACTTTCTTCTCGCAGGGGCTTGTACCTGGAGAGCCAGCATGACACAGAAGTATTTTCTGGCCTGTGGGTTTCTCCAGCTTTATAAACACTTGGCCTTATTTTCTTTGGGGAAGGTATGGTTATCCATGCACATAGTTCTCACATCCAAGGCACTCCCCACCCCTGCCAAGCTGCTTCTCATAACCCCAGTTAGGAATTCAGTCCCTCCTGCAGTGAACACTGAGGCATATGGCAAATCTGCGGGGCTGGGCATAGGATATCTGCCTTAAGAGCCTAGCATGGTCCAGCTCATTAGGCGACACCGCATCTATGAACAAATCAGAAGGTAACCCAGGAAGCTAACTTTCAAAAAGTCAAACAAAAGCCCAGACAGGAAGCACAGATTATGCCTACTTTTGGTCTCTCATTTGGTTCTGCCTCAGCCATACTCTTTCCCGATTCTGTCCAAGGCATGTGACTTATGCCCCTTGGATCTCTCCTGCAAGATTTTCATTCCAGAAGCTCCGGTGAGCCCTTGGCCTCCATTATATGCATGTCTGTCTTGCCCATGTTCCTTCCCTATGTCAGTTCTAGACATCAAAATGTGCTGGTGTTGCCACTAATGAAAATTTCTCATTATTATTATTATGATTATTATTATTACTATTATTTTGAGACAGGGTCTCACTCTGTTACCCTGGCTGAGGTGCAGTGGTGTGATCCCAGCTTACTGCAACCCCCTCCTCCCAGGCTCAAGTGGTTTTCCCACCTTAGCCTCCTGAGTAGCTGGGACTACAGTCACACGCCACCATGCCTGGCCGATCTTTGCATTTTTTGTAGAGAACAGGGTGTTGCTATGTTGCCCATCACCCTGGTCTTGGACTCCTGAACTCAATGAACCCACCTGCCTCAGCCTCCCAAAGTTCTGGGATTACAGGTGTGAGCCACCATGCCTGGACAGTTCTCATTATCTTAAAATCACTTTCACTTTGAGCTACGTTATTCTCTCTTTTCTCTGCCAATTTGGTAAAGAAAGTTCTAGGGCCGGGCGCGGTGGCTCAAGCCTGTAATCCCAGCACTTTGGGAGGCTGAGGAGGGTGGATCACGAGGTCAAGAGATCGAGACCATCCTGGTCAACATGGTGAAACCCCGTCGCTACTAAAAATACAAAAAATTAGCTAGGCATGGTGGCGCGTGCCTGTAATCCCAGCTACTCAGGAGGCTGAGGCAGGAGAATTGCCTGAACCCAGGAGACGGAGGTTGCGGTGAGCCGAGATCGCGCCATTGCACTCCAGCCTGGGCAACAAGAGTGAAACTCCGTCTCAAAAAAAAAAAAAAAAAAAAAAAAAAAGAAAGTTCTAGGCTATTTCATCAGGAAATTGCTGCACAAAAATTGATCACATGGGTTTCTGTTACATCTGAGACACTGGCAGTGTGAAGGCAACAGAGACTTGAAGCTCGACAGTCTGAGAAGTGGGAAGGAATTCTGGCTGCTCTTATCCCCCTCATAATGGATCTCCAATCCCCAGCCACCCAAGGGGCATGGGGCGGGACCCCGGCAGGCCAGCCTGTGCTTGGTGTGATGCCAAGAGGGGCACTATTTCTGGGGCCCACAGCCTCCTGCCACCTGGCTACCCTGTGTCCCAGCCTCCTCAATAGCCGCCTCTTCCTTGAGGGCTGACCACCACCTCTCAGCTCCTCATTCTCCCTTTCTGAGCCCCACACTCTGAGAACATTCAGCTTTACTGTGTCCTGTGTAGGATTCTGAGTACGTAGTAGTTAAGCACCAAGCTCTGGAGCCAAACAGCCTAAGTTCAAATCACAGCTCTTCACTAGGTGGCTCTGGAACCTTGCGTAAATTATTTAATCTCTCTGTGCCTCAGTTTCATCATCTGTGAACTGGGTAACTACGTGTTTCATAGGATCCGTAAGAATAAGGAGAGCAAACGTGATACAGCCTCACTCTGGGCCAGGCACGGGTCTATGTGCCTACGCATATTAATGCCTGTGAGTGACTCTTAATGGTGCCTGTTACATTGTAAGTGCTCAGTAAGTGTTAGTCGCTCTTGATTTAATGGGTGAAATATCTCAACAAAATTGCAAATTCCAAAGGAAAGACAACCTCACAAGTTTTGAAATGTTGCATCATCTGTGGACAGAGCCTGGGCTCACAAGGAGTAATATTTAATAATTAAGTATGCATTTAAATCAACCAACCCAAAATCTGAATTTCTAAATTATGACCCAAATCCTGGGCACCAGGAAAACACCAGAGCACAGTGGTGATCAGCCTGGGTTCTGCAGTCAGCTGCCCAGGGGTAAGGCCCGCTCTGCCTCTCACTGCCTGGGCCATCGCTTTTCTGCCCAACCAGCTGCATGCTGACTGCACCAGGGAAGTTTCCATCCTCAACAGCCTTTGCCTACTCAGCTGCAAAGGACGATCCCGGTGAAAACTGGATACTGAAAGCTAAAAGTAAATTCAAGTTAAATTTAAAGACTGCCTGGCCCAGGTTCACTTGTACCGGGAGCTGAGGGCTGACTCGGTGTATGTGTCTGGGCATGGCTATATACAGACTCTTAGTATGCTTTCAAGTGGGCCCAGCACTGATAAATTAGAGTCAGGTCATTTCTGGCCCTTCCAGAGTTAGAAAATAATTTATGAAAGTGGTCCTAAATTGCTCCATAATTTCAAGTCAGAAGAATTTCCCTCTTACTTTCTAAGTCCTGTCTGCCATATACAGCAACTGGGTCATCAGATAATTACAAGAGCATAAAGCAGCACAGTGTAAATCCTGTTTACCCAAACAGCTCTGGCTCCTGCCTCTCATTCCCAGGTCAATAAGCAGGCCACGTGTGGTGGCTTTCGGTCAGCGCCTACCACTGCTGAGCCCTTGCCATTCAATACAAAACACGAGCACCCTCCAAGGAAGTACCCTAGCTCGTCTTCTGTCCTCAGACACCCTCAGTTCAGCTCAGCTTCTCTGGGGTGATGTATTCACGGTGTCAGAGCCATCACTATCCTCCTGGCCAGAGATGAAAATCAAGGTACAGCTGCACCCTCAGCCTCCTTCAGGCTAAGTGAGGATGAACCTCTTCTGATGGGTGTCAAAGGAGAGAGCCTCCAGCTTCCCCACTAGCAGCCTGACGCCCCTCATTTTAGGAAATGGACTGGAACACAAAAGGGAGACAGATTAGGTTAGACCAGGGCCTAATGGGAAGGAATCTGCTTAGTAATGTGAAAAATGCTTCTGTGGGCCATGCCACAGTGAATGCAAAGGAAAATGTAGGCGGCGGCTTGGACCTGCACACAGCAGCATTTGCAGAAACGATGGGATGAGAGAGTGGCTTCCAGGGAAAGGTATGACCTAGGATGATGTGGAGCCCTAGGCCAACAGCAGAGCTGGGCTCATCGCCCCAAGATGGATGCTGCCTCTGGAACGAGGCCACACTGCTCCTTGGGCAGGCGCAGCTGAGGAGAGGGAACTGCGGTCCTCCAGCATCATCCTAGCCCAGGCTTTCCTATGAGCGAACCCAGGGCAAGCTTCCCCATTTTCGTCACATAAACTGGCCACCCATTCATGGATGAGCAGGGGTGGGGAGTGGTGGTGGGGTAAGGTTTTGACTGGGCTCATTGGGAGGAGAGAGGAGAGAGGACGTTTTGTTTCTGTCCATCACACATGCTGCTCCTGGTGCAGCTGTCATTCACAATCAGGCTTTGTAGGAACAGGCAATGGTGTGGCAGCAGATGGAAGCCTGGCCAGATGCCCATGAGGGAGCCCAAAGGTGGGTCCTCCACCAGCCAGGTACAGACCTGTGAGTCACTTCATCTTGAGTCAGGGGTTACCAGAGAGCCAGCAAGGAAGGCAGGCAGGCAGGGAGAGAGGGAGGGAGGGAGGGAGAGAGGAAAGGAGGGAGGGAGGCAGGGAG
>NW_016107517.1:3447808-3465161 GCF_001604975.1 Cebus imitator
GAGGGAGGGAGGGAGGGAGGGAGGAAAGGAGGGAAGCAAGGAGGGAGGGAGGCAGGGAGAGAGGGAGGAAGGGAAGGAGGGAGGGAGGCAGGGAGAGAGGGAGGGAGGGAAGGAGGGAGGGAGGGAAAGAGGGAGGGAGGCAGGGAGAGAGGGAGGATAAAGAAGGAAGAACAAGGGCAGAGGGAAGAAGAAAGGAAGGAAAGGAGGGAAAGAGTGGGGTGGGACTCTGTCAGGGCCTGTGACCATACCGCAGCCCCGTCTGCCACCTTGGAGCTTACATTGTGCACTCCTGGAACGCAAAGCTGACCATCTCCTAGTCCACTTCAGACATTCCTTACTTCACTTCCCAAGGCCTTCCAAGACATCGGTCCTCCCAGAGCAGTTCAACCCCCAGGAACCGCCCCTGCTGCCGAACCTTAACACCACTAGGTGTTGCTACCCACTTGCGACCTCAGACAAGTCCCAAGTGAGCCCCAAACCATGTCTCGACCCGAGCCATCTGTTGTCCTTTCCTTGATCAGCTCTCAGGTGACCCTGGATGTCTGTCAGCCTCCATGATGGCTCTGAGCTCCTCTAACGGTGCTGTGACTCTCTCATCAGTCCCCCTTTCTGACCCAGGAAAAGAATCTGTAGCCACAGCCCCCACTCCAGGCCTTGCCTGTTCCAGGATGACATCTGCATCTGCCCTTTGCCTACAAAGCTCCCCGGATCCTGACCTTGGCCTGGTCTTGTCCCCAAAACTCAGCAGTCCTTTACTCTCCACCCCTTCTCACCTGCAGTCCCCTGACACCTGCACCACCTCCCATCTGAGATCTAATAATTCTCCACAAAAACATGATCCCGTAAACCAAAAGGCCATCGGAGCGGAAACTCACCGGTAAATGCCCAAGGAGAGGCGTGATACTGTCAGAGACATAGATGATGCTGCCGTCTGTTGTCACTGCGATAATGAAGCCATCTAATGCCTGTGGAAAATGCAACATTTGAAAGCTCCTTAGCGATACTTTTATGGAGGAGCATGTCACTGAAGCAGCGGACACCATTTGATGACACTGGCTTTGTTTTATAATCCTCAGAATATTTCCATGAATAACCTCACGACACTTCTTGGCCTTCCACGGAGGATAGCTTCTCACAGAGAATGTGTCTGGCCCAGGAAAAGCGTTTGCAAAAGCACTACAGGCTCAGTGAAAAATGTGACCTAGTGGCATGATAAAATAACATTTAGCCATGGAAATTCCCTAAGTAGGTTTAATGATAAGCACATTATTAGCCTGATTCAGAAATACCACCACTGCCGTTAAAAAACATCAGCCATAGTTTATGGTTCCCATCTCCCTACCCCTGCCATCACTTTGAGTTCAATGGTAAACATTTGCCCTGATAAAGATATCAGACCTAATAGATGCATTAAAAACAGAAAGCGTGCCTGCTGACCAAGGTAGGCCTCTGCTCACTTTCGCTGCCACAGAGAAGGGCCCACTTTGGGACTGTTTGTAAAGAACATTCACGTTATTCTACAGGGCTGGGTGGTTGTGAGGATTACGTAACTGAACCGGATCCAGAAGCATTTCAGAATCTCTGAAAAATGCATGCATTTGAAAGTCTCTACTGAGTGCCCACTCTATGCTGGGAACACTGTTCTGGGTGCTTGTGATGTAACAGGTTGAAGGTGGGCAATGCTTTCTCATAAAGCCAACACTGTAGCTATTTCTTTTTTCCTTTGAGACGGAGTCTCACTGTTGCCCAGGCTGGAGTGCAGTGGTGTGATCTCAGCTCACTGCAGCCTCTGCCTCCCAGGTTCCAGCAATTCTCCTGCCTCAGCCTCCTGAGTAGCTGAGATTACAGGTGCATGCCACCATGCCCTGCTAATTTTTTTATTCTTAGTAGAGACAGGGTTTCGCCATGTTGGCCAGTATGGTTTCGAACTTCTGACCTCAAGTGATCCACCTGCTTCACCCTCCCAAAGTGCTGGGACCCAGGACAATGTGCCTAGAATACAGTAGGCACTCAGTAGAGACTTTCAAATGCATTAATTTTTCAGACATTCTGAAATGCTTATGGATCCGGTTGAGTTACGCAACCCCCACACCCACCCAGCCTTGTAGAATAATGTGAATGTTCTTTACAAACAGTCCCAAAGTGGTGCCCAACCACTTTTGGTGGTTTTAGATTATTTATTGAGATTTATTTTTGTGTGGATGCTTGTAATGCTTTCATAAGATGTATCTGAAAGCTGGTTTCTAAAATAAAGACCACATAATTCAGCAGACAATAGGATCACGGTGGGAACTGGCTGCCTAGGGTGTGCCAGTGATGGGGAGGAGATTAGAAATGAAGCCTACCTCATCAGAAAGCAAGTCTTTAAGGAAACAGTAGCTCAAGTAGACTTTCACTGGAAACCTGTCACTGTCGATTCACTGACTTTTTCTTTGAAAGACTATCTTCCCAAAATCTGGAAATTTTTCTGCTTTGCAAAAAAAGTGAAATATGTGCTTAGAAAGCTCTGGAAACATGTTGCATGCACTCAACTAGATGGTCACATGATGTCTGAGAATCTTTATGGACAAAAGGACAAAAGGGTGTTCATTCTTTCACATTAGGAGGGTGTGGCTAAAGTGCTTGGCAGTGGGAACCTGAAAGAGGCCACTGGCGGTGTGTGAAGGGCGCCTTTATAACATGCCAAAATGGGAAAGAGTTTTCACTAGGAAAATTAACACTAGACTCATTTATTATTTTACACTGACATCTGGCAGGATTTAACTAAAAAACAGATTCAAGTACATTTCTTAAATGGACCTCATCCTCTTGGATGACATCAATGGTTCTCAGCTGGGGGCAATTTTGGTAACGTCTGGAGGCATTTTTGGTTGTCACCACCGAAGTGGATGGTGCTGGCATCTGGCGCTGCAAAACGTCCTGTAATACACAGGACAGCCCCCACGATGAAGAACTACCAGGTCCAAAATGTCCATGGTGAAAAGCTGAGAAACACTGGGTAAGATTTATGAGTTATGGTGAAAAAAGAACATCCCAGTAATTTTTCTTTTCCAAGTATTTTTCTGAAAAATGTTTAAAGTCATCTTTGCAGCCCTCCAGGAGGTGAATTTTTTTAAGGGGTAAGGGCACTGTTGACGACATCAGCGAGACTTTTCTGGTAAAAAGCAGATTGGAAGGCTGGGAAAAGCAAGAGCAGTACAAATGGTCTTGCGCAGTGGGCCCATGTCCCTTCTGAATATCTAAAGCAAGTGGGTGTTAAAAAGCTGAAGGTATTTATAGACGGAAGATAACTTTCATCAGCT
Source organism: Cebus imitator (assembly GCF_001604975.1). Taxonomy (NCBI): domain Eukaryota; kingdom Metazoa; phylum Chordata; class Mammalia; order Primates; family Cebidae; genus Cebus; species Cebus imitator. The sequence goes on from NW_016107517.1 coordinate 3,451,111, forward strand.
CATTGGCATTTCCATCAACTCTATGAGAACTGCACTGAGTCACTGCTTTAAGAAAGCTTGCTATGGTTTTGGAAGTCCCATCAGTAGCATCTGAAAGTGATTCAACAGAAAGTGACCGCAAAGTGCTGTGACCCTATCCATGAAAGAGTGATTTTGACTGGGGTGTTTCCAAAGTGCCATAATGGCCCAGAATTTTAGACCTGCCACACATTAGAGGGAAATGAAACCTCCCCTTTCTACTAATTCCTGAATCTGATGGAACATTTCTTGTGTTCTCTGGGACAACCTCTGAGCTAAGAGATTGCTTTTCTGATTAAAATTCAGAAATTCCACAAGCTCCCTAATCCCTGGTCCTCAAGCACTTTGTCTCCTTTTGAGCGCAATTGTTCCAATGCTGGTAGCCACGGTCTTTGCCAGCTGACACTTTACCAGCTTGGCTGGTCTGCAGCCAGGTCAGTTTTGTTTTTTCAAACTTCACAGCTATGTGAGTCCTCCTGGAGTCTGGTTTTGTGCCTTTTTGGGAGAAGAGGGAAGACGGGAGTCATGTCTGGAGGCCATTAGCAGTTCCCTAGGGATATGATGGGTTCTCTCCTGGGCTCTGTCCTCATTTCAAAAAGAGAACATCCTGGCCACTAAGACACGGCACCTGGATTCTTTATAGTCTCTGAAATGGCTCTGAAAAAAGCAGAGGGATGTGCAGCTGGAGAGGGACCCGTGCTATGGGGAGGTTGCACTGGACAAAGATGACATCACCCTGGGAACTCCCCAATTCCCCCAACCACCGCTGGGGCATAGGCCATCAGGAAGAGATGCTGGAAGGCTCCAGTCACTCAGCACTAGGTCTGTGTCTATTGAAGAGCAACAGGTTGGAAGAGAAACCTAACACAGTCAGGGTCAAAAGTACTAGTTGGTGGACTTCCCAGACCACTTACAGCTGCCATTCACTCAGAAGGACTGCTGGTTGTGCAGGCTTAATTTCAGATCCAACTCATTCATCTAACGTGATTTCCTTTCCATCAGCTTCTAGGAGTCTATCCCAGGAGCAAGGGAACGTGCATAAGGACTATACAAATATAAAATCTTCCTTGTCTAGAAATTTCAGTCTCCTGAATCTCAGTCCTGCCTTATAGCCCTGAAATTTATTCATTTTAACTTTACAAAAGCCCTATTTCCTTAAGTACTTTTGGTAGCTTTGAAACTCACTGGGAAAAAGGGCTGTGCTACAGGCTCTTAAAAAAAGGCTGCTGCTATAGGGTTATGTGTTTTAACTACTTTTCCATAAGAATTAAAAGATAAATCAATTTATGTAAATTAGCATAATGATACATTAATTCAACATTTCACAAGCTGCTTTAAATTTAACATACTTAAAAATGCATTGCTTCTGCAGAAAGTTCTGTATTTTCTTTAAATATAGTTCACATGTAGATTTAAGTATCTTTCGTCTTATGCAAATGTTCATTAATGCGTTTACATTTCATAATATTTGGACATCTTCATTCTGGCATTTTCTTACTCCAGTACTTTCTGTTTTCTGCAAGTTAATCTATGTAAATTGAAGTTTACATCAGTCTTATATAGGCACATAAGATATGAGAGAGAAAGATTTAGCCCCAGAAGCCACTCTCCAGACACCCTGCCAGGAACCACTGGTCACTGCCAGCACCTAACTTCCTGTTGCTGAGCTCATCTGTCCCAGTTCGCCTCCTTTTGGTTGAGGACATGAACATGCCATGCCTGGAGCTTTCTCTGCCCCACTGCTGTATCCATATACTCTGAAACTTCTCTCCAGGTAAGAAGTCACAGCACCTTGCCAGTTGTTTCTGTAGAGGCTTATGCTCATCTGTACTGAGGAGTTTCGCTCATATACAAATATATGATGTTGAGGAAGGGCACTTTTTCAGATCAGCCAGGTTTTCACAGATATGGCCCTCTACGTGAGTACGGGCTCCCAATCCAGAGGGAGGAACATGAGCATCTCACTCAGCACAGAAAGGGCGTGTGCTGGATGGGGAGCCATGGGGTCCCTGTGGCTGACATCCGTAGGCCATGTGGATGTCATATGAGTTCAAGTTCAAAGCATATCTTTAAAAGACAGTTTTAAATTTCAAAACATGTTTCTGCTGAGGGAAAAAACGTATAATCATAGCAGTCTAAAGAGGAGACTCTCTGAGCCAAATGACAGTGCAAGCTGTTTCATCTTCCCTCTGTCCTCTCTCTACCTACCTTGAACCCACCCTTCCTGGCTCCCTAGCTAGGTGTCCTCTGGTTGTGGCACCATGAAGGAGCTCGTCCTGTGGTCAGTGCAGTGAAAGCACAGGACCACATTCAATTCTGGGATTCTTGCTGACCTAGCCCATAGGCGATGGCAGGCAGAGAGCCTCAGGGTGGCTATCTATTTCAAAGCCAAGTCTTCCCAGAATCAAGAACAGTAGTTTCCTATGGGCAAAGGGGCTTATCTGCAACAAGTAGCTACATTTTAATTGGCAACTGTGTAAGCTATTTTGAAAGTGCATTTCACCTCCAACATCAGCTGGGTGAATTCTTCATTACTGAGGAATGAAGGCTTCCAGTCTTGCTGAATGTCACAGATTTCCGTTTGCGCAGAGACTTCTAAAAAAGAGACACAAATAAGTCTTTATATTCAATGGCACCTAGAAATTGGAATTAACAAATGAAGCACATGTTACTTCTATGTAATTTTGTGTAAACTTCTGTGTAGTTTAATTTAAGAAGCCAGTATAAGGAAATATGTTACCCTGATTTCCAAGGACTGGGAGCTTTGGATGTCATAGGCTCTTGATGTTCTCACCTCCCTTAATGAGGCTTTAGGGAGTAGCATCCCCCACCTTCTCTATGGTTGTGGTGCCTGCCCTTGCGGGTGGTACCATGCCCCTGAATGTCTACATGACGAACTCCATCATCAACAGTTGGAATTAGGTAGTTGCCACCTATGAAGACAACAGGAACAAAGACTGGGATGGTGGGACATTTTCATAAGTAGCTTCTTCATGGTCCAGGTGAAGCAAAACACTTCAGAGACCTGGGATTTTCAAAATTCCAGAAACATCTTCGGCTTGTGGAAAATAACCCACTGTGTTATACAGAATGAACCATATTTTTCAGCACTTCCGTTACTGAAGTATAGTGTGCTATACAAATACATAAAATATATTCCTCTCAAAACTCTTTCGGGTTAATCTATAGTTTATCCATTTCATGTAACTGCCCTGTTCTGAAGACATTAATTATGTGCATTTGTAAATTCAAATAGTCATTGGCCTATAAGGGGCTGTTTAAATATTTTAGTTCTTCTGCATTTTTAAAGAATGTTTTGTTCTATTATTAAATTATTTCTGAATTACAGGTAGCTCAAATGCAATATCAAATACGTGTGTTTTTCCTTCAGGTAATCCTCCATCTTAAACCAACATTTTGCTGCATTTCATGTGGAAAGAGATTTCTTTAGGTATTATTTTCTTGGTGCTAGGAAAAATGTAAGATCATAAGACTCATATCTCAGATAATAAAACTAACCTGTTTAACAACTTCCTGGAGAATGCAAATGGTCCAGGCAGATAATCCATCAACTTTAAGCCAGGAGAAAGATTTCAAGCCTCTCTCCTTTGTGCCTGTGTTTTTGATAATCTCTCTTACATGGAGCACGAGGAATGCATTCTGCCATTGAATGAATGAATCTGAGTGAATGCAGCAGCTACTCATGAACAAAGGATGTAAAGAGCTGAGTTATGCATGTGACCCTGTAAACCTTCACTTGTTCCAAAACCCAGTGTTCCTGGCAGTGCTTGGCTCCACCAGGAAGGTTCCTTCCTTCGAGATGTCAGAAAGAACAAGTTGCTGCTCCTGTTCTACAAAATTGGATTTTTGTCTTTGTGATTTTCAAGGGGCACAAAAGAGCTGCTACGAGCCTTTGGTGATTGAAAACTGGAAGAAACCCAGGAGAGGAATCTGTGCTGGTGGCTGGTCCGCCAACGACACTGAGAGGGCCCCTGAGGGAGGGCCCGGCTGTGGGGACAAGCCCAGTGCCGGGCGTCATAGGCACATGGTGATATGCAGCATGGGAAGCAGAGGCAGGTGCCACACACACATCTTGGCCAGAATCCATTCGGTGGTGCTGGCTGAGGCGAGGAAGAGAGACTGCAACTGGCAGTTCTTCACAGTTGCCACAGTTTGACCACTTAGAAAGGAGAGGGACTGAGGATGTGCTACAGTATTAACGCCATGAAAGCCTTTCCTCTTCTTGCTAATATGCACACGCATCTATAAGACTCTTTTGACCACTAGGATCAAACTGTAGATCAACTGTTTGTCTAGCAGAGTAGTCTTTATGGAAGCTGAAATTTCACTGAGGTAGAGATCCATTCAACTTAACAGTGAAGGAAAAATGAAAGACCCATTTCTTTTAACAGTGATTTTTAGATCATTCTGTATGACTGGGTATTTTGTTGACACTAGCATAATAATACTGAAAGCAGCCATCTCATTCACTTTGTATTTCAACAACTCAATTAGACTCCTTGGAAGTTAAGGTTCAGTTAATAGAATATTTAAAAAATACGTTAGATACAACGTCTCAAATAGAGAAAAAAAAATGTTCCCCTGGGAAATAAAATTCAGTGTTATGGTCAAAGTGGTTTCTAAATTTCAAGGGGAACAAAACCACCTGGGAGCCATTTTTGTAGGAAAACATTGTGATGAAGAGCCAATCCCCAAAATTCTACTCCGGTATCACGTGTAGCCACTTCCTGGAGTGCTCAACTCTGGATTGCTCCTGGTATGTCTGAATAATAAGCAGTATTTCTTTGGGATGTATGTGGTCAAATAAAAGTCTGGAAAATGGAGCAGGAATACCACAGCTGTCCTGGGTAAATATTACCCTGTCGAATAGGGAAATTTCTCCTTGTTCTACAGCTCTACCCACCTTATCTTCCATCTATGAAGACAGACACATTGACGAGGTGTGAATGAGGAATGGGATTTAATGTCAGGAGAAAATTTCATTAAGTCAGCTTGAGACTCACTCAGGAAGAAGATGATGTGTAGGCCAGCCTAACTCTGTAGAACTAACATTTAGGGCCGGGCACAGTGGCTCACACTTGTAATCCCAGCACTTTGGGAGGCCAAGGTGGTGGATTGCCTGAGGTCAGGAGTTTGAGACCAGCCTGGCCAACACTGGGAAACCCCTGTCTCTACTAAAAACACAGAATTAGCTGGGTGTGGTGGCTGGCACCTGTAATCCCAGCTACTTGGGAGGCTGAGGTAGGAGAATCATTTGAACCTGGGAGGAAGAGTTTGCAGTGAGCTGAAATTATGCCACTGCACTCCAGCCTGGGTAACAAGAGCGAGGCTTCATCTCAAAAATAAATAAATAAATAAATAAAATAAAAAGAACATTTAGATGGATGTGGATAAGAATGTTCAATTTGCCAGGCACAGTGGCTTCACGCCTGTAATACCAGCACTTTGGGAGGCAGAGGCGGGTGGATCACGAAGTCAAGAGATCGAGACCATCCTGGTCAACATGGTGAAACCCCGTCTCTACTAAAAATACAAAAAATTAGCTGGGCATGGTGGTGCGTGCCTGTAATCCCAGCTACTCAGGAGGCTGAGGCAGGAGAATTGCGGGAACCCAGGAGGTGGAAGTTGCGGTGAGCCGAGATCGCGCCATTGCACTCCAGCCTGGGTAACAAAAGTGAAACTCCATGTCAAAAAAAAAAAAAAGAATGTCCAATTTGTCCTGCTATTTACATACTTTAGGGATTTCTCTCTTATAATAGCTACTATTACAAAATTTTGCTACAAAGAAACATGATCAGATTCCCATGTTGATTTGGATTACTTCAGAGAGAGTAAGTGTACAGTCCAGGATTAAAGTTTATTTCCCAGGCTGAGAAAATAATGCTGAAAGATTATTAGGGAAAGAGCCGAATAATTATAACTGCTTGGACCTAATCATCTTTTCTACTTATCATGTGGTCCCTCTTTAGCATTAAGGCAGGAAGTATGTTGAAATTCATAGTTCTTAACCCTCACTGCACACCGGAATCACCTGGGGAGCTTTAAAAATGCTGATGCCTGGGCCTTCCCTAGCCATCTGCTGGTGAAAGGCTCTCCTCCCTCTACAACAAATAGCCCCGATTTGCAGTGTTTGCCCCTTTTTGTAAACACTCCTACCATGGCTGATCTCAAGCTACCAACTTCATGTCAACTGGCTTGCAAAACTCCTGAAAATTGAACAGTCTTTCCTGGCAAGCTGGTATACCATTGCGGTCCCACCCCTAGAGATTGTGTCATATTGGTCTGTTGGGGGGTTACCTGGTAACATGTATTTTTCAGAAGCTCTTCAGGTGATTCAAATTCACAGACAATGCTGAGAACCAGTAGTCTAAATGGACACACTCATGAACTGCTGTAGTGCAGCTGTGACATAAATATCCACAAGAGCCCTGTGGATCACCTCTTGTAAAGGAGCCATGGAGTATAGTGCTAAAAACTTGGGGTCTTGAGACAGGCTGCTGTCTGTTTGGAGCCTGCATTTTCCTGGCTGTCTGACCTGGATGAGGGAGTGACTTGACCTTGTGTACCTCATCTGTGCGATGGAACTAACTCAAAGTGCTGCCATAGGCTGGGTGAGGTGGCTGAGGCCTGTGATCCCAGCACTTTGGGAGGCCAAGGCGGGAGGATTACTTGAGGCCAGGAGTTTGAGACCAGTCTGGCCAAAGTGGCAAAACCCGGTCTCTACTAAAAATACAAAAATCAGCAGAGTGTGGTGGCACACGCCTTAATCCCAGCTACTCGGGAAGCTAAGACAGGAAAATTGCTTGAACCTGGGAGGTGGAGGTGGCAGTGAGCCGAAATTCTACCACTGCACTCCAACATGGGTGACAGAGTGAGATTCTGTCTCCAAAAAAAAGTGCTGCCATGAAGAGGAGCTCTATGTAGAGGCGTTCTTGTACACAAAACCTTCAGAACACTGTCCAGCTCATAGCAAGCCCTGAGTCAATGCCAATGGCCAGTGTTCTCTGTTGCAGATACCTGCAGAGTCCATGTCCATTTGGATTGCAAGTAAAGGAAAGTGGTTGCTTCACTTTATGCTTTAGTCCAAGTTTTGGTCCAACAACTCTATTTCTCCAAAAAACATACCATGAATTCTCTGCTTTCTTTTCAATAGGAAATCACAGAGAGGAGTGAGATTCTGGCACGATCCTGAGTGTGTCTAAGCGGGTTGTGCAGAGTAGGCCTTCGTCTTATGAAGAAGTCGAGCTGAAGCAGGCTCTCCTGGCGTTTGGAGGCTGCATTTCTACTGACTGATCCTTTCCAGGGCCCAGATTTGACAATTCTGTAATTCCACAGTGGACAGAGCCTGGCATAAATGTCAGGCTGATGAACTTGATCCCAGCTGTCCTATTTAACAGCTGTCCTGCTTCTCAGTGGCACTGACCTAGTTTGAATAATTTGTACGAAATATCTTGGCAATCAAACCAACCTGCTATTTCACTTGGCTAAATCATTATTTAGGAAATATAACCATTTTGATTAAATTATCAGGGCAATCAAATACTGCAGTAACACTTCATTCCAATCCTGCTTGATTGGGCTTCCCTGACTTTTTTTTTTTTTTTGAGACAGAGTTTCACTCATGTTACCCAGGCAGGAGTGCAATGGCGCGATCTCGGCTCACTGCAACCTCCGCCTCCTGGGTTCAGGCAATTCTCCTGCCTCAGCCTCCTGAGTAGCTGGGATTACAGGCACGTCCCACCATGCCCAGCTAATTTCCCTGACTTTTAACAAAAGCAATCAACATGTTCTTTACTCTCTCCTGGGCAGCCGTGGGTAAAAAAATGAGGATATATCATTACTGTCATATTGTTAATAGGTATATATGATAATCAAATAAATAATAAAAGAATAAGAAGTATAATAAAACTTTCTGATGTCCCAGCCGTGTCCTCTTTTATGAAATCATCTTGTCTAGGAAAATGTTCAGTGGAAGAGGCACATCACTGCATGCACAGAAGAACTGTAATTATTTCCTCACTAATTCTGACATTTCTGACTTATTACGTATGGTGTCATGATTAAAGAAAAAATAATTCTGCCCTTCCTGCTTGCTAATAGGTTTTGAGCCCTCTTAACTATTCTTTGACTTTTTGTAACATCCTGGGTGACTGGCAGGGTAGGTGTAATCAGCGCTAACAGGTAAAAGGGTTTGCAGGAGAGGAAAAGGGAGAGAGAATGATTTGAGAAAGACCTGAGTTCAAGGATGGGTTCAAGTGGCACATGCAGGTGATCATGTGATGGAATACTATATACGAATGAAAGGGAGCTAGCAATAGCACTGGAAGAATGGGAGGAATCACATAAACATCATATGCTAATTCATGGTTCCATCTGAGTAAGTTCCCAACAGGCAAAACCAACCTATGGGGTTAGAAGTCAGCACAGAGGGTCCTTCTTTTGGGAAAGCAGAGGAAGACAGGAAGGGACTTCTATTTCTTGACTTGGGTCATTGGTTCCCTGGCTGTGTCTGCTTTGTGATAATTAATTCAACTGTACAGTTATAATTTATATATTCTCTGTATGTGTTACTTTTATAATGTATGACAAAGATAGAAAAAAAATGGAGTGCCAGGATAACTGGAAATCCACATGCAAAAGGATGAATTTTCACTGCCTACCTTACGACATCTACAAAAATGAACATAAAATGGACCAAATGTCTATGCTTGACCTACAGTTTAAAATTATAAACCTCTTAGAAGAAAACAAAGATATCACTCTTCATTACTTTAGATCAGGCAATGGTTTCTTAGATAGAATGCCTCAAGCACAAGCAATCAAAATAAAAATATAAATTGGACATTAACTGATTAAACCTTAAAACCTCTGTGTGTCAAAGAATATCACCTGAAAAGTAAAAAGACAATCCACAGAATGGGGGAAGATATTTTCAAATTCTACACCAGTTAAGGGTCTAGTATCCAGAATGTATGGAGGACTCTTATCACTCAAGAATAAAAAGATAAATAATTTAAAAATGGGCCATGGATTTGGACATTTCTCCAAAGAAGATATGCAAATGGCCAATAAGTACAGGAAAAGGTCATGAAAAGGAAAACATCATTAGTCATCAGGGAAATGCAAATCGAAGTCATATGAGACATCGCTTCATACTCACTAGGGAGATGATATTAATAATAGTCATAATAAAAAAAAATAACAAGTATTGGCAAGGATGTGGAGAAACTGGAACCCTCATACATTGCTGCTGGAATGTAACTTGGTACAAGCCACCTTGGAAAACAGTTTGGCACTTCCTCAAAAAGTTAAACACTACCATTTAATGCAGCAATTCCTCTCCTAGAAATACAAACAAGAGAAGTGAAAACATGTATCAACTCAAAAATGTGTATATGAATGTTCACAGCAGCATCATTCTTAACATCTAAAAATTGCAAACAACCCAAATATCCAACAACTGATGAAAGGATAATCAAAATATGGTATTAATATTAACATATCCATACAATGGAATATTGTTGGTCCGTAAAATGGAACAAAGTACTCGCACATGCTAAAACACAGATGCTAAGTGAAAGAAGCCAGATACAAAAGGCCACATATCGTATGATTCTATTTGTATAAAATGCCTACAATAGGGGAGTTCACAGAGACAGAAAATACATTAGTGCTTGCCAGGACCTGGAGGGAGGAGGAAGAATGAGAAATGATCGCTAATGGATACAGGGTTTCTTTTTTGGCATGATGAAATTAGATAGTGGTGATGGTTACATCACCTCGTGAATATTCTAAAGGCCACTGCAGTCTATACTTTAAAATGTTGAATTTTATGGTATGGAAATTATATCTCAATAAAAACACAATGAATGTGACATTAAGAAAATAAATTCTTTTCAATGTATTTTTTCATGATGTAGCTCAAAAGACCAAAGAGTTTGGCGCAGTGGCAGAGAGGGAGGAAAAGGCCCAAACAGTATGATCCCACAGGAAGGAAGTACTTGGCCACTGCGTCTGTTCGGCATTGAATAAAAGACACTTGCTCCAGGGAGTTTTGATCAAGACCTTGTCACTGTGAATGCCACGCTGCTTCGGCTAGGCGCTACCTGTGAGGTTGTTCTAGATTCTCTCGTCTGGCTTACAATGCAATTGAGAAGTGTGTGTCCTCTCCCTACCTAGCCAGAGATGGGCTGATAGAGGGTCGAGTGCCTTTGAAAGGGAAAGCCCTCAATTGGTAAGGCTGGGCCTGGCTGGGGAGGAAGCCCAGACTGGTAAAGTCATCACCACATGGACAGGGCAGGGCAGAAGAAAAACAGAGAGAAGGGTGACCTTTACCATTGTGTTTCTGCAAAAATCCGATGACCTTTTCCAACACGGTGGTTTTGTCCATTTTCCGTGTGTTGCCAGGGAGCATGGAGCTGAGCTCTTTGATGAGAACATTGAACTGGTCCCGACGCTTCTTCTCAGACTTGTTTCGAGAAGCTCTGTAAACACAAAATGAGCAGGTTACTGGAAAATTCCACGTCACAAAGGCTTTGTTATGAAACAGAAGCACTTTCTATTAGAGCACATTCTATTGTGATCATCTATCTTATCAAAAAACTCTCTCAGGAAGGTCACGCTGGCGACATTTCTAGGGAAGGGTGATAGAAAATGCTTTGCTAGACTCTTGGCCACAAAGACAGACAGCAGTAACAACCAGTAAGTTCTGACTCGGACTCAAGATCTTACACAGATAAGCTCTGAGGCCGATGCTGCTCATTCGGACTTCATGAAGCTGTAGCTTTCAGAGAGCAAAGGACATGTTGTGGACTGAGATGGCCGTGCTGGGAGAGCCCTTCCTAAGACTCAAACCATGTCCCCTCCAATCGAGATCACCCAGGCTGGTTCCAGGGCCACAGGCGGGCCAGGTGTCTCGTATGCCACCAGGGCATATGTCCTGGCCTCTGCTCCAAAGAGCTCATCGCCCTGTTGGGGGAGGCAAGACACGTCCTGCCCACAACAGCCAGGGCGGATGCATGATGGGTACTGCACATGGCTGTCAAGCTGCTGAGAGCAGCTGAACCGTTTTTAAAATGACATGGAGGAAACTTAAATGCATATTACTAAGTTACAGAAGCCAGTCTGAAAAAGCTGAACACTGTATGAGAGCAAGAATATGACATCCTGGAAAATGAAAAACTACAGAGACAGCACAAAGATTGGTGGTTGCCAGGGGTTAGGGAGGGATGAACAGCTGGAGCACCGGGGATTTGTAGGGCAGTGAGGCCACTCTGTATGATACCATAATGGTGGATGTGTGTCATCACACTTTGTCTAGACTTGGAGAATGTACAACCCTAGGAGTGTGCCCTGATGTTAACTCTGGACTCTGGGTGGTAACAATATATCAAGCTCATCAGCTATAACTAATCACCACTCTTGTGGGGGATGGTGATAATGGGGGAGGCTGAGTATGTCTAGGGAGGGCCCAGTGGATATGAGAACACTGTATCTTTCACTCAATTCGTCTGTGAGCCTAAAACTGCTCCAAAAAATAGTATATTTTCAATAAGTAACACCCTACACTGCACACCTATAGGAGACATCAAAGCAAAGTTGCTTGGTTTGAAGGGAGGGGCCTTCCCCCACCCCTCCCCCACACCCCCACCACCCAAACACCTCTGAGGACCTGAGATCCTCGGGAACTTGAGTAGGGAATTGTGGCTCTCAGCGCTGCTGTAATTAACAACCAACAAGGAACACGTGATGCACAAAGCCCTCCTGAGAAGCCCAGAAGCAGCGCTGCTTGAGGGGTCTCCATATTCAATGACATGCCACAGGTCCTTCATCAACAATCCACGTATTTGAAGGTGATCCAGGGCTGAGACAGCTGGCTCGCTCCTCCCCAATTTACTGAAGACTTATGCCAGAAGTCAGCTCTCTGAGAGAGAACAGGGGCCCCAGAGGCCAGGCCCATAAAACACTGCTGGCTTGTCCAGGCACCCGGGGCCGGCGGTCATGGTTCCCAGGGGAGCAAATCATTTAAGAGGAGGCTCCTGGCCAATGTGTGGTCAGGACAGAGCATGCTGCTGGATTCTGATTCACTTCCCTTAGAGCAGGTATCAGTATCTATAGGTAACAGTATCAATAAAGACCCTGCTTCCCTAGACAGTCCTAGGACACAAAAGAACACATTTCCAAAACCCTTTCCCTAGACTCCATGAGGACAGCAACCACTGGATCGCCTCTGCCTAACTGCACACAACCTCTCTTTATTCCAACACGCATGTTCACACCCGTCTCATACCCGTCCTATCTCAGTTTGGGCTGTTTCCTGATAACATCTGGGCTATTCTTTAAAGCTCAGCTAACGTGGGTGGTCACTGCCCTTTACCTAGGGGTCTCTTCCTGCCTCTCCCCTCCTCCGTCTGTTATTGGATTTTGGATTAAGGGATTTGTACAAAGGCCCTGGCCCTCAACGAGACGCCCCCTTTACCTGAGCTCTCCCTCATCACACACTAGCTGCAGGCGTGGCGGCAAGATGTTGAGGAGTCTTGTTACTAGTCCAGGCTAAAAGGCACCATGTTCAAACACACAGGAGGGAAGAAAGGAACCCTTTAACTTTCTGAGTGAGTGCCTATGCATTATAAATAATTTTTTGGCCTAGATTTTAAAGAGTGACATGCAACCTCCTTAGCCAAAAAAAGCTCTGTTCCTGTCCTAGTTTGCCCATTATAAATTATTTGTGAGCCAATAACACCCAGCTCATTACTGCTCTGTTCTCTTCTTCAATGGGTGTAATGACGACCAACATGGCCTGGCAGCAATTGCGATGAAGGATCCTATCGTTAGTGACAGAAACACAAGCTCGTTTCCAACCGCCTCCGGCTGGGATGCACTGTGGTGCCCACTGGAAACTGGTCGGTGTCAGATGGTTCTGCTGCTCTCAGGCAAGAGAAAGAAAACCAGCCTGGAATGACCTTTCCAAAAAGAAGGTCCTCTCAGCAGGCCCTGAGACCACCACACACAGGCACTGGGACAGCAGGTTTTGAAAGACACCCCAACAGTCAGACTTTGAGGGTTTTTTTGTTTTTTTGAGATAGTCTCACTCTGTCACCCAGGCTGGAGGGCAGTGCCATGATTTCGGTTCACTGCAACTTCTGCCTCCCAGGTTCAAGCAATTCTCCTGCCTCAGCCTCTCCAGTAGCTGGGATTACAGGTGCCCGCCACCATGCCTGGATCATTTTTGTATTTTTAGTAGAGACGGGGCTTTACCATGTTGACCAGGCTGGTCTCAAGCTCCTGGCCTCAGGTGATCCACCAGCCTCAGCCTCCAAAAATGCTGGGATTACAGGCATGAGCCACCACGCCTGCCCAGGCTTTGGGGTTTTAAGGTATTTTTTTAACATTCAATAAAATTCATCCATTTTAAGTGCATAGTTTGGTGTATTAATTGGGTAACTACCACCAAAATCAAGATACACAACAGTTCCTTCATTTTAAAGAGGTTTCTCTTGTGTCTTTGTGATTGATCATCCACAGGCAACCACTGATCTGCTGTTAGTATAGTTTCACCTGGTCTAGAATTTGACAGTCCTGGAATCAGAGTATACAGCATTTGACTTTCGTTTAGCATGACATTTTTGAGATGCCTCCATGTTGCTGCACATATTAACATCCTATTCTCTTTTCCTGCTGACTAGTATTCCTGTGTATGAACATGTCACAACATTCGGTTCATTTCCAGTTCAGGGGTAATAAGAATAACGCTGTTCTGAATATTCATGTACAGATCTTTGGGTAGAAAGAGGCATTCATTTCTCCTGGGTGAATACAGAGGCTTGGAATTGCTGGGTCATCTGTTATGTGTACGTTTAACCTGATAAGACACAGCTGCACTGTCCTATAAAGCTGGCTACACTTTTTGCTTTTCTACCAGCAATATATGAAAGTTCCAGATGTTGCAATCCCTGCCAACGTTTGCCAATGCTTGGTGTTGTAAGACTTTTTTTTTTTTTTTTTTTTTTTTT
>NW_016107517.1:3465458-3533436 GCF_001604975.1 Cebus imitator
TTTTTTTTTTTTTAAGTTTAGCCATTGAAATGTTATCTTATTGTGGCTTGCATTTGCATTTTTCTGGTGACTAGTGATGTGGAACATCTTTTTACATGCTTAATGGCCATTTATGTATCTTACTTTGTGAAGCGTTTGTTCAAATCTTCTGCCTATTTTCCAATGGGTTGCTTGTCATCTAATTGAGCTTAAGAGAGACAGAGTTAGAGAGAGAGAGAGAGAGAGAGACACCAAGGGAGGGAGGAAGGGAAGGTACGTGTGTGTTTTAAATACACATGAACATTGATTTTTGAATGCAGGGCTCAAAAAGCCCCAAGTTATCTGTTCTGAAGCATCCATCATTGGGAATCTTGGGGAGTTTAGGTCTGGTTACACGGGTAATATTTGCCGGGCACTTATCATGTATGTAACGGGCACCATGTTAAGAGCTTTACAACCATTCATTCTTTCAGTCTTCATGGCAACCCTTTAAGGCAGGTACTGTTGAGTTTCCGTCCTGAGGGGAAGGAACGAGGCACTGAGAGGCTGTGTAACTCACCAACTTCACAGCCGGGAAGTGGTGGCACAGGCTGGCTCCAGTGCCCACACTGTGAGGCCGGGCACCCTCCTGCCACTTCCTACAGTTCCCTCCAAATCATTGTGACATGATCTGTTATGGACCAGTGTTTGCGTTCCCTGTTGGAAAAAGATACTGCAGGAAATCAAGGGAAGACTGTGACCCTCACTTCAGCTCCCAGGAGGAGTGGACTTTCTCACTGTCATGGTCACCTGTGGTGTCGGGATTGCTGTTCACCGAATATTTCCAGTTTGTCTTCTAGACAACATAGAAAGGGGTGCTTCCCTGCCCCTTCGCTCGGCCAAGAACATGTAGGCACAGCGCCATGTATTGGTTCCCAGGGAGACGCAGAAGCAGAAGAGTCGGGGCAAAATCTGCCTCATTCCTTTTTCCATTCACCTCCCCTTGGCAATGGGAGGTGAAGCCTCTCTCAGTCTGGGTCCTTGGGTAAGGACACTTTAAAGCAAGGGCCCAGCAGCTCTGTGACAGGCACATCAGCTTTACTGAGATTTGGGGATTGTGTGCCACACAGCACAACCTAGCCTATCTTGACACACATAGCAGGGGATTGAGGCAGAAAGGCACCCACAGGTAGAACTAAAAAATCCATTTATTAAATGCAACACAGACAGACCTCCAGGGAAGGGCGGACAGATTACCTCCTAGGACACTTAATAACTATACATGTTTATGGGGTACAACGCGATGTTCTGATATATATATATATATATATATATACAACATGGAATGACTGAATTAAGCTAATTACCCTATCTGTCACTTCACTTATTTGTGGCAAGACATTTGAAATTTACTCTCCTTGCAATTTTGAAATATACAACACTATACATTAACTACGGTCACCCTGCTGTGCGATAGATCTCAAAACCTGATTCCTCCTGTCTAAATGAAGCTTTCTACCCTTTGACTAATGTCTGCCACTCCCTACCCCTTTGACAAGGTCTCTTCCACTTCTGACTCGATGGTTCTCTGGACCAGAGCAATTAGAGACAGGAAGAATATCCTTCATTATTGGCACCTTCTGTGCACAAGGCGCTCCATCAAGTGATATGGAGGAGGCACAAATGAGGTCTCGGCGCTCAACTAAAAGCAGCTCAGAGTCTAGAGGAAGAGATAGAACTCACTCCTCAGGGGCTGGTACAGGAGGTGCAATGTGATACTGCCCGTGAGAAGTTCCAATGAATCACCAAGGGTGTTCACCAAGGAGGAAGCCCAGCCATGGAGTCCCCAGAGGCGAGCACATGAGATGGGTTCAAGGGCTGCATGGTCAGGGGTGGAGAGGACTGCCCAGGGGAAAGCTGGGTGGTCAAGCTGGCAGCAGAATTGGGCTCAAGTGGAAAGGAAAGGATAGGGTGGGGGGGCAGCGGGAGGTCGACAGCAGAGTCCTGAATGGAAGATCAAGCAACCTGGCCTGAGCTTTTGGATGAGTAGGGACAGGGTAAGGAAATGAATTGGGTCAGGACCTTAGGAAAGAACAAGGAGCCCAACTTAGTGGGAAGTTAGCAGAGACAGGAAGGGTCCATGAGGCTCCTCCACCCCAAAGCACAGCACTGCGCTGCTGCTCCCCCCACTGTGCCCCTGGTGGGGCATGTTAGGAAAGAGCTAAGCGAGGTTCAGTCCAACTTCAGAGCCTCAAAACAGTAATGCTGATGATGGATGCTTTAAAACTTTTTTTCTTAAAATTAACACACAGTAAGCCTGACTTTTTCTTCAGGTGTACGGTTCTACACATTTTAGCACACGCATATATGTATGCAACCGTCATCACCATCAAGACAAAGACAGCTCTCTACAAAGGTCTCTGACGCCCTCCACTCCCCGTAAACCCTGGCCAGCTCTGTTCTGTTCTCCACCCCATGCTCTCTTTTCAAGAATGTCATAAAAATATAATCCCACAGCATGTAACCTTTTGAGCCTGGCTGCTTCTACCCAGCATAATGCCTTTGAGATTTATTCAACTTGAGTCTGTCAATACCGTGTGCCTTCTCGTTGCTGAGCAGTTTTCTACTGTATGGGTGTTCCACAGCCGGTTTATCCATTCCCCCACTGAAGAAAGTCGGTTGTTTCCAGTTAGGGTAATTAAGAATAGAGCTGCTATACCCATTGGTGTACAGGTTTTTCAGTGAACGTGTTTTTAGTTCTCTGAAGTAAAGAACCCAGGACTAGAATGTCTGAGTCACATGGAAATTATGTTTATAAGAAACTAGCAAGCTGTTTTCCAGAGTGGCCATGCCATTTTACCTCCTTACCAGCAATGTATGAGTGATCCAGTGTTCTACAACCTCAAAGGACATTAGTATTGTCAGCACTTTAAATTTTAGCTAATCTAAGAATGTTGCAGTGATACATTACGTCTCTAACGGCTAATGGGAGTATCTTTTCAGTTCTTCTGACATCTGTAGACCCTCTGAAGAAGCATCTGCTCATACGTTTTGCCCATTTTAAAATTGGGTTGTCTATTTCATTACTATTGAGTTTTGAGAGTTCCTTGTATTTTCTGGATACAAGTCTTTTGTCAGTTATGTGATTTGCTAGTTTCTTCTACCTGACTATAGCTTGCCTTTTTATTCTCTTAATAGTAACTTACAGAGTGAGTTTTTAATTTTGATGAGGTCCAAGTTAACAATTTTTTCTCTTATGAGTTGTACTTTTGGTGCTAGGTCTAGGAACTCTTTGTCTAACCTTGTAGACTACAAATACTTTCTCCTACTTTTTTTTCTTATGGTTTTACAGTTTTGTGTATTTTACATTTAGATTTATAATCTATTTTAAGTATTAATTTATATTTCATGAATGTTAGATTTTGCCAAAGCCTTTTTCTGCATCAATTGATATAATCATGTGGTTTTTCTTTTGTAACTTCATAACATAATGGATTACATTGATTTTTGAATTCTGAATAGGTTTACATTCCCTAGATAAGCTTCACTTGATCGTAATTTTTAAAAGATATATAGATATCATTTGTATCTTTTATATATGAAAGATATATATATATATAGTTGAATATAATTTGCTAATGTTTTATTGACAAATTTTGTATCTATGTTTATGAGGAATGCTGTTCTGTAGACTTCCTTTCTCATACTGTCTTTGGGTAATGCTGAATCTCATAAAATAAATTGGAAAACAGTTCCTCATCTTCAACTTTCTGGGAGACTGTGCACAGAATTAGTGATATTTCTTCTTTTAATGTATCCCAGAATTCACCAGCGAAATCATTTGGGTCTGGAGATTTCCTGTTCAGGTTTTTAACTACAAATTCAATTCCTAGTTATAGGACTCTAGGTTTTCTCTTTTATCTTTTGTGAGTGTGGTAGTTATGGTTTTTAAGTAATTGGTTCATCTCATCTAAGTGGTTGGATTTTATGTGGATCCAATTGTTCATACTATTTCCTTACGGCCCTTTGAATGTCTGAGGCATATTTAATGATAGTCCTTCTTATTCCTGCTATTGATAAATTGTGTCTTTGTCAGTCCCTCAATAGGTTTATCAATTTTTTATTTTACATTTATATATATATATTTAAATTTTATTTATTTATTTTTTGAGACAGAGTGTTGCTCTGTCACCCAGGCTAGGGTGCAGTGGCGCAATCTCGGCTCACTGCAACCTCCGTCTACTGGGTTCAAGCGATTTTCCTGCCTCAGCCTCCTGAGTAGCTGGGATTACAGGGACCTACCACCACACCCAGCTAATTTTTGTATTTTTAGTAGAGATGGGGGTTTCATCATCTTGGCCAGGCTGGTCTTGAACTCCTGATCTCATGATCCACCTGCCTCAGCCTCCCAAAATGCTGGGATTACAGGCATAAGCCACTGTGTAGGCCATTTATATATGTATTTTTTGAGATGGCGTCTCACTCTTCTCCAGGCTGGAGTGCAGTGGCACAATCTCAGCTCGCTGTAACCTTTGCCTCCTGGGTTCAAGCAATTCTCCTGCCTCGGCCTCCTGAGTAGCTTGGATTATAGGTGCATGCCACCATGCCCAGCTAATTTTTATATTTTTAGTAGAGATGGGGTTTCACCATGTTGGTCAGGCTGGTCTCCAACTCCTGACCTCATGATCTGCCTGCCTCGGCCTCCCAAAGTGCTGGGATTACAGGTGTGAGCCAGTGCGCCCAGCCTTGTATGTTCATTTTTATTCAGCTAAAATATTTTCTAATATCCTTGAGACTTTCTCTTTGACCCATGGATTATTACCAAGTTTGTTGTTTAATTTGCAAGATATGGAGATATTTTTCCTGCTATCTTTCCGTTTCTAATTTTCAACTGAATTTATGTACATTTGTTTTATGAAGCAGGGTTTGGTCTACTTTGTTAAATATTCAATATGTACTCGAAAATATGTGTATTGTGCTATTGTTGGATGGAATGTTGTACAAATACCAATCAGATTCTGTTGGTTGATGGTCTTTTTCAGCTCTTCTACATCATTGCTGAAGTTTACTCTACTAGTTCTATTACTAGGACGGGCATATTAAAGACCCATCTAAGTTCTTCAGGTTGTACTTCATGTACTTTGAAGCTTTGTTTTTAGGTGTACACATGTTAGGATCATTATTTGTTCTTGGTGAATTGATGCTTTATCATTATGTAATGTCACTCTTTATTCCCAGTAAATTTCTTTGCTCTGAAGTCTATTTCATTTGATATTAATAGAACCACTCTGACTTTCTTTTAATTGGTGCTTGTGTGGTACATCATTTTCTATAGTTTCACTTTTACCCTCTACCTACATCGTCATATTTGAGTTGAATGCCTTGTGGACAGCATATATTTAGGTTATTTTAAAAAATCATTCTGACAAAATCTGTTTTATAGTTGGCATATTTAGGCCATTTACATTGAACGCAATCACTTAGATATGTTTGAATTTATGTCTTCTGTTTTAACATGCTTTCTGTTTGTTCATTCTTTGTTTTTGGTTATTGTTCATTTCCTCTTTCCTGCCTTCTTTTGGATTATTTAAATATTTTTTAGTATTCCATTTTAATTTATCTATTGTTTTCTCCTCTGTATTTCTTTTGGCTTTTAGTAATGATTCTAAGGATTGTAATACACCTACCAACTTGTCTTTTCAAAGTGCACTGAGAATACTCTATCACTTCAAATGGAATCTAGAAACTTTTCTCTACATAGCCCCCTCTACCTTTCCCTCTCTTTTATGTTGCAATTGTCTTAGGTACTATATATACAGACACTGAATACCCTATCAGATTATGCTGTTTTTGCCAAATATTTACCATTTCTATTATTCTTCCTTTATTCTTCATATACCAAGTTTCTATCTAGTATTATTTCCTTTCTGCTGAAAAAACTTCCTTCAGTTAACTCTCTCAGAGCAGGTCTCCTGACAGGAAGTTTCCATTCATTTGAGAATATCTTCATTTTACCATCATTCCTGAAGTATAATTTCACTGCAGTAGAATTCTGGGTCAATAGGATTTTTCTTTCAACATTTAAAAAATATTATACCCCTATCAGAAGGCTTCCCTGGTTTCTGATGAGAAATCCACAGCGCTACTAAAATATGTCCCACATGGCCAGTCTTAAGACCTTGGGTGGTAGTCTGTTCTGAAGTTCGGACTGCGGGTCTATGGTATGCTGCTCAAGATCAGATCCATGCAGATTCAGCTCAGAAGTGAGCCCAGGAACTCACAACCAGCTTTATAGGGTCACTTGCCTGAGCTCCTCCTTCTCTGAAATCTGCCCAATATTTTCTGGTTCCCAGGCTCCCTTTCTGTTCTGTTGGCCAGAAAGCTGTCTCTATTGATCCTCCCCTGCCTCATACCACCTACATCTACACTTTCATCTGGGGCCAAGCAGTAGGAAGCTAGAGAGCAAGGGAGAAGAAAGCAGCAGGGTTTCACCCCACCCTCTTAGAAGTGTAGCTGCTCTCTCTGGAGAGAGGTTCCCTTCCCTCTGCATAAAAGGTTTCATGTGGATTCTGATTGCCACTGTTTCTCCTGCTATGCTGTTGTCAGAGGATTGCTTCTAGGATGCAAGGAAATAGAGAAAAAACAGAAAAGGGCAGATTTAACCTTGCTCAATCTAAGCATTAGGAGACCTTGTTCCTGCTTCTTAAGCTAGTACTAGAGCTCCTGGTCCTCTGCAGAATTCTGGGTCAGTAGCTTTTTTCTTTCAACACTTAAAAAATATTATACCCCTATCAGAAGGCTTCCCTGGTTTCTGATGAGAAATCCACAGTGCTACTAAAATATGTCCCACATGGCCAGTCTTGGACCTTGGGTGGTAGTCTGTTCTGAAGTTCGGACCTGAGGGTCTATGGTATGCTGCTCAAGATCAGATCCATGCAGATTCAGCTCAGGAGTGAGCCCAGGAACTCACAACCAGCTTTATAGGGTCACTTTCCTGAGCTCCTCCCTCTGGGTCTGCGGCTGCATTGAGTCTAGGCTAGGAAAGATTACAGAGGAAAAATGGGAAACTTGTGGCTGGTTTGGTAGAGCTTGCCCAATCTGCCCCCTACTATTTACTCTTCAGGGCGCTCAAATGGCTGTTTTATGCATTCTGTTTATGTCTTACAGCTGCATTCAGTGTGATGGACAGGATGGAGTAGGCTAACTCCATCTAACCAAGATCTAAAACTCTCGTATTTCATATATCTTATATATATATTTTAGAAAGTTTGTAAAAGACCTATAGGAATCAAAGGGTGGGAACACAGAATATAAAAGCCAGGTGGCAGGGGCTGTTAATAAGATCCTTTTGCAGGAAAGCGTATGGGGTGGGCTGGACTGTAATTATAAGAGACTCTTGAAGAAACATATTTCTGGGTAGCTCTTGCAGAACAAAGAGAATGACAGATGAACTGGGCAGGCCCTTTCCCCCTTGATATTAGTGTATCACTCTGGAATGAGCTAACATTAAAAAAGCATCAAAAGGAATCCACCATTTCATATCAACATGGAGTTTTACTAACCCAATAAAACTACTGTCCTATGCTTACCTACCCTCTGAGAGTAGATGTGTGCCCCGGGAGTAGCTCTCTAGAACTCTAGAATTCCAGAGGTGGGTTGTATTTGCAGCTCAGGATCCAAGTGAGTCTTAGCACAGTAGCCCCATACTCTTACAAAGGGGCTGTGTTTATGGTATTTCAGGAGGGTGGAAGGAAGGAGAGTTACCCATAATGTATGGCAGGAGAGCACATGGTTCCAAGGCAAAGTGTCACGCACACACACACACCCACCCACAGGTGAAATCTTGGAGGCCCTTCTCTGAGAGGATTTCATGAGACAGATGCACAATATATACACCATACTCAATGCTTCCATCCCCTCCTTGGTGAAGAGATGATACAGGTGTGTACACTTAGTGTGCAAGACTGGACTTCACACCCAGCTGCCCAAGAGGCATGGCTGTGGCTGGGATGGGGATCAGGTCCTTCTGAGGGGCCTGTGGCACAGAGGAAGAAGGAAGATGCTTATTTCCCATCCTGCTGGGAGAGGCCCCGTGCCAAGAATAGTTTGAACATGCAGGTGAATGTCAACATGCACTCCTAAGTTCGTATCCTTGGCCCTCTCTCTTCCTTAAATTCACAAGAACACATGCATAGTGGTGCATGTGCATTTTATACATCACCAAAAGTCCTATGTTTCCCTTGGTAAAAAAATTAAAAATCATTGTATGAGAACTCCTCATCTGTGAGCTGGATCAGGAATGAGGATTAAAAAGCAGTGAAAAGAAAAGAGGGGGGAAAAAGCTATCATTCCTAGCAGGGTCTTCCTTTTATTCCATTTCATCTGCAGACTGGTCTGGTCAGCAATGTCTTTAGCTTACGCATCTCTGGCTTCCATTGGGTAACCATCCATAACATCTAACAGGCTTCCCTGCTACTAGGATGCGTTTCCTGGTGCCACTTTCCAAGGATGCCATCTTTTAAACCGGCTCCACTAAGTCTACTTCTGTTAACTGAGTAAATAGGACAACAGATGGGGGAATATAGAAAATGTTCTCTGAATCAAAGACTGTTGATCAAATGGAGCAAAAACTCATAAATTAAATGCTTTCCAATCAAGTTGGAAAGCTATACTCAGAACTGGTGAAGGAAGCACTAGCAGGCTCCCTTGCTGCCAAGAAGAGCTGGGTATTTGAATAAGAAGTACGATAGTAGGTATGCGAATAGATATGCGGTTCTGTGAAGAATGACTTCTTGTCCTTGGAGGGTCTCTATAGTGAGGAGCTAAAGGCATTCTATGAGGCATGCTATTTTCATGTTCCCAATTGCCACTGAGAGCTGAAGAGTGGTGGAGGGAACAGGACAATCCAGACAATATGGCTTGGTTGAAATGAGCATCAGACAGGCTTCAGAAGATGCGAGTTCTCATCCTGGTTCTGCACCTAGGCCAGGAGAGAGTAAACAAGGCACTCCCAAACCCATAGGCCTCAGTTTCCTTTTAAAATATAGTGAGGACATTGATATGGTGATTTTGACACACAGCACTTAAAATTCTCTGAAGCTCTCCCATCAAAAAATGGGTTCTAATTTTCCTTCCCTTGAATATGCCCTTGGAGACTGGCTCCTACTGAACAGATAGCAGAAGCAGTGATGATGTTTGACTTCCAAAGCCACGTACTAAGAGGAGATAGAGTTTCTCCATGACACTCGCCCTTGAATGCAACCATGTGTTGTGAGGAAGCCACACCCCCATAGGAAAAGCTACTTCCAGTGGACATGCTGGTTAAAAGCCAACATCAGCCACAAGATGTGGAAGTGAATGTGTTTTCAAAGGGTTCTACCCACCATCTCTGAGCTACTCTGGTTGACACCCCATGGAACGGAACAGGTGCTTTCTTGCCAAGCCCTGGCCTAGTCAAAGATCCATGAGCAAAATGAACGCCGTTGCTTTAATTCCTCACATTTGGGGTGATTTGTTACATAGCAACAGATACTTCGCTGATATCCAGAGTTCCTTCTAGATGGGGAGTTCTGGTATGTCTTACCTGGGGTCACTAGTTCTACATTATAGGATGTGACAGGAACTGAAAAGGATGCAGCGCTAGGCTTCCCAAATCTGAGCTTTATAAAATGAGCAAACTGAATCTTTCTAGAAGGCGTATCAGGATTAGGTCTTCTTCTTCTTTTGTAGTCTCCACAGTGCCTAAGTCTGAAGTTGTAGAAGGAACACAAATTTCTTACAGAATTGAAATATACCAAAGAGGTGCTCACAGTTTTAAGAGGCAAATGCAGCACGTGATGCTCAGTGAAGACAGTCCTGTCCCTAAAAGGTGAACTTTCCAAAAGAACGCAATAGAGCTGGTCATCCCCATTAACAAAGAGCATCTAGGAGCATTCCTATTAAAACTGAATGAAACCTGGGCATGATGGCTCATGCCTGTAATCCCAGCACTTTGGGAGGCCGAGGCGGGTGGATCACTTGAGGCTAGGGGTTCAACACCAGCTTGGCCAACATGGTAAAACCCCATCTCCACTAAAAATACAAAAATCATCCAGGTGTGGTGGTATATGGTTGTAATCCCAGCTATTTGGGAGGCTGAGGCAGGAGAATGGCTTGAACCTGGGGGGTTGAGGCTGCAGTGAGCTGAGATAGTGCCACTGCACTCTAGCCTGGGAGACAGAGCTAGACTCTGTCTTAAAAAAAATTGAATGGAAATGTATAAAAAAGGCTGATGGGGAATAGGCTATAATATTAACAGTGGCTATCTCCAGGTGCTATGATTATCAATGATCTTTGTGGCCGGGCAGGAGAATTGCTTAAACCCGGGAAGCAGAGGTTGCCATGAGCCATGATCACACCACTGCAGTCCAGCCTGGGAAACAAGAACAAAACTCCATCTCGACAAATAAATAAACAACCTTTGTTTACATCTTTAAACATTTCAGAATTTTTCAAATGTTTTGGTATTCTTAACATATAAGAAAATGTATGATTATAATGGGAATACAGATGACATGACTATTGCCTAAGATAATGTTGGTCAATAGGTCTTCTGTGGAAAATCATGAAGAGTTACTTGAAGAAAAGGGAAGGACTATGGCCAGAGGAGGTTATTTTCTTGCTACTATGTTTTTATTTTTCAAGATAATTTTTAAAAATGCAGAGTTGTATGATTTCTCGTTGTTTGCTCATTGCAGTCTTAGCTCCTTTAATGTGCTGAGGAGCCCTGAAATTCTCCACAAGGGAGAAATAGTAAACATATACTCCACACTTATTTTGGGGCATTTCCTGGGATTAATATTCTTCAGAACACATTTTGGGTAATGTTGGCATAAAACAAGGTTCATATAGGTCAGTGCAGTCCCCTCCCATGTCCAGGCCTAGAACCTGGGGACAGGTGCACAACCCCTCACTTCCATAACCAAGGTAACATCCCTGCATGCTGAGGCCATGGAGTTTGGGGGTATCACTGGGCTCAGAGCCTGAAGAAGTTCGGTTTAAGAAGACATCAGGCTGGGTGTGGTGGCTCATGCCTGTAATCCCAGCACTTTGGGAAGCAGAGGCGGGTGGATCACTTGAGGTCTGGAATTTAAGACAAGCCTGGCCAACAATGGTGAAACTCTGCCTCTACTAAAAATACAAAATTAGCCAGACATGGTGGCAGGTGCCTGTAATCCCAGCTACTTGGGAGGCTGTAGCAGAAGAATCACTTGAACCCAGGAGGCAGAGGTTGCAGTGAGCTGAGAATGCACCATCGCACTGCAGCCTGGGCAACTCTATCCTGGGCAACAGAGTGAGACTGTCTCAAAAAAAAAAAAAAATGTCACCTGGCTGGATGGGGAAAAAGGTCACCCCAGCAGGGCAGGCTGATGCCATCCTCATCTCATGGAGAACCTGGGGAACTACTGCAGAGACTTGGCGAAGCGTCTGGGGGTGACTGAGAGCAGCTGAGGCTGTCTTCTCTCGAGAAGCAACAGAACAGCTTTACTCTTAACTACAGTTAGCAGAAAGTGTCTGGGCCCAAATGGGAAGCTGGCCTAATTTTATAGTGCTTCTTAGTTAACGGTTACACAGGCACCATTTAATTGGAACATGATTGTTAGGAACTTGTCACCAAAATTCTAAAAAGAAACGTTTAGCCTTTTCTAAAGAAAGGCAGCACTTTCAAGTGGTGGATTCCTGACCATCTCTTTTCTATTTAACATTTATTGAAATTATTGAAAAGGCTTTAGTAAACTGCATTTTGCCTCAGATGCCCCCAGAGAGGTTCTGGGTCTCCTTAAGCGAAGACATTCCCAAGTTTCTAAGCCTGCCAGGCACCACACTTCTCTGACAACTCTGAGCCAACCAAAGGACCTTAGCAGGGTAAAAGCCAAAAGCCCCCAGCAGAGGGAGACCCCTTTTCCATTCCACCATTTACTGGGCCACAGAAAGAATTAGCATTCTGCCTGCAAGTACAGTTTTACTTTCCCCTTTGTTTTGAGAACAGAATCACTCATCTGGAAATTACAAGGTAATATACACGAATCGCATGTCCTATTACCTCCCATGTTCTCCTGATGCCTACTGCCGCCTCAATCATCAAACAAAACAAAAAGGAAGCCTTAGAAATGTTTTACTGCCATTTTTTTTCCCTGTGTGGGAGCTTATGATGATGTAAGTAAAACTCAATCCAAAGCCTATGAAAGGAAATTCACAGCAAAATTTGCATGACAGGCTCCAGCTGGGAGCATCAGCCTGCTGTCCAATGCTGAGGGCCCGGTGTTCTCACTGCACTGTGCCTGCATGCACTCTGCAAGCATGCATGGGGCTTGGGTCCTCCACAGGGGCTTCAGCCTTCCTAGGCAGGCCTTTGCTTTCAGACCTACAGGATTTATATCCAAAGAAATGGTACAAATGAAATGAGAACAGTCTCTCTTCTTTGCCATATTACTCTCCCTGAAAGAGCAATTGGCTGAAAAGGTCGAGCTCACAAATTTCGATCACGATCCTGTCTTGACCTAAAAGAGACTCTGCAGAAAGCGTTTTCCTTTTTCATGCTTATTTTCATGAATGCATCTCTAACTTGCCTGAAAGCATTCTGAGGGTAGGATAATGCTATGTATCCTCATCTGTAGCATCCACTTGCTCACCACATCGCTTAGTCAACAAATACAAAAGGGATGGTCTCAGCCATTGGTCCATATCATTAAACTTCCCTATCCTTTTCCTCTAGCTGGGGGAGCATAAGAAATAACCAAATGGCTAAAGCTTTTTCTTCTAAAATATCTGCTTCTGCAAAATGGCATGCGCAGGCTTCTTGTTTGCTGTATTTGAACTCTTCCTTCTCATCTGAACCACTTTATTGACATTGAGGCTAAGATTTAGGGTCAAAGAATCATTAAATGGTTTAGCTGATGTTTCAGAACCAGCATCCACTCTATTAAGAGCCCCAAGAATCAGAGAATCTGGCCTGATACTCTTGATTCTCATGAACATAGGCAGCAGAGCCATATACTCACCTTCCATCTCCCTCCCTCAACCAAAGGTATGGGACTATGGAAACAACCTCACAGCTGACTGGAGAGAGGAGGTCATGGACTCATTTAATACTGGATTAAAGGAGGAGGTGAATATGAAGCAGTTTCTTCTTAGCCAACAGGTGCTCATTTCTGTTAAGAAATGGAGTAAGCTGAATTTTGCAATATTGCAAAGTTATAGACAATTGCTTTCTTTCGAAAGCTAGAATTCCTATCAGAACTTATTGTCTCTGCCCCTTGGGAAGGTGGTGACTCAAAAGGAGCAGCTTCCATTTACTGAATGTCACAGACGCTATTAGGAGCCCATACTTTAGAAACAGATGCGTGCTTCTGAATCCCTGCCTGCCGCTGACAGGCAGTGCAATCCCTGAGCCTCGGGTTTCTCAACTGTAAAATGGGGCTACGAATAACCTACTTTAGGAGGAGGTATTGTAGGGCTTGGAGAACTACTGCATGTAAAATGCTCTAGGCAGGCTGTGATGTTTCAGCTTCTCCTGTCAGCACTGTGTACTGCACTGTGCCGGGGGTTAGATACAGCTGCATTTAATTTCTGCATTAAGTAGCTACTATTATCACCACACTTGACAGAAGAAGAAACTGAGGCTAAGAAAGATTTAGTGACTTGCCCAAGGACAGACAGTAAACAGTGGCAAAAATCAAAGCCAGGCCTATCTGATTCTAACCCTGTGCACTTCCTGCTACCTCACACTGCTTCCTGGAAGGCTGTATGCGCGCACACATGCACACGCACACACACACACACACACACACACACCCTACAATACCATTTCCTATCAGAATTAGAAAGGCATGCTTATAACTGGAACACAGAAAAAGATGTGAACCTCATTATCTACGGATTACAAGTATCTCTCAATCAAGCTGTTTCCTTCTTGAGTACAAGGACTATATTTTTGCATCTTCCCTAAAGAATAGAGCACACAGTTCTGAACACACAATAGACACTCAATTAATACTCTCTGGATTTACATGGAAATTCACGTAGGAAAGTGGAACCGTTGCCCTGATTCAGAATACTTGATCAAACAACCCAAATACACCATGAATTCCCTAAAGCATCGAAAGAGTTGCCTAACACAAAGCATGTTTTCTGGAGACAATGAGAGTTTTGATCTCAAGCTAAACATTTCAAATCTCATCAAAAACAGTGGGTGAGTGGAAACAATTCACGCCAGGTCTCCAGGTGGAATTAGGGGAAAGGCCTCCCATGTGACCGCTATAAAAACTAATTTGAAAAGAATACAATCTTAGGCTTGTGTTTGTTTTTTTTCCCCAAGTGTTAGGCGGGGTACTGCAATCTTGTTATTTCTGAGTACCACCAAACATTCTAAATCCCTTTCTCCATCTGAGGACAAGTGAGGATTATGGGCCCCAGCCTCACTGCGTGGGTCTCTATGCAAAGATTTCCAAGCAGAGAAGCTTTGGGGTGGGGGAGGTATGCCTATGGCCCAAAGCAAATGGGGAGGGGAATGAATGAAAAGAAACTGCATACAAACTGATTTATTTCGAGGAACTTTTAGCCCAGATTTTTTTGGCATGTCTATATTTGCTGATTTCTGCGTATGGTAGAGCCTCAACATGCATTTTTATCTCTTCCTGATTTAGAGGTAAGTGGTACAGCAGAGAGGCAGGGATGGGCCTAGAAAGGGTTTGGAGGGCGATATTAAAGATGATGACGACAAAAGTAAAACTCCTGTGAACTCCTTAGTCATGCTGGAATGCAACTTGTTGTCTAGTCTGCGAGATAGATTGGGTTTGTTCTTATATGAAGAGTCTCTTGTGGTCTGGGGATAAGAGCAGAGTCTAAGATTTAAGAATTCTGTACTGAAGTTCTCATTCTGCCACTTCCTAGAGCTTTCTGAGCTCTGGCAATGGACTCAACCTTGTTGAACTTTAGTCTTCTCATCTGTAAAATGGGAATAAGAATGATACACACTTCAAAGGAATATTGAGAAGATAATATGAGATGATGCCCATAAAAAGACTTAGTATTGTGGGCACCCAGCAAATGCTGGCTACCTCTGCTGTTCTTTCCATCATTTCTAGGAAGAATGCCCTGCTCTGGAGGCTGAGGCATGAGAATCATGCTTGAACCCGGGAGAGAGAGACTGCAGTGAGCCAAGATCACACCACTGCACTCCAGCCTGGGCAACAGAGTGAGACTCCATCACACACACAGAGAAGGTTGTCCTGTAAATGTATTCTTGTAAAGTATGCTGCATTTTCATCCACATGTAAT
Organism: Cebus imitator; assembly: GCF_001604975.1. Taxonomy (NCBI): domain Eukaryota; kingdom Metazoa; phylum Chordata; class Mammalia; order Primates; family Cebidae; genus Cebus; species Cebus imitator. The sequence continues at coordinate 3,480,735 of NW_016107517.1, forward strand.
GATGAATACTTAAAGAGTGCTACTCAGTGTATTTTGTAGCTAATTTCCAAAATAACCGGCGGGGAAAGCCGGACAGACGTTATTACCCTCGTGTTACAGGTGAGAAAACAGAGGCTTTGACAATGAGGGATCTACTGGAATTCATCAACCAGCAAAGGTCAGGCCAGGAATGCAGCTCACATCTGTCTCCAGCACTTCAACCACAGCTACGCTGCAGGAAACCAAAACACCCCAGAAGAGGGAACTCTAGTCTGCTCTGATCTAGCCTATTCATTTGTTGCTTGGGACCGAAGTGGATTTTGCAACCCTTGTAGGTTGTGACCTGCAGTTTGCAAAGCACCTGGGTCCCAATGCCAAGTGAAGGGTCTGTCACTTCAGAATAAGCTGGGGAGTTCTTTGCACTGATGCGTGTTTGATTTTTTACTGCTGGAATTTTCTTTTTTTTTTTTTGATTGCATTTTAGGTTTTGGGGTACATGTGAAGAACATGCAAGACTGTTGCATAGGTACACACATGGCAGCATGATGTGCTGCTTTCCTCCCCATTACCTATATCTGGCATAGAAATTTTCAAACATATGCAAAAGTAGAGATAAGAGTACTATAGTCCCCAGTGCTGATCTCCCAGATTCCTGGGATGAAGGCTGCTCTGTCTATACCTCTGGCCATTTCCTCCGCTCCCTGTTTTTTAAAGGAAATATTGGGGGGAGATTAAAACAATCCAGACTCCCCTATGCCTTGTAAACTCAGGTCTAGCAGGTCTGGGGTGGCTTGGGATTTGTGGTTCTCATGGCTGCCTCTCCAGGTGACATGGAAGGACAGCCACCCTGTAGCCACAGAGCTTGGTGGTACCTGAGGGCACTACCATTTGCAGGTGACAAGCAAGTGGGTTCTGGGAAGGAAAGTGGGCAAACCCTTCAGCTCTGCAGGCTTGCGAGGCTGTCACAGAAGACAGAGAGCCCTGCCACACACCCAGTGGCAGAGGCAGAAAGGGGTGAGACCACAGCGAGGAGGCTGGTCCCCTGAGCCTGTAACGAAGGCTGTCTCCAGAGAGGACACCCCCTGCTGCTGAGGGTCTGTGGCTGGGCCTCCGCCCAAATGACCTGCAGTGAGCCACTGACCAGCTTCCCGCTCACCTTTGTTTCCCCAGAGCATGGCACAGTAACTGTTGACTTGGGGGAGTTGTGTGAAACTGATGACATTTGACTGCTCCTGACCTTCTCAGTGTCACCTTTATGATTCCACCACAGATCTAGTAGGCATTCAATACACGTCCAATGAAGGAATCAACACAGACAGGTTATCAGGGCTCTCACATGCCAGCTGCCAAGTTAGTATTTCTAGTTGACCCAACCATGGTGCAAGGTGGCTATGACATCTCCAATCTATAGCTGAGGAAACTGAGCTAATGTATGTAAACCAAGTGTTTAGCACAGCACCGGGTGCTCACTGTGTGGCAACAATCATCATTATTATCCAAAGCCAGACAGAGCCCCGGCAACTGAGTTAGGACTTGAACCCAGGCCTGCCGGCTCCAGTCAGCCTGCCTTGCAGTGTCTGTCCTGGAAGAGCAGTAACCAGAAGCCATGAAAGATGATCAGTGTCAACAGGGGTACAAAAACTCAGACCACTTGGCAAGTCCCAGACAATGTGTCATTTCACAGTGAGGGGCAGGGCTGAGGGAGCTGGTCTAGAAGATTCTCACGGTGCACTGCAATATTTCACGGACACAGGGTGGCCTGCAGCTGCCTGTCTTGCTGGTGGCCTCACCTGCACACAGTGAAAGCCAGCAAGATTTTGCCGGGCAGACCCTCAGAGGCCGGAGGGCTCTGCTGAGGAGGGGCGGCTGCATCTTACCTCTTGGCTCTGTCTTTCTCATCTTCATCCATTAGATTTTCTATGCAGTTTTTCCTGCAAAAGACATTTTAAAAGAATGGATAATTACTGTCTGCTCTAGATCTTTCTTAAAAGTCTTTCAGTTTGTCATCATTTTGGTCTTAGCCCAGCAGTTCTCAAACCTGATCCCGGCACCCCTTTACACTCTCAAAACGGACCGAGGTCTCCAAAGCACTCCTGTGCACATGGGTTAAAGCTGAGAAATGTTTAAATGCACAGGCACTCATCAGGCATTGGAGCAATGAAGTCAGCAGATATCAAGTAACTTCTGGAAAACTCAGAACACTCATATTCTGCACACTCCTGAGACAAGGAGAGCTCTTTTAAAAGGAGCAAATAATGAGTTAATGATATTTTGAAAACAATGACTTGACTTCGAGGACCCCAGGGGTCTCCAGACCACACTTTGAGAACTGTTGTCCAGACCTGCTCAGTGAAGCAGCATCTGTTCATCTCATGCCTTAGGTCACAGGCACTTCCCAGCACCCGCCTAGGATCTATTAACGACGCTGCAGCAGGACCCATTCACTTCTGCCTGCAGGACCCCAGTGGCCTATGACATCGTAAAGGAGAGCATTTCTTTATCTGTCCATTCAAACCACACAAGCTCCTCTGACAGGTGGCCTGGAGGAATCGGCCCCAAAGGAGTGTAATCTACAGTTCCTCCTTTAAGGCATTTACTTTGCTTGAGACAGCGAAAGCACACAGATGTGAAAGATTAAGTAACAGTCCAGGAATGTTCTTCCTCACCGCCTGAGCCTCTACTCTCCCAAGACACCGGCTGGATGCCTCTCAGGCCCACGGATCCAGCTTCCTCTCTCACCGCATGCAGGCCTGGCTTCCCTCTACCCCTCAGAGCTGCACAGCCCTGGTTCCTTTCTTCATTCACACATTTCCCAGAGCCCTGCCTTTCTGGGGTGTGCCCCCCAAATCAGTACACCAAGCAGAACCATTCTCAGAGTGCTCATGAGGCTGATGCCAGCTGTGGGAGTGGGAGGCTGAAGGCTGTGGTGGCTGGGAGGGCAGAGCGTGGTCGAGGTAAGGGTGAGGACCATGGAGAAGCTGAATCACCACTGCCCACACGCCACTATGCTCAACGCACAGGGTCTTCAGTCGGCACTTCCAAACCAGCCCTTTGCAAATGCACCACCAATTACTCTTGAAACTTGAAGTTTCAGATAAAAATTTTCAATGGGGCCAATCAATCTTTCTCTGAGCTCATTTAGTTTTTTTATTTTGGTCACCTATGTATACAAACATGGGTCTCAGCCAAAGCAAAGATGAATTCTGCAGCCACAGTCCCTGTTTACATAATGCCCATGCAGTCAACAGCAGGCATAGTCCATGATGGACTAGCAAGAAATGCTGCTTAGAAGTTGAGGCCTGTATCCCAATTGAGTCAGAGTTAACACATCTGCAAACAGGCCGGTGCTTAATGTTTTCCAGATGGAATCCATTCAAAGTTTTATGTCAGTTCATTGAATGATGCCCTACCCCAAGCCTGTGCTTCCAAGGAGAATGGTGGCTTCCCAAGGCCCTAGGGTATGAGTGAGGACCCAGCGGCCCTGTGTTCTTTATCAGGACCCCCTGGACAGAGCCTGTCCACAGGAGGGCTGGCTGCTGTTCTCAGTCTACTCTCCTGAGCTCCTGGGATCCTGTTTGGATGACCAGGGTGGCTGAGTCACAAACTAAACATCTAAAAATGACTAATAGCTACTCTTTATCAACCACATCTTCTTTGATTTATATGTTTAGCCTTCAGACATTTCCTGAATCTATAAAACCTGGATGCTCTACACCCATTTCCTCTTCTTCAGCATCCCTCTCATTTCCCTGCCCTGTTCCTCTCACTTGACCCCTGACTAACCAATTAAACTGAACGCACCCAGTGTGAGGAGAAGGCCCCTAAACTGAGTTCCAATTGCACCTGCCACAGAAGCTCTGTGCTGATAGTTTTACATTTTGTCACCTCTGTGTCTACCATGTTATTTTTTTATTTAAAAATACACCTCACAGGCTGGGCTCAGTGGCTCACGCCTGTACTCCCAGAACTTTGGGAGGCCGAGGTGGGCAGATCACGAGGTCAGGAGATTGAGACCATCCTGGCCAACATGGTGAAACCCCGTCTCTACTAAAATACAAAAAAAAATTAGCCAGGTGTGGTGGCACATGCTTGTAGTCCCAGCCACTCAGGAGGCTGAGGCAGGAGAATTGCTTGAACCTCGGTGGCAGAGGATGCTGTGAGCCTAGATTGTACCACCTGCACTGCAGCCGGGGTGACAGAGCAAGACTCCATCTCAAAAAAAAAAACACGCCTCACAAATTTACCATCTTAACCACTGTAAGCGCACAGCTCAGTGGCATTAAGTACATTCATACTGTTGTGCAACCATCACCATCATCCATTCCAGATCTCTCTGAACTTGCAAAGCGTAAACCATCATTAAACAAGAAGTCCCCATTCCCCACTCACTCCAGGCTTGGCAACTGCCCTTCTACTTTCTGTCTCTATAAATTTGACTATTCCAGGTCTGTCATGGAAGTGGAACCATACAGTGTTTGGCTTATTTCACACAGCATTATGTCGTCAGGCTTCATCCATGTTGCTGCATGGGTCAGAATCTCCCTCCCTTTTAAGGCCGAGCGATAGCACATTGTATGCAAACTCAGTGTTTTGCTTGCCCACTCATCTGTCCATGGACACGAGCCACTTCCACCTTGGCCACTGTGAGTGTGGGTGTCCTTCCCCCTTGTGTTTTAGAGTCACCCTTTTACTTAATAGGGAAGATTTGGAAACGGCTTGAAGGCAAACAAGGAACAGAAAGGAAGGGAAGAGAAGTCCTCTGAAGTCAGGTTAAAGGAATCACAAAGAAGTTTAGAGGGTGACAACGACTCTTCTTGACGATATAGAGTTTTCAGTGAGAAGGATTTTGAGCAACTGTTTTTTTTTTTCATTTGACCACAGAGTGCTAGAAAACAGGAAAGGAGCTTAATTGAAAGCAGAGGAGATTTTGTTTGGAGCTGAGACATAATGGTTGAGGTGATTAACCCCCGGAGTGAACAGTGGAGAGATGCCATAGTCTTTTCCCCAGATAATCACGTGTCCTACGTGGAGTAGACAGTCACAAGGTGTCTGAACCAGGGTCCCAACAGGGAAACAGACTGCGGTTGGGATCCTCTGAGGAGTATTGATTTACGGGAGGCTCTTTATAAAGGTGTGAGCAGGGAGTAGGGAACCAAGTGGGACAGTGCAGTGGGGAATGGCAGAGCTGTGAACACTCTAAGGGGAAGGGACAAGAAGGAAATGATTTCCCAAACCTGGAAGGAGTGTGTCCCATAGGAGGCGACCTTCAGTGAAGGAACAAGGAGGGAGCCAAGGGAATAAACACCTCACTCATTCTCCACCCACCCTCCAATCTCCTGCTGCGTCTCCTTTAGCCATGTCTGCAGGATCCTCCACACAGGGGAGCCTCAGGGTCACATGCCTGGTGACAACCATCTCTCAGGCGCTCTTCCAGTTCTGAGTTTCTTGGGTTTTCCTAGAACACAAACTCTCTGGAATCTTTTTAAGCTTTGTAACATCTCCTCAAGTTTGAAAACCAGGCATCTGCACCTAGCAAATGACCACACAAGAAATGATCATAATAACAATAACTATGGAAGCCTGAAGAAAAGAGAGGCTGAGAGGGGTTCCCAGAACAACTTGAGCAACAAAACAAGTGACAACTGTATTGATTACAGCCTGTGTATTGATTAGTACAAACTAAATACTCATGAGTCTAGACGGACACAAATAAACAAATGGGGAGGTAGAAGGAGGGAGGAGACAGCTTCACCTTACAGAAGATTCCAATTAACACATGTAGAAGGAATGAAGGCAACAGAAAATCACCATCATGGCTCATGCCTGTAATCCCAGCTTTTAGGGAGGCAGAGGCGGGAGGATAGTTTGAGCCCAGGAGTTTGAGACCTTCCTGGGCAATATAGTGAGACTCTGTTCTCTACAAAAAGGAAAAAAAAAAAAGAAAAAAGAAACGAAAAGAAAGGAAAGGAAAGGAAGAGAAAATCACCATCAGTATACTATAGTAATCATTGTTTCCGGCAAGATCCACCAATGGATGCTAAAATTAATGGAAAAAAGGTTGGGGAGAAACAGGATATTTGCAGAGTTTCAAATTATCTCCCTCAAGATATTTATTAATTACAAAAGAAAACCATTTTACAGGAAAGAGGGTTAGCAGACACCACTTTCACCTACTGGTCAACATGAACATCACCAGTGTTAAGTCACATAGAAGTCTCTGTGGAAATAAGCACTCATTCCTCTTGGGTGTGTACAACTCGGAGTACCATTCTTGGAACATGGGGCAGCTGTATGCTTACTTTACTAACAACAGCCAGGCTGTTTTCCAAAGTGACTGTACAATTTTATATTTGCACCAGTAGTGTACAGGAGTTCTAGTGGCTCCATTCTAACATTTAGTATTGACTTCTTAATTTTACTAATTTTCGTGGGTGTGTTATGAGATCTCATTGGGATTTGTGTTTCCCTGATGACTAATGATGCAGAGCACTTTTCACTGGCTATTTAGGTGTCTAATTCTTTTGCCTACTTAAAAAAATTGGGCTGTTAGTCTCCATCATACGGATCATAGAAGTTTCTCTCTACTGAGTACAAGTACTTTGTCAGAAAATACGTATTGCAAACATTTTCTCCCAGTCTGTGGATGGCCTTGGTGCTTTTTGGGTGGTATTTGTGATGAGCAGTTTCAAATTTTGATAAAGTTGAATTTATCAACTTTTATTTTATGGTTAGTGATTTTTGTATTCTAAAATATATTTGCCGCTTCAATGTGGTTAAGAATTATCCTGTTTTCCTCTAGAAGCTCCATCACTTAACTTTCACATTTGGATCCCTGATGTGATCAAACAGTCCATTGCAAGTTAAATTTTATGTGTGGTATAAAATAGGGGTCAGACATTATCCCCACCTCCCTCCAATATGGACATCCAGTTGCTTCAGAATCGTTTCTTGAAAAGGCATTTACTTCCCTGTTGAATTGCATTAGCAGTTTCACCAAATAGTGTGTGGTCTTACATGTGTTATTTATGGACTCTATTTAGCTTCATTTATCCTATGTGCCTTAACTCTGTAGGACACAGAGTCAGGATGTCTGCAGAGTGAAGACATGTAAGATAAGCTTATTAAAAAATAAACTTCCTTTTTAAGAACAAATTTAGATTTGCAGAAAATGTAAAGAGAGTAGAGAAAGTTCCCTGATTCCTACACCCAGTTTCCTGTTATCAACATTTTACATTAGTAGCATACATTTGTCACAATTAATAATACTGATACATTATTATTAAGAAAAACCCCAGGCTGGGTGCCACTGGGTCACACCTGTAATCCCAGCACTTTGGGAGGCCAAGGTGGGTGGATCATCTGGGATCAGGAGTTTGAGACCAGCCTGGGAAACATGGTGAAGCCCTATCTCTACTAAAAATACAAAAATTAGCCAGGTGTGATGATGTGCACCTGTAATCCCAGCTACTTGGGAGGCTGAGGTAGGAGAATCGCTTGAGCCCCAGAGGCAGAGGTTGCATTGAACCATGATCATGCCACTGCACTCCAACCTGAGCAACAGAGTCAGGCTTCATCTCAAAAAAAAAAAGAAAAAAAAAAGTCCATAATTTTCAGACAAGCTTGCTCAGATTTCCTCGGTTTTTACATAACGTCCTTTTGTCACCCTAGCACTCCATCCAGGACACACAGTACACTTTGTCAGCATGTCTCTTTAGACTCCTCTTGGCTCTGCTAGTTTCTCAGACTTTCCCTGGTTTTGAAGCCTTGAAAATTTTCAGCAGTATCTGTAGAACATTCTTCAGTTTGGGTTTGTCTGATGGTTTTCTCAAAGTCAGACTCAGAGTATGGATTTTTGAGAGGAAGACCCAGGAAGTGGTGTCCTTCTTATCATGTCATGCTGTCAACATGGCTTGTCACTGTGGATGCCAGCCTTGGCCACCAGGCGGAGGTGACAATAAGCTCACTCATAAGAGGTATGTTAGTTACATTTACATGTAATATGTGCAATATGTTTTCCTTCAATGTTCAGATAACTTTTTTTTTCAAGTGAAGAATGTCTAAATTTAAAGTGGTAGATCCAATTATTAATCTGAAAAAAAATTATATGATTTTCCCTGTACTTTTGGACTTAGATATATATGATTGAACCTTATTGGCGTAACAATGGAAGCCACTGCTTTACACTTAGAGGCCCTGCACCTGAAAACATATTGAGCATTTCATTTGAAAATGTAACTGCTCAGCTGTTTAAACAAACTTATTCCATCTTTCCCTATTCCACCACACCCTTTGTTTGTCTGTCATAATCCCAGTACCACACTATCTTAACTCTTAAAGGTGTGCAATAATTATTGACATCAATAATTATAATCAATATGGCCTTCCAACTTCGTTCTGATTCAAGTTTGCCTTGGTCATTCTAGGTCTTTGCAAAGCCACATAAATTTTAGAATCAGCTTATCAATTTCTATAGAAATGCCTGATGCAGCTGGGTGTAGTGGCTCATGCCTGTAATATCATTGCTTTGGAAGGTTGGGGCAGCAGTATTGCTTGAGGCCAGCAGTTGCTTGGGCAACAGAGTGGGATCCTGTCTCTACAACAAATTAAAAATTAGCTGGGCATGGTGGTGCGTACCTGTGGTCCTGGCTACTTGGGCAGATGAGGCAAGAGCATTGCTTGAGCCTGGAGTTCAAGGCTGCAGTGAGCACCACCCTCCTCCAGCCTAAACAACAGTGTGAAACCCTGTCTCCCACCTCACAAAAATTTTGATTGAGAACTGAATTTGGGGATCAATTTTGGGAAAACTGACAACAACGTGCAGGGCTGGGATCCCGGCGCCGTGGGTACTATCTCCCTCTATTTGCCTCTCCTCTTGGGCTCTGTGATGAGGCAGGAGAATGTAATTTGCCAAAGGACTAAATGTGTCATCTGCATGTGATATACAGTGATTCAACAGATACTCCCAGAGTTCCTGGGCAAGAGGGATTCCACTGTGAGCAAAGCCCCTACTCTCACAGTGCTTACATGAGGTAGGGGACACACGTGTCAGGGAGTAGGCGAAAACCACAGGCAAGCAAATGAGCAAACACAGAGCCTGTTCCCTGGTTATCACTGCAGTGGAGGAAAAGGAGAATCCAGGGTGGGACAGGGTTCAGGGAGTCTTGCTCTGGTGTTTTAGGGAGTCATGGAAGACCTCCTTGATGAGATCCTCTGTGAGCTGACATGAAGGGAGTGCAAGAGTGAGCAGTGAGGGTGCCTCCCCCAGAGAGCAAGGAAAGCGAGGAGCAGCCCAGAGGCCAGCCCGTAATGGGTGATGGCGTTGGTGAGAAGGTGGAGCCAGGGGCAAAGGGACATTGTGGCTTTTGCTTTATATGAGAGGTGAAGGCACTGCTGGTTTTGAACAAGGAGCGACAGACACCTATCTCTGAGAACAGCTGTGAAGCTTAAATGAACTTAAGTTTGCAAAGCCTGGCCTGCAGCAGACACTCAAAAACAGGTTCTCTACTCTGACAGCAAGGATTAGGCAAACTGCATCTTCTCCCATTTCACGATGGCTTGCCCAGCTAGGATATGGTTTGGCTGTGTCCCTACCCAAATGTCATCTTGAACTGTAGTTACCATAATCCCCATGTGTCCTGGAAGGGACCTGGTGGGAGGTAATTGCCATGGGGGCAGTTACCATCAGCCATTCTCATGAGAGGAGAGAGTGCTCATGAGATCTGATGGTTTTATAAAAGGGCTTTCCCCACTTTTGCTCAGCAGTTCTCCTTCCTGCCATTATGTGAAGAAGGAAGGACATGCTTGCTTCCCCTTCTACCATGATTGTAAGTTTCCTGTGGCCTCCCCAGTCATGCAGAAGTGTGGGTCAATTAAACCTCTTTCCTTTATCAGGTACCCAGTCTCAGGCAGTTCTTTATAGCAGCATACAAGCTCCTTATCCATACTAGGCGCTCAATAAATGCATGAGGAATGAATTGGAAGAGGAAGGGAGGAAGGGAGGGAGGGAGGAAAGGAAGGACACAGCCAGGGCCAAACCCCTATCTGAATTCCTGTGCCACTGCCTGCCATTCACTCCTACAAACCTCCCCATGATCATGGTGGCTCCAAGGTGATGGTGCTTACAAAGTACATTTGAAGGTACAATTATATCCTAGTGACTAAAATTAAAACAAAAACTTCTGCATGTGCAGGAGTTACTGACTAAAGGGGAAGTCTACTCAGACAGCGCTGACAGTCGGGGCTCTTCAGGAAGGCCCAATAGCTCCCTCACCAACCACTGGCCGCTACCAAGCTCTGAAAAAGCATAATCTCATTTTGCCTCCATCTCCGTTTTGTGGGTGGAATGGGCTGGCTATAACTATCCTCCACTCATAAATCAGGCAGCACCACCCCCCAGCAAGGCTAAGTGGCCTGCCCACAGACACAGGCTCGGGGACAGAGCAGACCCTGGGCTCTACCTCCTGGCACTGACTCAGGAGGCCTTTCTCCACCCACTGCTGCTTAGAATGGGGGGTTTCGGACTTCAGTCAGCCTGAGTTAAATCTCCATTCCAACCTACTTGCTCTATGACCTTGAACAGGCCCCTTAAACCTCATGAGCCTGCCCCTTAAAACTCATGAGCCCCTGTTCCCCTCATTCCTAACACCATACAGCTAAAACCCACCAGGCAGGGAGTGTACAAAGGCAAATGGGAGGCAGGTCGCACCTATGTGTGCAGCAAAGGACCCAGCATGATGCCTGGGTCACAGGAAGCTCTAGGTGAGTTCCGTTCACTGCACGCCTGCCTCACCTAACTGTCCGACCCCTTATGTGGCCACTGAGCCCCTGCTAAGGCAGGTGACAGTGAGCTTCAGCCTTTCTTATCTGCTCTGAGTTTCAATGAACACACATTATCTGCACAGTAAAGAGGTCACCAGGGGTGAAACAGACATGGGCTCTGGAGTCACACAGACCTAAGGTTTCAGAAAGGGGCTCCTGAACAGAGGCAGAAAGGGCCATATTGGTAGGAAGAGTGCCTTACAGCCAAGAGGCAGCTGCAGGCAGGGGCTCCAGCTGAAGCCTGGGCCTGCCCCACCCCCAGGGACTACCTGTGGCTGCTGCATGCAGGACTGTGAGGACCACTGAGTGGGGGCATAGGGGTCAGGAGCTCTGCCAGGCCCAGGAAGCAGACCAGCTGGGGAATCTAACCAAGCAAGGCCAGTGGAGCACTGAGTGTGGAGGAGGGGGGTTGGAATTCCCAAGGGAATTGCAGACAGCCACCCCTGCTGCTGGCAGGCAGAGCTAGAGGGGCACACTGGGTGTCAGAGTTCCTGGGTCCAGCATCCACATCTGTGAAGGGGAGAAAGGCAGTGGTGGTCTGGAGTCAGGTGACCCAAACTGAGACTGACCCAGGCTTTGCCCTTCAGTATCTCTGTATAACACTGGAGAAGTGTGATGCTCCCAGCCCTAGCTCCTCATCCGCAAAGTGAGAGAACAGAAGGGCCTTTCTCACAGTGTGGTTGTGAGAAAGCATGACAGAATACAAAAGAAACCTCCAGCGCAGTGCCCGGCACAAAGAAGTCATCACAAAATTGTAGCTGCAGAATTTTAATCACACTATCAATAATGATCACGAGTTAAGGGGCTCACAATAGTAACTGGCACTGGAGCCCATCAGTGTCTTCGAGAGAAACAGGATAATCATTCCCTCCTACCAGTGTTGAAATCGTGTGTGTGTGTGTGTGTGTGTGTGTGTGTGTGTGTGTGTGTGTGTGTGTGTGTACATGGTAGAAAGACAGACAGACTTTGCCTCAGTTTGGGTCACCTGACTCCAGGCCACCACTGCCTTTCTCCCCTTCATAAATGTGGATGCTGGACAGACACAACATGCTTTCTAGAATACTGGACTAGCTAGTGATAACTGTACACAGCACCCTTGACATAGTAACTCCATCTTAGAGAAAGACTCCATCGTACATTTTAAAAGGCACCTTGCCAGCAAGACCAGACGTTTTGCCTAATCAGTGAAAACTGCTTCCGACCAGACAAGGACATGATCAAGCACACTCCTCCACTCAGTCCTCACCAGAGGACTCTGTGGCCATAAGAGCAGGACTTCAACAGCTAGAAACGGCTGTCCCCACAGACCCCGTCTCACTGTCGCCTGTGATCAGCACCCGGCATCCACGGCCCAACGCTCTGCCCACATCAGACTTCCCTGTGAGTCCAATGGACTGCCCAGACCAGGCCAGGACTTTCTTTTTTTTTTCCATGTTGCTCTCCCTGGACTGGCTCATTAATCCCTTTTCCTATCCCTTTTCTTTCAGTGTTAAATGTTGCTTCATTTACTGTGAAATATTTAATCTATAACATTTATATATTGATTAAGTATACTATTATATATGGTTTGCAATACTGACTGACATATGGAGTGGTGTGAGCCTGTGTGCCCGTGGCTCTGACTCCTGAGTGAATGCAAAGTACTAAGGGGAAGTTCGTCCTTGGGAACTCAATGGAGCTTCCAGCTTTGGTGATTTAAACCACATCAATAAAGGTCTGACCTTGTGGAAAGACACAAATGTGCAGGGATCTGGTTATCACTGACCTGCACCGCTCATAATAACTAAACAGGAAGGTAACCGACCATTGTGAGGTTGTGAGGGAGGAGAGAAGGGAACGGAATGATCATCGGGTGAAATGACTGGGGTTTTCCTTCACACAACAGACCTTCAAAGAAATCTACTGACTCTAATTGAGGCAAAGGACAAAAGTGAGGCCTGCAAATGACATCTACACACCCAGGTGAGATTTCTGCCCCCAAGGCTTTAGAATGTTCTTTTTCACAGCCACCTACTACACAACTGATTAGAATTCTGGCCCTTGGCCAATGAGGACCTGGAAATGGCAGCAGGATTATTTTGTCACGCCATATCTGCTCTGGGTCCCAAGTGCGTCAGCAGTGAGACGAGACAGAAGACTCGATGAGACTGATGAGTCATACAAGTGACAGGCTCCCCCCAGCGTCTAGCATGTCACCCAGGTCTCCAGAGAGTGCCTCATGTGGCATGCATGGAAAGGCATGTTACTCCACTCAAGCAGGAGCTGGCAACTGTTTTCTTTTCTTTTTTTTTTTTCTTTTTTCAGAGATAGGGTTTCACCACATTGGGCAGGATGGTCTCGATCCCCTGACCTCGTGATCCACCGACCTCAGCCTCCTAAAGTGCTGGGATTAGAGGCGTGAGCCACCGTGCCCAGCCAACCCTTTTCTCTAAAGGGCCGCCTGGTAACTATTTTAGATGCAGATCATCCAGTCTTTGTTGCAACCACTCAACTCTGCCATTATAATGCAGTGCAGCCATAGACAGTATGTAAATGAATGGGCATGGCTGTGTTTCAATAAAACTTTATTTACAAAAACAGGTTGTGGGCCAGATTTGGTCCCCAGAGAGCAGTTTGCCAACCCATGTTAAAGAATCACTGGAATCACTACTGAACTTTCCTCTTCAGTGTCTTTTAATTTAGAATTTTTTGGTAAAGTCTTTATAGGCCCAGTGGGTCACTCTGTATCATCACGAATTTTCCCTGAAATGACTACCACGAGCCTGTTGTGTTGCAAGACCTATGTTTTTACAAACATAAAATCATGATGTTTTGAAATTGGCTGAGAAGTGGTTTGAATTACAGGTCCCAAGTTAACTGGAAAATCCTAACACTCCTCTCCACCATACCAACCAAGCCTTGTGGAATTTAGTTAATCAAAAGAAAAAAATACTGAAAACAAGAACAAGTTGAAATCAAAAGAGGCAAAACCGAGCAAACACATCTCCCCAATTGATGGGGGTTTATCTATTGCCGACAGAGTGTGTGCCTTCTGTCCTCCCAGTCAGTCCCTGGTGAGGAGACCTCATGTCGTTTTGGATTAACGTCTGCATCTCACACATGGGAGCTTGGTAATGATTTCTCCTCATTATATTAAGGAATAAAAAGCCTTTGAGAAACAGTTGCTGATGAACTGCGACGCTCACTTATCTTCCTTTGTCATATGAGGAAATAACTTCTATATTTTGATTCTTCCTCTCCAGGGAATGGCTTTTGGTGTTGCAATGATTCATTCAGTGGAAAAAATAAATTTCTAAGGCCGGGCGCAGTGGCTCACGCCTATAATCCCAGCACTTTGAGAGGCCGAGGGAGGTGGATCACTTGAGGTCAGGAGTTCAAGACCAGCCTGGTCAACACGACAAAACCCTCTCTCTACTGAAAATACAAAAAATTAGCCAGGGGTGGTAGTGCGTACCTATAATCCCAGCTACTCAGGAGGCTGAGGCAGGAGAATCGCTTGAACCTGGGAGGCAGAGGCTGCAGTGAGCCAAGATTGTACCACTGCACTCCAGCGTTGAAGACAGAGCAAGACCCTGTCTCAAATAAAATAATATAAATAAATAAATTTCTAAAGGAGATGGACAGTGAAAGCCTGAGAGCCAGTGGCTCCTGCAATCCCAATTCTGTCCAACTAAGGAATTCTCGTCGCATTCTAGCACATTCTCTGACCTGGAAAAGGCAAGGCAGACAGATCCAATCCTAACACTGGACCCCTCCATCCTTGTCCCAGGGAGCCAGGTCTCATGGTCCTTGCTGGAGCCTCATAGAGCCAGATTGCTTGAAGAGACCAAGAAAAGACCCTCATGAGCGTCGTGATCATAAGCAAACACTATCATGAGCGTCTAAAAAGCCAAGCTGAAGCTTTATCTGCCTGTTACAACTGTGGTGCCCCCTTCATGCTTCTTTTTTTTTTTGCAAGAATCTGATGATTCATTATTCAGAGAGATGGTGACATATGCAATGAAAGAATGGATGAAGAAAGTTAGAAAATGTGGTATTAAGTAAATTTACAGCAATGTTGTTTGGTCAGCAAAGAATTTCCAAGATAGAAATGGCCATGACATCTGGATGGAAGGGCCATCCTAACCTGACATATTATTCTTGCAACCTCTGACATTTATGTTGCCATCACTTAAGGCTCCTTTTAGAGGGCCTCTTTATCAAGAGTTCAGATTGCACAGAGTAAACCTGAGTCAACTGGAGACTCTGATGGGTGACAGTGTGTGGTCAGGGTGTGGACAATAGATGCCTAGGAAAATCAGCAAGAGGGGAAAAGGAGATTTATGAGTCATGCTTGGGGCTGAGTCAGTGAAAGCCTTTGTGGGAAACCGCTGTTCAGCTGCCACAGACAAACCGAAATGAATCCACAAAATACTGCTCCAGCCGGCATCTCCCTCCATGTGCTGACTACCCAAGTGCTCCTTCAGGGCCAGAAATGCTCGTCTTCACTGGGCTCAAGGTTGCAAAGAGAGCAAAAGTAGACGCCCTTGAAACAAGAAATCAAATTCGTTTTGGACACCTAGACTTTGGAGTCTTGGGTTTAATATCAGAGTTTTAAATAACAGTTAATCAAAACGTAGGAGGTTTCATGTGAATTGCTAACCATATGAGGCAGCAGAATTGCTTTGGGAACTGGCCAGATCTAGGTTGGAATGTCCTCAGTGCTCTTGCCTTCACTTGTGTGGTGGCCTTGGAGCCTGGGCATGATGGCCTCATCTGTAAGCTGAAGTGGATAGACCCACTTTTCACAGTCGATAGGAGAATCTATTAGGAAACCTCATCTGGTTAACTGCCTCCCCTTCCACAGCACATCGGTCAGAAACAGTGACTTTAGAATGAGAACAGGTGGGACCTTTAGAGCTGCAGGTCACGTGGTCACGCATGTCTGATGCCGCACACCTTACTGGTAGGAAGCACCCTCATGTTGCACCCTCTTCCTTCTCCTGTCACCCTCACTTCTTTTACTTACAGTTTAAGCAGATGGTGCACTGCCGCCCCTCCCTGTGCAGCCAGGGACCTGCCCACCACCCCTGCTGACACAGCTGGGGCCAAGCCAAGCTCATGGGCTGCAGGGAGCCCCGCAGGGAGCAGCCTGGACAGCACCAGCAGTGGGGAGCTCTCTTCCTTCACACCTGGGACTCTGCCACTGTGTATTAGATTTCACAAAGTCACTGCTAAAGGTATCTGCGATGTTACACCCTCCTCCATTCCTTCCACTGTCTCTGTATCATGCAAATCAGCTGAGCCTGGAAGAGGCATGTGGGCAGAAGGAAAGGCTTGTTCAAAGGTCCTGGGGCATGAGAAAATGGGGCATTTGGAGCCCCTCAAGTGGGCTTACATCTGTTACTCTGCCTCTGAATAATGCTCAAGAAACTGCAAGAGAAATGAGAAGAACATATTTTTATTTTTTAAAAGAGACTGAGTTCTCTCCTTTTGCAAATGTCTAATGAAGTGGCCCCAGTAAAGGCTCAATCCACCCACTGGCCCAACTCCTCCTCCAAGTGGCTAGCTTCTCATTGCATTTGGGCCTGATGTCCTGAGGATACAGGGACACCTGTGGTACTGCCCAGAGCATCTGCAACTCTCCCTGCCCTGAGATTCCCTGTAGGTTAGGGTCCCTGGGAAGGTCTGCACAATTTTGTGTGGAGGTGCACTCGGGTAGAAACTATCAAGGAGATCAACTTTGCCACCCCTTCCCTGCATCTAACTGTCACTATAGTCAGAGATGATGAGGGGTCTTGGCTGGGCCCTGAGGCCAGCTGATAGCTTGCCCTACCTCTGAGCCTGGCCTGCTCCCTGGATGTAGCTGGCCCATTACGGGGGTGCAACATGCCTTGCAGAGGCATTATACCAGGGCTGGGGCCTCTCTAACAACCCTCAGAGACATGAGCTTGTTAGCTGTCATCCCAGTGTGTCATGCTAAGACCTGGCAAAGCTACACACCTCACACAGTATGCACACAGAGCAGGAGGGTCCCCATCTCACTCCCAATGAACCAGGAACTCACCACTGCATGCTGCCAGGAGGAGGGTGTGCAGATGAGGAAAACCTTGATCCTTCTAGTTACTCTACATAGCCCTCTACCCCTGAACACGCCCACTCTAGGCTCTCAACCTCAGAGGACATCTCCACGGCATCTACACCAATCTACACAATGGTGCATTAATACAGAAAATGACATTAATTCATCATTTTTAAAAAGTCAATTAAAAAGCAAAAAGCATTGAGATGTATCTGCTAAGACACCAAACTGATAGGCTGCTGTTTCTCTTTTTAAAATCTGAGTTGTCTGAAAACTCTGTTTGGTTGAGTGTGATGCAGGCCCAGCTGGGAATTTGGGATCCATTGGTGACTGCTGCCCGGTGAGGCCTTTCTCTCACCATCTTGATACAACTAGACCCTAATCCATACAGTGAACCAATCCTGGACATGCCTCCAAAACCCCAACCAGCCCAACTCCAGGATATCTAGTCTGGTAAAAACGTGTGCATGGATCAAATCCACAGGAACAAAACTGAAGTCAGGAAGACCAACCAGTAGACAGAGAAGCTGGGATGTGGGGATCAGAGGTCAGCAGGGAAAACAACTGGTCAGGACAACTGGTCTCCTCAAATGTCACACGGCGAAGGGCATGTCTTTGCCTGTGCTAGAAAAGCCACTAGATACAGAGTGAACCTCAACAAACAGAAAGCCCCGTGGCAAACCCTTCGCCAAGAGCTTACAGCTCTCCCTAGTGAGGGGCTTAGGCAATGTAGGGCTGAATATTTCCATTTTCCCTCTTCAAACAGCAAGACTCAGAGGCCCATACAGGTATTCAATAGATGTCTGCTGGGTGTCTAAGGAAGAGCCATTGCTTTCATTGAGTGATCAAAGTTACCATCACTGGTTAATGGGACCTACAGAAATGACCGACTTTAAATGCCATCTAAAGGTCATCTGGGTTTTGTCTCAGCAGGACTAGAAATCTCCAGTTTCTCAATGTTTGTTCAGATATTCACATTGTACATTAAAGATATCTTAGATCTCTCTCCTTACATCTGTCACTCTGCCTCTGGATAATGCGGAAGAAACTGCAAGAGAAATGAAATGTACATATTTTTCTTTTTAAAAACACACTGAGTTCTCTTCTTTTGCAAATGTCTAATGAAGTGGCCCCAGAAAAGGCAAAATTCACCCACTGGCCCGACTCCTCCTCCAAGGCTCTGGGTGGTGGCTTCAGGGTGGTAAGGAGAGTCCAAGACACATCCCCCTGAGTCAGAAGTCATGGCATCAGAATTAGGAGGCACAGGCCCAGGAAACAAGGCATGTTGCTACACGCAAAATTCATAAGCTGGAGAAATAAGCTACACATGAAGCTCTGGCTGGTGGTTTTCCTGTGCATTAGCTTATTTAATCATGACAGTCTGGGTCTGATCTTAACGATTTCGCCCTGAACAACTCTAACAGATACTATCCTATTCCCACAAGCAGCAATATAACAATATTTCAGCAAAGAATAAAACCCATTAAATATGGGAGGGGGTAATATGTGTATCTACTAGCACTTCCCAAGGTTCCAAGTCATAGCATTCTAACCCTCAGATGATGAGCTGCCAGTCTGTGACTTTAGCCCCATCCTCAATCACATCGTCCTCCTCTCCAACACCTTCCACTCTACCAGCGCATCTTCCTCGGCCCCCACGGCCCATCCCCATCCTCTTCTGTTTCAGCTTCACCTTGGCTTTAGCTGTTCACAACCCTCCCCGACTGGATGGTAAACCCCTCAAGCCCAGGCATGGGTCCCACCCTCCTGGCATCTCTGCAAGTGGCTGATGTTCTTAGGGCTTAGTATAGAGTAGGAAGAGCTTCCATTTAGGAATCAGTGTTTAACGTCTAGAAAGAAGCCTGGCATTGGTTCCCGCAACAATTCATCCTAAGGCAGGATGATTCTTCAGGGGAGAGGCTGAATATGGGTTGCAGGACGCTCCTGTGCTTGGACCTGGGCTCAAGTCTTCCCGGTGTTGGGCCCTAACTCTGCAGACTAATGGCAAAAAGGGCAAAGAGATTTAACTACACACTCAGAAGACTGCCATCTGTACTATTCGGAAAGCAACTTGCTCTGCCCAGCCCCTCTGGACAAGGCCAAACAGGCTTAGTCTGCTGTGGGCAAACAAGAAAAGTAGGTCAGCTCGACAGCCCAGTTCTTCCATGGTGATGAACTAATGATGCGAACGCAGGGCCCGTCCGCGGAGAGGGGCGGGACAGCACCAGCCCAGGGCCTTGGCTGATCTCAGACCCAGCCTGTGTGGCTCATGCCAGCCTCTGGATGGCAGACAGGGGACCTGGGTAAGAGCAAAACCCAGAGAACACTTGGGAAGATGGCTTAAAAAAAACCCTGCAGGAAAACAACAGTGTAAATTGACACCCTGCCATTTCCCTGTTATTAAAGACATATCAATTCATGTCCGTATGGTGCTGTGACACTTGCACGGGCTGCTGGGCCTGCACAGGTGCATTATGGTGATAATTTGCAGGAACACTGCTGATAAACTGCGGTGCTACCTCCCAGCTCGCCTGCATGACGTCCTCACCCATCACCCTCCCTCAGCCACTGGCAATAACTAGAGGCTCACTGGGGCCGAGGACAGGCTTGAGTCAGGGGTTCAGTGCTGCCGGGACCGGTGGGCACAAGGCCCATGCTATGGAGGAGGCCACTGCTCTGTTCCCATGTCCAGTCTGGGCTGCAGCTGTCCAGACAGAAAGGCTTCCCTTTCTGGCTTCTCTGGCTCAGAAGTTGGACAAAATACAGAACACTATGAAGGAATTCCCCTGAGTCCCCGGTGAGCTACTTATAGGAGCCAGTGTCTGGATTGGGTTGTCTCAGGAGGGCCCAGCACAAACATGGAGGCTAATGCCGGGGTCCTCAGGTGGCCAGGTCCTGCTCCCTGGGCTCATAAGAGGACAGGACCGTTTGTTCACCCTCCAGATAGCTTAGGAGCAACTGAGAGTTAGTCTAGGGGTCCCAGAGAAGTTTCTCAATGGAGCAGTAGCCTTGCAGCTCAGGCCCAGGAGGAAGCGAAGGAATCAGTTCAAATGCAGTTATGCCTAATATTTAGAGCCCCTTCTTCCAAAATGCTGGATATTTTTCCTCTTTCTGTCATTTTTTATAACAAATGTATTAGAAGGTTTTGTCAATCAACATTTTAGAAATATTCAAATCCAAAAACTGACGACTGGGAATGTTTACTCTACTTCTTTTAGGAAATGACCTTGTCTCAAAGTTTTCTCTGGCATTTTTAAGAACTGAAGGACAGAACCAACAATCAATCTTTCTTCCTTCCTTCCTTCCTTCCTCCCCTCCTCCCTCCCTCCCTTCTGTCCTTTGGCCTTTGTTCATGAATTCATTTAGTGAATATTAAAGGAGATGGGAAAATCTACCATTCATGAAGAAAGGTGAGGACTCTCTCACACAGTGGGAATAGTCCTGGGAGATCTGGGCTTCTAATTGTGACTGCTGCTTAACTAGCTTAGGCAAGATCCTATCCCTCTCTCTGCCTCAGTTTCTCCCCTTCACAGGCCATCTGTGTAACCTAAGAACACAATGCCTTAAGGCAACTAAAATGTGGGACAGCATAAAAGCTCAATGAATTGTTAGCACAGGTGGTGGCTGTTATTCTCACAATCCAAAAACAACTCCAAAGGCATAGTTAAATGCTTCTACATTTAAATAACAGATCCTAACCATGGACATCAATTATCTTCATATTTAAATTCCCAAGATATTAACCAGCTACCAGGGAGCCTGCAGTTAGTCCTTTTATGTGTGGACCTCGTGATCCAAAAGGTTGCCAAATAGGAGACCTTGGCTTGTATAATAGTATTTTCCTGAAGAGCTGGCGACAAACAAACTTGGGTAAACTGAATCATACTTTAAATGTGCAAGTGGCTCAGGGCCCACTAATTGGAGGAGTGTGGAATCCCACCCACCCTCACTAACAAGCCTTCTGCAATGCAAAACTCCACACTGCCAATTAGTGTGCTTAACGAAGTATCATACACCTGGTTTCCAGGCGACCACAACTCACTGCAATTTTGAAATTCTGGACAAAATAGGGAGAAGTTTGGATTTTTAAATTTGAAATAAACGATTTTACACATCTAGCCAACTTTAACAAAGTTGGAAGTGAAATGCTGTTAAAATAAATTGGCTAGCCAGGCACGGTGGCTCGTGCCTGTAATCCCAGCACTTTGGGAGGGCAAGGCAGGCGGATCACCTGGGGTTGGGAGTTCCAGACTAGCCTGCCCAACATGGTGAAACCCTGTCTCTACTGCAAATACAAAAATTAGCCAGGTATGGTGCCATGTGCCTATAATCCCAGCTACTCAGGAGGCTGAGGCAGGAGAATCACTTGAACCTGGGAGGCAGAGTTTGCAGTGAGCCGTGATCATGCCATTGCATGGCAGCCCAGGCAACAGAGCAAAACTCCATCTCAAAAATAAATAAATAAATAAGCAAGCAAGCAAGCAAGCTATACATTAGTCCTACCTACTATTCAAAGCATTTATTTAAAGCATTTCTTATAATGCAACAGCATTATCTCAAAGAACGTTCGGTTTACATAATTTACTTAAGAAATTCAGTATATTTAATAGTGTTATATTCCTATCTTCACCTAAATAAAGCATGAAGTTTTCAATTCCCAGAGTATGCTAAATTATGAAGTCCATTTAAAAACTATCGGATTCTTTAGAACAGAACTAAACAATCATTCCAAAGCCACATATACATAGTACTCTTGCATGTTATAAACTTAAACAGAAATTTCATTTTTGCAACCTCTTTGGAAGAAAAAGAAACCAACAAAGAAATAAATAAAACAAAAGTATACATCTGGTTTAAATGAAAACATTAAAAAATTGTTTGTTTTCTGGAGAAGCAATACATATTCATTGTAATTAATTCGCTCTTTCATTAAGAACGTAAAGGATCTTAGGCCATTATCATTAGGGAGAGCCAAGTTGTCTCTTTAAATATTAAAAACATTATTTAAACAAAATGGCAGAAGTACTAAATCCCCCTAACTCTCCTAGAAATATTAATATTTTTACTTTCTTAACCTATACTCTCACCTCGTCCTTCACATGGTTTAAACTGTGTATTCTGCCTTGCTCTGGAGAAACTATGTTCATGTCTATGTAAGAAGGACCCCAGGCTGACTCTCTCTGAAGGATGCTCTATCTCTGGCCCCAAGCTTGGGAACATTCTGAGATCATGAAAACTCATTTTAACAATACCACCACCACTATCTTTCTCAGCCTTGATTGCAAGGAGTAAGGTCTTAATGTGTGTGCAAGTATGTGTGTGTCACATGGCATCACAGCAGGATGTAAACTATGGTAAGACCAAGTCTCCAAGGGGCAGGAAGAACTGGTCCATATCAGAGATGTTGGGGCTAGTGAGCTGTTCAAGGCATACGCATTCCTCTATCTACTGTGTCTTATCTTGGCTATAGAAAAACAAGTGCAATATATTTTTTTAATCTCCTGAAGGTACTGTTTGCTTTCTGCTAAGCTCTCAGTGCCCCTGAGACCTCTTGTATGGCCAAAGGGAGGAGATGAGGGTGTGGCTTGCACTTAGGCAAAGAGAAAGGGGTTGAATTCAAGAACGGCCTCATAGAAACTTAAAATATTGACAAAGATAGGGGTTTCACACAAAAGCAAGCAGGTTGCAAAATGCCCCACGGATTGCAGCTACAGTTCTGAGTCTGGAAGACCCCACAATCCAGAATCAGGGTCAAGTTCTCTTGAACACTTGCCCCCACTTTTGGAGGACATTTAAGGGACAGGACATGAAGAGAGGAGTCTGGCTGTGCTTCCCACAGAAGCAAGAGCTGCTCCTCTCCTCTTTCTTTCCACAAACTCACAGGACGCTTCAAAGCCCTCTCCGGGGGTGAAACAGAAACATTTCTCTGTGCGAGCTGGGGCCTAGCCAACAGGAAGGTGTAATGAGAAGATGGGAGCTGCAGTGCTGGATCCATCACTAACCAGGTAGGTGGCCTCGGGAGAGGCACCAAACTTTTTTGGACTGTGGTTTCTTCATTAGGTGGAATAAGAAGTAACTTTTGTAAACTATGAAACCTCATATAAATAGGAGGTTTTATAACCACTTGAAGATGGCTGTTTAGCTCATGTGCTATTCTGGGCAAGAATGACCTGCACAGGTGGCTGTACAGGTAAGCATGGATAGGGGAGGGTGCTAAGAACCCATGGAGACTGGGAGTGCTGGTTTCGACAGAGCCTTCTCCATCTGTGACTGTGCCATGGTGACAAATCAGAGCCATTCATGCTGGTTCTCTTGGCTGCAAGCAGTGGGTACATAAATCCGCAGCATCCCACAGCGTGTGGCTACCTGTAGCTCGGGTTTATGTTGCTACCGTGTGTGGCTCTGGCACACCGCTCTGCAAATGAGTCAGCAGGTAGGAAACCTCATTCCCACCCTCTGGTCAGTTGCTGATGTTACGAATGATGGGGCTGTGAACTAGCCCTGACCCAGCGACCCTGCTTGCACCATGTCCGACCCAGTTTACCAATAGCCTGGCATAAACCCAGTCACTGATGACAACATCTGGCCTTGGTGGATCTGAGCCAGGCATTTGTAGTTTGGACTGGGGTCAGCTCAAAGATAATCATCCTTTTATTTGGAATTTAACATGAAGGAAGTAAAACAGCTATGCTTGTGGGTCATCTGCTCCTGTGGTTTCTGGACGCAAATTCTTCCTCAGCTGTGTAGATTCCAATCCACCGTAGACACGGTGTGCAGCATGGGACACAAGTGATTTCAAGTGATTGCCTGCTGGTTAGGTGGGAGTCCTTTTCTTACAGATGAAAACAATTTGTCATACCCAAGACTAACTGACTCTGTGCCAGCTTCTCCTCTAAAAAGCAATACAGGTAAAAGGAGTGGGCCCCTCCCCTAGCCCAGCCGAGGAGGAACAGGTCTCAGAAAAAGTCATCAAACACTTTCCAGACTTCCACAGAGAAGTGCATGGTGTGTATGTGTGTGTGTGTGTGTGTGTGAGAGAGAGAGAGAGAGACAGAGAGAGGCTGAGAGACTGACTTCACCCAGGCAAATCAGAGGTCACTGACCACACCTCTCTGGAGCACAAGGCCACCTGGGCTGCCTTGCTTTGTGATGTACAGCTGCTCTCTCCTGCCAACAGGAAATCAGTCTTTATTAAGTGTTTGTGGGACCCCACCATTTTTTTTAAAGTCAAAGAAAGAGATGGTGGAGATTACACAAATCCACATGTGGCAAATGACACAGAATTCCACATGCCTCTGTGGCAGTGCTGCCCTCCTGGGGGTGATATTGTGCTACAGGGATGTGAGATGTTTCCGCTGGGGGAAACCAGGTGGTGGGTACACCGAAATTGAACCTCTTGGTGACTTCCTTTGAATCTGTAATTATTTCAAAACAAAAAATGAAAAAAGAAAGGGAGCACAATGACAAGCTAAGCTATGCAGTGAGGATTCCCATGGCATCAGGCTCCAAGCTGAGGTATGGGGTCTTCCCAGCCCCAGCAGGTTCAGAGCATTCAATATTTACTCAGCCTGGACTCCGGGCAGTGCACTGTGATCGCATGAGGGAGGTGATGGGTGTCACAGAGAGCTGAAGCAGGTCCTGGGCCTGAGGGAGAAGGCCCTGAACAGGACACATGGGAGACTAGCACTGTCTGTGGCTGCGGAGCGAGTGAAGCCCTCTGTGCCTGCATTTCATCCCCTGTCCAACAGCTGAACAAACCGGTGATGGTTCAGAAGATAAAATGAGGAAACGCAGCTCGAAGTGTCTTGCGAATAAAGATCTACAGCAGCACTTACTTTTTTTTCTTTTTTTTGAGATGAAGTCTCACTCTGTGGCCCAGGCTGGAGTGCAATGGTATGATCTCGGCTCACTGCAACCTATGCTTCCTGGGTTCACACAATTCTCCTGCCTTAGCATTTTGAGTAGCTGGGATTACAGGCATCCACCACCATGCCTGATTTTTATATTTTTAGTAGAGACGGGGTTTTGCCATGTTGGCCTGGCTGGTCTCAAACTCCTGGCCTCAAATAATCTGCTGGCCTTGGCCTCCCAAAGTGTTGGGATTACAGGCGTAAGCCCCCAAGCCCCCAGCCCAGCAGCACTTCTGAAACTCAGATGGGCACACAGGTCCCCTGGGATCTTACTAAAGTGTGGATTCTGACCGAGCAGGTGTGGGGAGGGGGAGATGCTGCGTTCCTAGCCAGCTTCCAGGTGAGGCGGACGCTGTGCGTACACCACTCATGCTGAATGGTGATGATCCTAAGCTCATAGGCACCACAGTCATTAAAACAGAAATCACACAAAAGATCATCTGCTTCCACCTAAAGCTGAGCCACCAGGGGCCTCAGTTCAGATGTCCAGTCCACACCTTAGGGCAATGGCATCAGCATCCCTGGGGTGGGGCCCAAGCGTGGCATCCTTGTGCCACCAAGAGAACCCCACATGTCCCCAGGGTGAAAACTGCTGCTCTCGGGCTTGAGTGCAGCACCCGACAGGTGTTCTAGTCTCCTGCACTTGCTGCCTTCTTGGGCGGCCTCTTCAATTTCCTGCCAGTTGTACTCATTTGTCAGTTTTTCCTGTTGAGCCAAAATACCGCTCTCCCTCCTCCCTGCTGCACTCCTGGAGCTTCTACTCATTTCCTCTTGCCATATGTCTAGGGGCCACAAAGAATGACAGCCCTCAGACTATTTTTTAAATTGAGGTAAAATTCACATAACAAACATAGAATTAACCATTTAAAAATGTACAAGTCAGTGGCATTCACTGTATTCACAATGTTGTGCAACTCACCTCCCTTCTCTGGGTTCAAAGCCTTCTCATTTCCCCAGAGAAAAAGTCCGTATCCACGGAGCCATGCTTGCACTCACACCTCCCCCAGTTCCCTGTCTCGATGGATTTTCTTTTTCTGGATATCCACGGAGAAGGCATATATGACCTTTTGCTCCGGCTTCTTTCATTTAGTGTAATACTTTTGAGGTCCATCCACATTGGGGCATGTTTCAGAATTCTCTTCCTCTTTAAGACTGAATAATATTCCTACATATATACATATGGTACCACTTTTTCTTCATTCATCCACTGATAGGTGCTTGGGCTGCTTCCATATTTTGGCTATTATGAATAACGCTACTGTGAACATTGTTCATAAGTTAACATAAGTTTCTGTAGGGACATATGTTTTCATTTCTCTTGGGTACAGACCAAGGAGTGGAGCTGCTGGGTCATATGGTAATTCTATGTTTTAACTGTTTCAGGAACCACCAAACTGTTTTCCACGGCGCCCGCACCAGTTTACATTCCTACCAGCCATGTATGAGTGTTCCAATTTCTCCATATGCTCACCAACACTTGTTATTTTCTATTTCAAAAAAAATTTTTTTAAGTCATCTGAGGGATGCAGTTGGCCTTCAGATATCGGTGCAGAGTGATCTTGTCTCCCTACAGGTCCCCTATTTTCAGGCTGAATATCTTCAGTTGCTCCCTTCTTGACTGTCAAAGACACCTGAAATTGCTCTTTGGAAGTGGGCCTCATGTCCCTGTGTGGAGGGACCAGCCCTCAGCAATGAGGCCACTGGTGGCCAACCCCAGAGCTGCCTCTCCTGGCCACTGATCGGGGCCTCTCTCCTTCAGTGGCTGCTAGGACACACCTTGTCCCTTGGGGATGGTTGGTTTTCACCTAACAAAGTGAAAGCCTTTTTGCAAAGAACACAGCACCACATCCAGCATGAAGCATGATATTAAGTAAGGCGTGGCCACAGTGAGCACTGCCTGTACTGAGGGAATTGGGAGGTCCTGCCATTTCCCACAACGTGGTCAGGCCTGGAGGAATTACGCTAAGCAAAATAAGTCAGACATAGAAAGAAAAATACTGCATGATTTCACTTACATGTGGACTAAAAAAAATAGAGATAAAAGAAGAAAATAGTGGTTACCCGAGGTTTGGGATGGGTGGAGGGAAGGGAGAGAGAAGATGAGGAAGTAGAGTCCAGGCTGGGCACGGTGGCTCACGCCTGTAATCCCAGCACTCTGGGAGGCTGAGGCGGGCGGATAACAAGGTCAGGAGTTAGAGACCAGCCCGACCAACATGGTGAAACCCTGTTACTACTAAAAATACAAAAATTAGCCAGGAGTGGTGGTGCACGCCTGTAATCTCAGCTACTCAGGAGGCTGAGGCTGGAGAATCGTTTGAACCTAGGAGGTGGGGGTTGCAGTGAGCCGAGATCACGCCACTGTACTCCAGCCTGGGTGACAGAGTGAGATGCCATCTCAAAAACA
This sequence comes from Cebus imitator, assembly GCF_001604975.1. NCBI lineage: Eukaryota > Metazoa > Chordata > Mammalia > Primates > Cebidae > Cebus > Cebus imitator. The sequence goes on from NW_016107517.1 coordinate 3,507,907, forward strand.
AACAAAAAAATAGAGTTCAAATGACACAAGGCAGCAGGTAAGTGGGCTGAGCAAGGCTAGAGGAACATGAGGACTGTAGTTAATAACATTGTAGTGCATTAGGAACTGTTGCTAAATAAGTATATTTTTAGCCCCTCTTGTCACACAAAAAAAGTAACTGTGAGATGATGGATATGTAAATTTGCTTCACTATAGTAACTCTTTTCCTATCTATATGTATCCTATAACATCATGTTGTAAACCCTAAATACAATAAAATTTATCTTAAAATATTATCATCAGTAAAGCAAATGATTTATGCTCTGCAACATTTGCCCCAGAGATATTTTCTATTGCACCTTTCATAAAAATATTTAGAAGGCTTTTTTTTTTTTTTTGAGATACAGTCTCTCTCTGTCACCCAGGCTGGAGTGCAGTGGTGCGATCTCAGCTCACTGCAACCTCCACCTACTGGGCTCAAGCGATTCTCCTGCCTCAGCCTCCTTAGCAGCTGGGATTATGGGTGTATGCCTCCATGCCTGGCTAATTTTTGTATTTTTAGTAGAGACAGGGTTTCACCATGTTGGGCAGGCTGGTCTCGAGCTCCTGACCTCAAGTGATCCGCCCCATGGCCTACCAAAGTGCTGGGATTACAGGCATGAATCACGGCATTTTCTTTTAAATAATTTACAGTGCCTTTAAAAAAAATTAGTGGTGAACATTTAAAACCCAGGTTATATTATTTGGACTCAGATGAATTTCAAACAAGTAAACATCTTTCCCTTATAGTTGGGTATCAGTGACAACATGCAAAATCAATGCCACCAAAATTAGAAAACTTTTTTTTGCAAACAAAACTGTGAAGTTACCTTGATTCTGTTAGGAGATAGCTGAAGGTGTATATTCTAACTGAGTGTAATGTGCCACACAAGGCCATTTCGGCTGATGGTTAAAACCAGGTATTCCTTTTCATGAAACAAAGTAGCCAAATCTCTCTGTGCCTTTTCTTCTTGCTTCAATGTCACAGAGGAATTGTTCTGTGACAATTCTCCAGCTTTTGCGGCTGCAGGTCTTTCTCATGTCCTTGCCCAATGCTGGAAAGAGGAACTGCTGGTTTTCTAGGTCCTCAGCTGTTTCCAAAGCAGGCCATTCCATTGTGGGTGACAGTCTTCTCCTGGACTGCAGAGCCCATGTTTAGGCAGAAATGTCAGGGAATGCTGCTTGCCTCACTCCTGGCTCCTTCCTGAGCTCCTCAGACAGTCTCTAGATTTTTTTGCCTTCTGCCTTGCTTTCCCTAGTGTCTGGAGCCAGGGCCACTGATCCTTGTGCAGCCACATGCACTGACCTGGTCCCTGAAGGCTGTCCTCTGTTACAGGCAGCCTGTCTCTGCTGCTGCCAAAGAACCTTCCATGGACATTGGGCAACCTGACTCGTCACCACGTTTTGCAATCAAGGTAGGAGTCCATGGGGCCTACAAAGAACACCACTCTGGTCTTAGCTGTAGTACATGTAATTAATAAATTCTGCAGGCCCCAGACTGTAAGTTTCTAGCACTTTCCATGTAGTGTTTCAGCCATGTTTACTGTTTGATATTTTCATTTTACTGGGTCCCTGGTATTGTACAAGAGAAGGTCCTTGATATTCTTACAGAGCAGTACATGAAATAAAATCAAAAGTTTGCATTGGCTGAAGATAAGCTGCATTTGAGCCAAATGATGGGGCTCCAAAAGAGAGATGCCAAGATGAGCTGCATGGGTCACGAGTCACACACCATGTTCAATTGACCACTGAAGGTTGGAACAGTAACCACAGGGTGCAAACATATCAGAAAATGCATGTGGGGCTGAGTAAAATGGGTGCTATGACATTCACAGGATACCCTCAAGTGAGAAGGTCCCCAGTGAAAACCCTTGGGGCTGTGAGCCCACCTGAGAGGAAGGGAAGCTGGGGGCTGCTTGGCCAATACTTGCATGGCTCCACTGTAAAAAAAAAAAAAAATCCTGATAACCAACTCTTCCAGAAGGCTCTCTTATTTCAACCATTTCAAATGTAACAATTCCCATGACGATCTCATACTGCCGTGTCTGCCTCAGCAGAGTCAGCTGAACATAACCATAAGCTCTCCCGGGTGGCTTGGTCCTCAGGAGGAACTTGATTATGATGTTGATGGAGAGGGTCCGGAGGCCGGTGACTGTGGGCTCCAGAGTCAGGTGCCCTGTGAAATACCAAACCTCTTTGGTTTTCCTACCAGCTTTCTATCATGTTTCAGTCCTCTCTCTGGTCCATGGAGGTCACCTGCATCTCCTGGTGGCTGCAGCTCTTGTTCTTTGCAGCAGTTTTTGAGCCCAGAGCACTTAAGGGCAGATGTCCACCTCCACATGTCTGAGTTAAGAGTTGGGGAGCGCTCTCTGCCTTCCTTAGGAGCTTGGTGTAGATGGCTCTGGGACCTCTTTTTCAGACAGGTGAAATGGCCAAAGAGATGGGCTTCAGCCCTGACCCATGATAACATGCACACCCTGCTGCCAACAGCAATAAGCTAAAGGGATTTGAAAGACTGTCCTCACCACCAACCACACACCAGGCCTACATCTAAGCTCTTCATGAGTCACCACTGATGGGGAAGCACTGATTTAAGACTGTAGTCTCCAAATACAGCTGGGCAGTAGAATTACTTAAAGAGCAACTACAATACAGATTCCTGGGCCCCTAGGGCAGCTGGAGATTCTAACATATGGCCACGTGGAAAGGCCAGGTCCGAAAGGAAGAGACAGACAGCTGATTCTGTGTTCTCCTGAAGCCCTCTTAGGAGACGTGGGAAGCAGTACCACTGACAGCCACTGAACAAGCCACGAGGGTAGTGGGGCCCTGAACAGCAGGTGTGGGGACCAGGTCATCATTGCATTTCTCCGTAACACATTCTGGCCCCGCAAAATGATACCAGCCACACGCCTTGATTCAGGAGTTGCGAATACCCTGTTTACCCTGGAGAAAGGTTGCTAAGCGAATCTGTGGCTCCCAGGTGCCACTACAGCAGAAGAGAGGAGCAGAACCAGGGGGGCCCCAAAGCAGGCCTCTCTGTCTGATGCCAGCTGCCTCTGAGCAGGCCTGCTCTCATTTACTCAAACAAAAAGAAAATTAGAGTGGCAAAGGTAGAGAAAAGCAAATAATTTGATCCACTAGAGTGTAATGGGATAACAGGATTTATGGCATTTTTGAGGCTAAAAATAGCTTAAGAGCCCTCACTCTAGAACTCTGAGCACTTCACACGGTTTTAACCCATCCTCCCATTTCCCTTCTGTGCTAATATCACGTGGTTTGAAGTTTGCTTTCTGCGGTATTTGATGCCACGTGGGTGTTTTTTCCTCATCCGTCTCCCCTTTTGTTACTTCAAGGGAAAAATAGCCCTGGGAAAGCTTCATGCCGTCTGCCATTGTTCTGTGTTTAAGGGAAAAAGTGCATGCTGCTTAATCTGGGCCTCAGGACCAAGCGGGCTGGCAAATTCCAGAAACTTTAAATCTTTGTTAAAAAATGCGAAAGTAAATGACCTTCGGTCTACAAAGCTAAGGGGAGGCAGCCCTGCCCGCGCCTTTCAAGCCTTGACAAGCTGCGAGTCCAGGAGCTGTGCAGGGTAGGAGCCAGCTAAGGAAAGCGACCGTCTCATCCGTCTGAGAGGCCAATGCTGGGGCGTCACGCTCACATCTGTGTGATCCCTACATACTGTGTGTGTGTGGGTGAGCTTTTAATTTTTAAAAATTTTATTTTTAAAACTGTGGTAAAATACACACAACATAAAATGTGGCATTTTAACTATCTTTAAATGCACAGTTCAATGGCATTAAGTATATTTGCACTGTGTGCCACCAACAGAAACTGCACCCACTACACACTAACTCCCCATTGCCGGCTTTCCCAGCCTTTGGCAACCACCATTCTGCTTTTTGTCTCTAAGAATCTGACAACTCTAAGTGCCTCAGGTAGGTGAAATCATGCGGCAGTTGTCCTTCTGTGACTGGCTTATTCCACTAAGCATAACGCCCTTAAGGTTCATCTGTGTTGTAGCATGAGTCAGAATTTCCTTCCTTTTTAAGGCTGAATGATATTCCATTGTATTGTATGGATAGAGCACATGGGCCTAGGCTTTTCATCCTAAAAATGATAAAATATCAACCTGCCATATGTCTTGGGTTCCATGCTCATTTTCAATAAATACAAACGATCCAGCACGAAGCCCACCACAGTCATCAGGGCCCATCTGCCTCCTCAGGTCCTTGGTGTGGAGCCTGACACAAGAGCCCCAGAATTCCAGGATAGGAGACAATCTGGAGGAAACAGCTCTGGGTTCTGGCCATTCTCTGCCTTGGTCATGTTTTGCAAGGCTGTGAGAAAACTTGCAGAAAACTGTTTACTTCATTTTTATCTTTTTTTTTTTTTTTTTTTCCCGAGATGGAGTTTCGCTCTTGTCCCCCAGGCTGGAGTGCAAGGGCATGATCTCAGCTCACTGCAACCTCCACCTCCTGCGTTAAAATGATTCTCCTGCCCCAGCCTCCTGAGTAGCTGGGATTATGGGCGCATATCACCACACCTGGATAATTTTTGTATTTTTAGTAGAGACAGAGTTTCACCATGTTAGCCAGTCTGGTCTCGAACTCCTGACCTCAAGTGATCTGCCTGCTTCAGCTTCCCAAAGTGCTAGGATTACACCGTGCCCAGCACATTTTTATCTTTTTTAAGTGGTAATTGCTGTACGAGAATTCTCAGCTTCTTGGGTGAAGCAGAGACTATGCCTCCACCTTGTACAAGGCAATGCAGGGTGCTCAGCATATGGCAAAATCAAACATGACCAATCTTTGTTCTGCTCCATCGTATGGGTTGTACTCCATTACTTTCCTCTACTTGCTTAACAATTAAGAGTTGGTTACAGACACTTTGGGAGGCTGAGGTGGGAGGATTGCTTGAGATCATGAGTTTGAGATCAGCCTGGCCAACATGGCAAAACCCCATCTCTACTAAAAATACAAAAATTAGCCAGGCATGGTGGCATGCACCTGCATTCCCAGCTACTCAGGAGGCTGAGGCAGGAGAGTCACTTAAATCCAGGTGGTGGAGGTTGCAGTGAGCTGAAATCATGCCACTGCATTACAGCCTGGGCAACAAGAGCAATTCTCTATCTCAAAAAAAAAAAAAAAAAAAAAGTTGGTTATACATAAAACTGCCAGCTGAAGAAAGCCTTCTAGAAGCCCCTCTCATTTTCAGGTTGACCAAAATGGGAAGACATTTCTGTCTTTACGCCTTTAAAGCTATAGACAGTTACAATGGGGAGGAACAGGGCAAGTATGGCGCTCGGGTATGGCAGCACGTGGGACCTTGGAGCTCACCTGCACATCCATTATGCCAGTGCAGCAGCCCCGCTCATGCGGCAACCCCAGTCCACTCAGAAATGAACCTCCCACTCCGTTATTATAAAAGTAAACACTTTATAATACCGTAGTTACAAAATATTTTTACAGATAGCATAAGAAAGTGAAACGGTGTTTGAACAAAATGTAAAGGAGAAACGAGGTTTAAAGGACTATCTAGATAGCTGAGTTGGCATATATTTTGGATATTACTTTCTGGGCATATTTCCATTAACTGTGAAATCTGGAGACAGGTTAAAAAAAGGGATACAATATATAGTGCTCTTGTGAGATTCAGTATTGTTGCATTGAGAAAATGAACCATACTGCAAATTTCTTAAGAAAGGTAGCTTCCTTTTGTGTTTTCAAATAGATTTTTTTTTTTTTTTTTTGAGATGGAGTCTTGCTCTGTCACCAGCCTGGAGTGCAGTGGCACAGTCTTGGCTCCCTGCAATCTCCACTTCCTGGGTTCAAGTGATTTCTGGCTAATTTTTTTATTTTTAGTAGACACATGGTTTCACCATATTGGCCAGGCTGGTCTTGAACTTCTGACCTCAAGTGATCCACCCACCTTGGCCTCCCAAAGTGGTAGGATTACAGGTGTGAGCGACTGCGCCTGGCCAGTTTTCAAACAGATTTTAACTGGTGTTCATTGATCCATTCATTGAACCAGGGTGTCTTTGGTACTTATTAGAACTTAGTCTGTTAGTCACAATAGAGATGCAGATGAATGACACCAGTCCCTGCTTCAGTGGACAAACAGGATCTTGGGATGCCACAGAAGCACCAAGGTGGTAGGGGGTTAGGGATCAGGGAGGACTCCCTGGAGGTGGAGGCTAAGTCTTGGTAAATAGAGTTAGCAGACAAGAGACCAAATGTTTCTGGGTTTCTCATCCAGCGTTCAGCTCTAAAGTGAGGCAGTAAGAAGTTACCAAAGGCCCATCATGCTGAGGATAGCCACTAGGTTCTAGATATTTCTAGAAACCATTTCCTTTGAAAAAGTCATGTATAACTAGCCTCAGCAGGAAAAGAGAAATAGAGAATGAATATAAATGGAACCCCAGAAAACAGTATCTATCTACCATGTATTTGGCTCCTACAGTGTCCCCTGTTTTTATACTTTAAATCCATCATGGTTCCCTTACACAAAAGTTTATTATGATTTCCATTTTATAGCAGGAAACACAAAGTCAGAAAGATTAAAGATTATGTAATGAATTATATTTGAAGGCTTCCTAGGTTGCAGGCACTGTTCTAAGTAGTTTAAAATATATTATCCCATGTGGTCATGTTAGTAAACCCATAACCCCTTCGTCCAGATGAGGAAACTGAGGCACAGTGAGATTAAGTGACTTGCCAATGCCTACTGGTCAGTCAGTGCAGTGCAATCCCAACTAAGCAGTCTGATTCCAGGGTGCACACTTCTGACCACAAGGCCATCAACAGCCCACGCTCCTGCAGCCACAGAAAGCATACTGATGAACACTTACACAAAACACACTTGCTGGTGATGGTTTCCGGTACCAATTAATTATTCACTGCTCAAGCTGCTGCTTTAAAAGGAGAACTTCTCTAGTGCCATTAAATGCTATTTGACTTACCGTGTTCCGTGTTTGTTGTTCCTGTTGTATTTCTAAGACTCTATCTGATGCCTGAAATGTGTATTTGGACTGTGTAAATGGATGGAGTCGAGATATCTGCCTTCCCTCAGAGGGTCTGCAACAGAAGACCTATGTAGAGTGGAGTGAGGTCCCTGCTCTGGAGTGGAGAGACTACGTGTCTAACTAAATTAAGTAAGGGTTTCCAAAGGCAAGCTACTACATTGTCTTTTAGCATGCAGAGATGCATTCCTAGCGTTTTAAAGGGCAAATCCTGAGCAGGCTGAGGACAGGAGGGAAAGTTCAGTGAGGCAAGGCTGGAGCTGGAGAGGTGACAAGTGTGGTTAATGAAGAGGGGAAGGCCTGGATACAGGATGCTCTAGGGAAGAGTTAAGAAGAGGTAGGCAGGCTGGGTGCAGTGGCTCACACCTATAATCCCAGCACTTTGGGAGACTGAGGTGGGTAGATCACTTGACGCCAGGAGTTCAAGACCAATCTGACCAACATGGAGAAATTTCATCTCTACTAAAAGTACAAAAATTAGGCAGGCACAGTGGCATGTGCCTATAATTCCAGCTACTCAGGAGGCTGGGGTGCAAGAATCATTTGAACCTGAGAAGCAGAGGTTGCAGTGAGCCGAGATTGCACCACTACACTCCAGCCTGGGCAACGGAGCAAGACTCTGTCTTAAAAAAAAAAAAAATGGTGGGCAGCGAGCACCCCAGCTCAGGACCTTAAAGCTAGGCTGAGGAACTCCTTGCAAAGTCAGATATGGTAAATATTTTGTTTGATGGGCTACATAGTGGGAAAGCAGGCAAAGATAATATGAACAGGTGTGGCTGTGTTCCAATAAAACTTTATTTACAAAAATAAGCTGTGGGTGGGTTGCGGCCCAAAGCCAGTGGTTGGCCAACCCTTGTGTTACAGCATGGCACTGAAGAGAAGGCAGCAGGTTTCCCCGGGCAGTGTGATAGGACACGCAGCCCCAGCTGGGAGAAGGCTGTCAGAATAGTGTTAACAGGAAAGCCAAGAGTCATCGATCATCTGAATAATAAAGGACTTGACTCATCCAAAGTCCAAGGTACCACTAGAAGCCATACAGCTGAATTCAGGTGTGAGGAGGAGAGCACTGAGTTCCCACAGGAATCTTCACCTGGAGGGGACTGAAGCATCAGCTTTTGGCACAAGCACATCTGTTGGTACATGCATAGCCCCCAAACCACAGTGCTGGCGGGGGGTGTATGCTCAACCACAGACAACATCAAGAAGGGACCTGCCTATGCCATCCTTAGCTAGAGAAACTAAGCATAGAAGGCCAGGTGCAGTGGCTCACGCCTGTAATCCCAGTACTTTGGGAGGCCAAGGCAGGAAGATTGCTTGAGCTAGGAGTTTGAGACCAGCCTGAGCAATAGAGCAAAACCTGATCTGTACAAAAACAAAAAATTTCACTAGGCATGGTGGCAGGCACCGATAGTCCTAGCTACTTGGGAGGCGGAGGTGGGAGGATCACTTGAGCTTGGGAAGCAGAGGTTGCAGTGGGCCAAGATGACTACACTCCAGCCTGGGCAACAGAATGAGACCCTGTCTCAAAAGAAAAAGGGAGGTGGGGTGGGAACTAAGCAGAGAAGTTGGTCCCTGTAAGAAAAAAGATGGAGCCCCTTGGCCTTAACAATATAGAACACTTATTAACTGCATGTGGTTCTGCTACCAGCATATACCCTGGATAGCCTCCTGCTGAAGTCAACTAAAAAGGAAGGATAAGAGAATAGGAAACTTCTGAATAACTGTTGAGCTGATACAAAAGTCAGGAGTCTGCTGGGGCCAAACACAGCAAGGAAGTGGGGTCCTGAGAGTAACAGGGCTGAACTAGCATGTTCACAGGAGGCGAACCCCTCCCTTAGCAGGGAGGGATGTGCCTAAGAGGAGACCCTTGCATGAAGCTCGCCCTCAAAGGAAGGCTCTGCTCAGTATTAATGGGCATGAGGAATAAACCTGCCCACATGGAAGGGACAGGAAGGGAACATGCCTTTTTCAATGCCAAGGAGAAAGATAACCTCTTGCAAATAGTCCTAACTCCAAACTGACCTTCATACAAGGTTCATCAGACAGGATTTTTTAAAACCCAGCAAACACATTTCTCAAGAAACATATCTGAAATGTAAGAACAGAAAAGAGTAAAAAGAGAAAAAAACAAATACCAGGTAAATTCTAATGAAAAGAATCTACTGTACATCTATTAATATCAGACAGGCTCTAAGGCAATAAGCATAACTTATTAGCTTATAAGCATAACTTTGACATCAGAGAGGGTCACAAAATAAAGTTTCAATTTACTTGGAAGGAAAGATAATCCTCAACTTACATGCACCTAATAATATAGCCTCAAAATACATAAAGCAAAAAGTACCATACCTCAAAAAGAAACTAACAACCCTATCACAGTCATAAATTCCTGACATATCACACATCAGGCAACACAACAATTAAGATAAATAAAATTGAGCAGCACAGATCTAATGGACAAATATGGAATATTATATCCATTAATGGGAGAATAGGCATTCTTTTTAAGCACACAGCAAACAAATATTGACCATTTAGGAAGAGGCTTTTTTGGGTCAGAGTTGACGATGTGCCAGTCCTCCTAACAGGGGATTTGGAGCATCCACTTCAAATTCAGCTATTTGTCAGGTGACCAAATATTATACTGGCTACAAAATAAATTAACTAACTTGTAAATGACTGCCTTTAAAATGATGTGCCTTATGTCACCCCAAAGAACAAGAGTTGTTTTCCCTACTCACACATCTCACTGGACTGAGCAAATAAACAGCAAATCAGAAACAGTATAGAAGCTACAGCACCTAAAATGATGGAGAACGTAGAGAAAAGATTCACTTCACCCCAACTCTTGGAAAACAACGATTTGTTACTTGCTAGAATGTCAGTAGAATAAGAGCAGGAATCTTTGTTTTGTTCACAGATGTATCAGTGTCTAGTGCATGACGGCATTTGATAAATACTTCTGATGATGGGTTGAATAAATGAATGAAGATCCTATACTACTACTACTTTGCCTTTCCCTGTGGCACTGTAATAATTCTGAATATTTTGTGATGTATACGCGATTTGGCAAGTAAGTGATCTAATCATCCCATATTCAGGTTCAGACATGGTATTTCAGAAAGGAAGCACCCGACATCTGCGTTGCTTTTCCATGCTCCTGATGCCAGGTTAACTCTGAGACTGCTGGACAAACAAAAAGATGCCAAGATGGACATATCTGGGCTTGCTCATGGTGGCAAAGCCTGCTGGGGAAAGCAGAAAGAGGGTAGATGAAACAAAAATGAACTCAGCTCTACTTCTTTAGTATTTTTCTTTCAGGGAGGGGAATAAAATCACACAGTAAACAAATGACTGTAGCCTGCTCTTGACAAACTGTGTCAGGAGTATCTGAGCAGAAAGCAGAAGCTTAATAAGAATGCTTTGCACTGATCAACGGTTCTCTCCCCACCACCCCCTGGCCTCAACTCCTCGGCCACAGTGCTCACCCCACTTTCAACCTTTCAGGCCTCATGATGGCACAGCTAGGGCCCCACCAGCACCAGATGACAGGCAGAGCAACCACCCATTCACAAACGGAAGAGCTGAGCATGAACACTGATTGAAGGGGGGTGGGTCACCCTGGGCTGTCAGGCTGAGGGTTGGCTCCAGGCTGACATCAAAGTCAGTGAAGAGACAGGAATAAAGAGATATCAGGGCCAGGGTCTAGGCAAGCACTTAGGATTAGTAAAAATGGTAGCTGAAGGCAGCTCAAGGTTTCCATCTGCAGTACTGCCTCAAGTGTGACCTTCCAGAACTTAGAGTTTGGTCCAAACAGGAGTCTCCTTATTCCCAAGGTCGGCAGTTGTCCTTCCTGGACAGACCTCCTCGAGTTTCCAAGTCAAATGGAAGCATGACCTCCTGAATGCGTGTTGGAGATCCAGTCAGTAACACCAAACACTTGGAATTGCCCCCTTTCCAAATTCTTCTCTGAAATGGGGCCAGAGGGTGGATTTTTGACTAGGGTTCTGAGTGCTTAAGAGCTTACCTTCTTATTTTAACTAGAAGTCATGGCGGTGATTGGTGTGGCCAGATTACCTGACTTGAGCAAAGATGTCCTACAAAGTAGAATATGTCAGCAGTCACTGGTCAGGGAACCAGGTGAATCATGTGAGCTTCTGAAAGGTGAACAGAGGTAGGGAGCCGTATTCTAAGAACACATAGCAGGTAAGTGGGGTCTCAGCTCCACGCAAGCAGACTACGTTCCAGGCTACGTTCCCAGTACAGAGGGAAGGTTGAACATGCATCGAAAAGAGCACGCTGGCTCAGGTGGCAGCTCGACCTGCTTCCTGCCATGGACTCCCAGCATCATGGACAGAGAACTGATTCATAGTTGAGTTTAGGGTTCTTATGTCCAGGAATATTACAGTTTAACTAATTACTCCATATTAGCAGTTTTCAAAGTGTGGTCTGGTGACCCTTGGGAGCTCATGTCCTTTTAAGGGGATCCATGAAGTCTAAACTATTTTCATAATGCCAAGACACTATCTGGTATTTTTCAATCTCATTTTCTCAAAAATGTACAATAGAGTTTCCTAGAGGACACTGGCACATGATATCTACCTTCTGTGAAACTGGATATTAAAGAGATTTGCAAAAATTAAAACAATGCTACTCTTCTCACTAAATTATACTGCTTGGGGAAATGTAGCTATTTTTGTGTTAAAATGCAATGCAGTTATTATTATTTTTAAATGAATTAATAAATCTTTTTTTTTTTTTTGAGATGGAATCTCACTCTTTTGCCCAGGCTGGACTGCAGTGTGCGATCTCGGCTCACTGCAACCTCCGCCTCCAGGTTGAAATGATTCTGCTGCCTCAGCCTTCTGTGTAGCTAGGACTACAGGTGTGTGCTGCCACACCTGTCTACTTTTTTTTTTTTTCGTATTTTTAGTAGAGACAGGGTTTCACCATGTTAGCCAGGATGGTCTCAGTCTCCTGATCTTGTGATCTGCCCACCTCAGCCTCCCAACCAAAGTGCTGGGATTACAGGTGTGAGCCATCATGCCTGGCCAATAAACATTTTAAAATGTTCTTAGTTTTTATTTATAAGGTGAAAAATACTCATAGATAAACCCACATAAACAAAACCTCTTTGGGATTCTCAATAATTTTGAAGAATGTAAAGGAATTCTGAAATCAACAAGTTTGGGAACTGCTGCTCTAAATTTTCAACATAAATCCTTGGTTATAAATGTTGACACTTACCAGAAACACTTAGCAGTCACTTTAAAGACTAAGGGAATGTTGTGCCCCATTTTTTCTTTGTTATGTAGATGTGCAAGCAATATAAAAGACTTGGCAGCCATTTTTCAATGTCATGTTCCTTGGTGCCTCAGAAATGGCTCCACAGTTTCAAGGCAGACACTTCCCACGTGTCCCAAGGCAAGGTTCTCATAGAGTTTTTATTCCAAGGAGTTGTTAGCTGATTGAATGGAAACTTAATGCCGAACACAGCACCATGAAATGTTGCAGAGGCTTTACTTGTATCCAAATCTTGTGTCACACAATATTGGAAAAGATCAGAAAAATTTGTGAGCAATTCAAATATACTAATATTTTATCCTGATGGACTACTCATTCTAGAACTTCAGGTAATTTGGTAAACGACTAAAGCAATAACCACAAAATGTTTTTCTGATTCAGATGAGCCCTCTTTCTATACACAATCAACATATAAATCAACAAGCTGAAAAGATAAAAGGTATCCCACATGGGCTCTGAATTATTTATAACTCCCAAAGAAATAGGATGCTAATTTATAATAATGTAAGTCAACCAAATTCCCACCAGGCATCTAGCTCCTGATAGCACAAGTGCACTACACATCCCATCTTCGTGATTCCTCAGATAATGCTTTCACAATTAGACCAGTCTCCGTATGATAGAGATATTTTCATTGACATTTCAGACAATTCCTAAGTGCTGAGTTGTGTTTAGATTGGATTGGCAGCATCACAAATTAAGGTGTGCTTTAGGCCCAAAGCTGGCATTCATGAAGGGCACTGTCCATGAGAGAAAGAGAGGGACATGTGCACTTCATCACACTGCAAAGTGGAATGCAAGGAGGGCTATATAAATTATACACACATATACATTAGAGCTCACAGATGGAAGAAACTAAAACAAGAATGGTCAAAATGGCAAAGATATAAAATATTTGCACAAAAAAGATGTCTACACCATTGTGTGAAAATGGTCCAGCTGTATTTAAGGATGCAACTCCTTAGCATTCACTTCCCATTCCTGTGTTTAGACTAGTAAGAAGAAAGATAGAAAAGCTATTTAGAGTCATTCACATGCCATTCTGACCCATTAGATGTAATTCCCCATGAGAAGCTCAAGCTGGGCTTCACATCCCTCTAGTCTGTTGAAAAAAGGAAACACTCCTCCAAATATGGGGTACAGATCTGTGGGTCCACAGACTGTGTGACCACTGATATGCATATCTTTCTATCTGCCTGGATCTGTTTCTCTAAGACACAAATAGCAGCTCAGAAAAGGGCTCACAGGCAACTGCATGGGGCTCCCATCAAACCAATCAGCTAATCAACTAAGTAACCCACCATCAAAGTGGGGAAGAAGAAGCAAGGTCTGGCAGCTATGGCCCTCTTTTGCTTGAATGGAACCAGTGTGGCTGACCATCCAACTCCTATGCCTGTGTGAGATGCTCCGTCTCTCAGGATAAAGGATCATTGTGCTAAGTGCTACTAGCTGTAGACTAGCCCCTTCTGCTCTTGCTCTTATTTTAGACAGCGAGGGGGTGGGGCTGTTGTTTCGAAGTAGGCTTTCAGAGGGATCAGATTAACCAAGTGGATGGGTGACTGCCGTGGTGGCACTGCTGTACACAAGCTAGGCTCTTGACACAGAAGTGAAGATACATCCTTCCTCATTAGAGAGAACACGACCTTACAGCAAGGCGGGGTTTACTCCTTTCTGACCCGATAACGCCATTTCACTAACAGCTCTGCACATAGCTGTTATTAATGCTGCCAAAAGGCAGGGTAAGAAGAGGGTCACTCATGTACATCCCACCCAGCTGCCAGGTCTCGTCTGCGGAGTACACAAACTGGGAGGCATACACGAGCAACTCCCGTAAAAGGAAGCTCAATAAGAGGCGGTGGCGCACTGTCTGCCCCTTTCCACACAGAATCTAAAGCCAGACTATGTGCAAAAGCCACGCCCAATGCGTGTTTCAGGTGTGACAAAGGAACAGCAGTGTGCTGACTTGTTGGAGAAACTATGCCATGGTACGTGTGGTTAACCTGGGCAAACCTGAAAACCTAGTCTACTGAGGGCTCAGAAAGGTTATGGTAAGGGAAGTTCTGGGCAGTGACTGTCAGGCATCTGCTGGATCCCCATGCCCTGCACCTCCAGACCTGACCATGGATGCCTGCACTGCCAAGCTGTGGTGAACACCAGTCCTTGATTTGAAATAAAAATTAAACTATGAGGCAATGAAACCTTCCAACTTTGCTTTTCAGACAAAAGCAGAAGTTAAAAACAGCTCCATGAACATCAGCTGTTTCTGATTTAGAGGCAAAAAAAACCCCAACCAACTCTCAGTAAACATTACCAAAAATGCCAAAACCAACAAGATCTGCATCTACTGAAGTGATTGAACTTACTGCATGGAAGCCAGATCTCTTTCTGAGGTCTGTCTGAGGAGCAAGTCCTGGACAACAAAACCACCATGTGTTTGTGAACTATGCATCTCCTTAGCAGCAGCTCAGACTCTAGCTTTCCTTGGTTGAGATGTATTCTTTAACTTTTTCCTTTTACCCATCCAATAGGTGGTGAGAATGCTATAATTACATTTCCTCAGCATACATTCTTTATCTACAATCTATTTTTAACTACTGTTTATCAATTTTAATTTTGACATAATATATCTTTGGACTGGAAACATTTTAAGTACTACATATATACATATGTGTGTACATGTGTGTACACACATACACACACATTCTTTTCTTAACACATGCATAGTTCAGTACAGATCCCTTCATACAAAAAAAGTGGCAAGTCCTGTTGATATCTTCCCCAGTCCACTGGGTTGGTAGTCACAGGGTGGTACACAGAAGTAATCTGTTTACACTTCTCTTTCTTGATACACGCACCAACGACTGGACCCAGAAAATGTGCCCAAAGGCTTTCACATCTGTTGTGAAAAGGCCAAGCATTTGCCAAGCATTGCAAAGTGAAAACAAGGCAGAATACGAGTGGAAGGTCGCACTCTTCTACCCAGGATGACCTGATTCAACACCTGTAGAAGAGGCCCCCAGGCGTGTAGTCCAATCTCACCCTTTTCAGATATGTCTCCAGCCCAGGCCTCCATCCCGTGTTCCAGATCCCTGAGCCCACCTGCCCCTCATATGACTGCCTGGCTGACAAAGAGCTCTCAAGCTGCACAGGTCCAAATCAGAGGCTTCCATCTTCCCTGTCCAATGCGGTTCCTCTCCCTCACTTTGTGTTTCTTATGTCAGAAAAGGACATCTCTGTTCTCCAGGACATCCCACCCATCACAATTCCGTCAGTTCCAGCTTTAAAATCTACCTTAAATCCACCCCATTCTCTGTCTGCACTGTCAGTATCAAGCCCAAGCCAGAAGACTGAGCTACAGTCTAAAGTTTTTCAAGTGTTCTCCCCGATTTGGCTCCTGCTTCTCTCTTCAATGCTCTCAAGAGTAGACACAGTAATACTTTAGAAATGCCAATCAGATCAGGCCACTGTGTAGCTCAGAACCCTTCAGTCCATCACTCTTCACTAACAAAGCCAGGGTGGGCCAGGCATGGTGGCTCACAGCTATAATCTCAGTGCTTTGGGAGGCTGAGATGGGAGGATCCCTTGAGGCCAGGTGTTTGAGACCAGCCTGGGCTACAAAGTGAGACCTCATCTTTAAAAAAAATAAAAAATAAATTAGCTGGAGGTGGTGGTGTGTACCGGTAGGGAAGCTGAGGTGACAGGATCGCTTGAGCCCTGGAGTTTGAGGCTGCAATGAGCTACGATTATGCCACTGTACTCTAGCCTGGGCAACAGAGTGAGACCCTGTCTCAAAACACAAAACAAAACAAACAAATAACAATGAACGACAAAAAAGGAACCAGGCTAAGTCCGAGGGGAGGAAGGGAAGTACAAGATGAGCCTGAAAAGTCAGAAGAGCTCAAAGAATGATGGGGACATGTCAGAAGCCAGCTAGAAATAGCTCTCCCCAGCCAAATCTGGGACAAGTGGAGAACCCAAAATGTAATCATAATCCACAGAATAAGAGAAATCTACAAATGCACACTGATACAGGGAATAAAGAAAGAATGAATGGATGGAGGAGAAGGAAAGCTCCTCCTTCAAGTAGACTGCCAGCTAACACATGTAGAAGGGAGGACTGAATTAGAAACTTACTACTTGGCAACCACCGTATTAATAATGCTTCAAGCAGGAAACACTAATGGACATTAAAACCAGTGGGTGAGGCTTGATGAGAAACAGCATATTTACATAGTCTCAGAATATCTCCCACAACATAGTAATTAAAAGGAAAAATAGTTCAGTGGAGAAACCTGGCAGATATGGCCTTAATCAAGTGATCAAAGTTAACATCACCAGTAATGGGACTAATCAACAGCATGGTCTTCTGATACACTGCATCACTCTGATATTCCTGCCAAAAGCACAGAATCTGAATCTAATCATTAGAACACATCAGACAAACCCCAACTGAGAGTCATTCTGTGAAGTAAATGACCTGCAATCTTCCAAAACGTCCAGGTCATGAAAAACAAGTGAAGACTTAGAGAACTGTCCCAGATGGAAGAGACTAAGCATCAGAAGACAACTAAATGCAACGTGTGACCCTGTATTGGATCCTGAATCTGCAGAGGACATTATTGGGACAATCTGTGAAATTCCATAGGGGTCCGAGCATTAGAAAGAAATACTGTGTCAGTGTTAATTGCCTTCTTTTGATGATTGAACCATGGATACATACACAGGAAAGTGTCCTTAAGCCTCATATCTACAACTTAGTTTCCAATGGTTTAGTAAAAAACAGTAACATGTTTATAAATACAGATCGTGATAGGCAACTGTGATCCAATGTTAACATTCTTGGCAAAGGCTATAATGAAGCTAGTTGCTCTGTTCTTGCAATTTTTCTCTTAAGTTTGAAATGATTCTAAACAAAAAGTTAACACCAACCAACCAACCCACCCGCCCTTACCACTTTCCCAATGCACTTTGGGCAAAATTACCAGGCCCTTGGTAATCTGGTTGTGCCCATTATCTCTAAACACCCCTCAAGGCACATTTCCCATCCTCTCCACCCAAGGTGTCCTTCTGTGCTGATCCCTCTACCTGAAAAGCTCTCCTCGCTCCCCTGGCGTCACTGGTTCCTACTCCCTTCCCACCGTTCAGATCTAAGTTTAAATCCATCCGTTTTCTCAGAAGGGCCACCTGTGTCCCCTAGATTGGACTGAACTTCCCATCACAAGGTGATAGTCTACACTGATTTAGGCTATCCATTTAATGTCCATCTATCCCACTACTCTATAAGCTCTGAGTTTGACTTGTTTACCTCTTTCAGTTCCCAGGACTGAAGCATGGTTTCTGGAATAATGGATTGAAAAAAGGATCTCAACCACAGAGACTTGACCTGGCTTCCACTCTTGGAGGCTCCACTCTAGGAGGCAGTGGCCCTTCCACCTTTCCATCAAATGCATATGCATGCTTTTTTTTTTTTTTTTGAAATGAAGTCTCACTCTGTCTCCCAGGCTGGAGTGCAGTTGCACAATCTTAGCTCACTGCAACCTCCGCCTCCCAGGTTCAAGTGATTCTCATGCCTCTCAGCCTCCTGAGTAGCTGGGATTACAGGCGTGTGTCAAAATGCCTGGCTAGCATTTGCATTTTTTGTAGCAATGGGGTTTCACCATGTTGGCCAGGTCTTGAACTCCTGACCTCAAGTGATCCACCCTCCTTGGCCTCCCAAAGTGCTGGGATTACAGGCGTAAGACATTGTGCCTGGCCAAATGCATGCATTTTTATTATTTTACTCCAACACCTTATATTCTGAGGTCTTGATTATGCAGCCTTAGTTTTACTAAACATCTGATAGAGCAGGAAAATTACCCTATGGAGGGCAAGGGCTGCTATATTTAAATCCAAATAAACAGGACGGGATACGCACACTGACATGTAGCATGATCACCCCTAATGACTTAAACAACTGATGTCGGTAATTAGGACTATTTTCAGAGTACAGAGAAGGTGATTAAAAAAATAAAGTAGGGAGTAATTAATTTCACATAATAGTCACACTGGGACCTATTGTGAGATCTGACGTTAATGATATATTTCTTTTCTGTAATTAATTTCTATGTGCACTCCTGGGAGCTCCCCGCCACCTTCTAAATTGCTCCTTGCTCAGCACCCCTAACTCTTCCAGCCCCACCACATCAGGCCAGCCTTCCCTGTAAAGAAAGGGAACACACAGACCACTGCAAGCAGAGACCCTCACAGCAAAAACTTCAGTGCGACAATGCTTTCCCTGCTGAGAGAGGAAATTAAAGTAACTAATACAGGTGAGAGTCATGTTGGAAGGAATTTTTTTCTTTGCAGTTTTTAAAGCATTAAAGCAGAGGACAAAGGGAGAGACAATGGCAAGAGACCCGAATTCTGGTTTAACCATTAACACCACTGACCGGCCTGGCAAATCACTTTCTTTCTCTAGGTCTCACTGGTCACAGTTTTAACATAAGGATAGCACCTACATTCCTGAAGGCAGAGGCTGAGTCAGATGGCTTGTAGCTTTCACAGGGAGAAAACTACCCATTACAGCAAAGGTCTTGATATGATGCAGAAGAGAGCCAACAAGCCCTCTTGTCCATGACTTAACCCTGGCCTCTTTGTCTAGGCCTATCACGTGAACAAACTGGTTAACACTGAATCATGTTTTTATAAAGAGCCGCATCATTTCCTTCTCTTGAGTACTGGCTTTTTCTTCCAGATTCCTAAAGGATTCCAGTAAAAAACAAGCACATTGGCTTAACACTATGTATTTGGCCATTATCGGCTATATATAATGTTAAGGCAATGTGCGTGTTCTTCAATGCAAGGAGGCAGCTTGAGCTCTCCGAAGCAGATGTAAGAGAGACCAAGTGTTACAGATGACAAAATATACACATGTGGTTGTTTCAGTGGGACAAAGAGTCAGTTGGTGAGAAATGAAGGAAAGCCAAGTTCCAGAGTAATGTGTGGCCTTCCTGCAGCAGACACTGGTTGCACAGAAACACTTGCTGTGGTCACGCAGCCCAGGTTAGCAGGAGTGTTTTCATGCCCTCCATTTGGGGAGACTTGACTAGGTTCCCACTCTTGGAGGCAGTGGCCTTTCATGATTAGAACCCTCCCTGAAATACATGCCTAGTGACCTGTTCAATGGTTACCAAGTCACTGCAGTGGCCTGCCCTGGCCTGTTCCTGAGTATGGCCCCAGGAAGCCCCATGGCCACATCTGAGGGCAGCCGTCACACTGAGTGATAATCCACTGGGCTGTTCTCTCATTAGGCAGCTCCTTGAGAGCAAGGACTGGGCTTTTTATTTCCATGTCCCTGCCATCCACTACACAGACGGGCTCGGCAAATGTTTTCAACAAATGCAAGCTCAGGGGGTATCTCAGGGAATAACAATATCTTATATTTTTTTGAGACGAAGTTTCACTCTTGTCACCCAGGCTGGAATGCAATGGTGTATCTCAGCACACTGCAACCTCCGCCTCCTGGATTCAAGTGATTCTTCAGCCTCAGCCTCATGAGTAGCTGGGATTACAGGCACCCACCACCACGCCCAGCTAATTTTTGTATTTTTAGTAGAGATGAGGTTTTGCCATGTTGGCCAGGCTGGTCTTGAACTTCTGACCTCAGGTGATCTGCCTGCCTCAGCCTCCCAAAGTGCTGGGTTTACAGGTGTGAGCCACTGCGCTCAGCCGGGAATGATGTCTTAAGCTTGTGCTTGGACAGACTGTCCTATCCCTGCCGCACCAGCGACTCCCAATTCCGGCAAAAATGCACCCCCTTACCACTCTCCATCACCTGCCCTGCTTACCCAGGTGCTGTCTTACTACCTGCTCTGAAATTTTTAAATGACTCATAACTCATCTGAAAAGGTCAGGGTGCAAGCAGAGTGGACACCTCTCCCTCTTCTCATGTTGTGATCCTTCTCTGGCCACCACGGGTGCTTCCTTTTGATTCACATGGATTATGATTCTGCTAAACACATGCTCCCTGCACACACATTCTCTCTACGTTGCTTCTGATGTCCGAGCTGCTAAAGTAGATGCAATGCACTTGGAGTATGCCCTGTGGCTTGAATTCTGTGAGCCTTATTTCAATTTCTTTTCTTTACAAACATCAAATTTTGAAAAATCAATTTCAGAGTCTGAATGAAAAATATTTTCTTTTCTTTACCCTGAGTCTTTACTAATTTACTTCCAATTAGATCTAAATGAACATTTAAATGTTTATCAAAGAACACTTCTTCCACCTCCAACCAGCAGGTAACACAGATGCCCTCTAACTAGGTCTGTGCAGAGGACCAGGGGCTTGTGAGAAAGCAGACAGCATTGGGAGCTTGTGCTGAGGAATGCGGACAGTCATGTAATAAAACAGTTCTCAACCAAAATTAACTATGTGTTTAATTCAGGAAAAGAAAGGTTACTAATTAGCAAACGGAATTAAACATGTGACACTTAGAAGAAATATGAATGGATGGTCTTGTCTGATTTTTACTGGGCAGTTACATGCCATAGGGAGGGTTACCTGGAATTGCCAGACAGACCTGGATCCATTTTTCTGATTTGGGTTCCGTTTTGGATGGGTTTCTCTCAATATGTCAATTTTAGACAAAGCTCCTTAATTTTGCTTAAGTAGGGCTCTTAGCTCCAATCCCTCTAATCAAAATGTATTACTACAAGATGTGATAAGCAGAATGTGTTTGGAGGAAGAGGGATTATTTCAAGCAGGGGTTCTCCGAGGAGTCCTTGGGAGAAAGCAGCATGGGCCCTCAGCTTTACCCTAACCTTCCCCATACAAGCTGAGTGGGCTGAGACCCTCTGTACTAGGTACTGTACTTTTCCTCCAAGAGTTTTGGGGAAAGTTGGTTAAGAGCCAGCGATTCATCAGACAGGCAGGAAAGCCGAAGCTGGTGCTACCATCTGCCAGCCCTGTGTGTTTGGGGAATGGGCCCGGTTGCCTCACTGCTGAATTCAGCCCCATGCCTGGCACATACTAGGGGCTGTCACAAAGTGATGCAAGAATGGATGGAAGGACAGACAGAAGGCTGAACGGAGGGAGATAAACATGAGACCGGCAAGTGGACAAAGTTCCATTTTGATTAGGCTCTGAAGTGCTTTCTCGCAACTGGATTCTGGAATAAATGCATGATGGGTCAACAAGGAGGTAAAAACAAAATCTGTAAGAACGAACACAAGCAACTCGGAATGCCAGTGCTTTTCATGGAGACACGCAAACCTTCACAAATAGGATCCAAGAAAGGGATTCCAAAAGTTGTGACATCTGTCACTCACTCTTTGCCCCCTGGATCTCGGGTGGTTCCAGTGCTAGCCACCGTCGAGGCCTTCGTGAGGCCGGCTAAACAAGACTTGTCTAGGAATCACAAAGGGCAAACAATGACTCACTGAAACCCCAGCACTCAAACAGGGGCGCACCTCAACTCTGAGAAGACAATGTCAAGGAAAATAAAAGTAATGACCCAGTGGATAGTGAACTGAAGGATTAAAACCCCCAAGGTAGAAAAACGAACACCGTCTAGAACAGTGTTGTCAAGAGAAACATAACATGAGCCACATATGTAATTTCAAATGCCTAGAAGCCACATTTTTAAAAGTAAAGCAATATGGGTGGATATAATTTTGAAAAAATATTTTATTTCACCTAACAGACACACAATTTTATTTCAACATATAATCAATGTTAAAAAATAATGGCAGAGCTTGCATTCTTTTTTCCTACAAAATCTTTTAAATCCAGTATGTGCTTTACACTTATAGGGCATCTAATGCAGCGTTTCAGGGTCCAGCACTCAACATTTCAGGGTCTCAATAGCCACACTGTGTGCAGGTGTAGACACAGGTGAATGTATGTCCCAACACTGGGTATCATCAAACGAAGCAGCAGGTTTGGAGTGCACCTCCTTTGTGGGGGCCTTGGTTATTTGGGTCTGCATTTATTTCTGTGGATTCCTGCCATACGGTTTTAACAAAGCTGTCACTCGTAGTGCTTCTCACCTCAGTCCCAGGATGAGTGCCTAACCCTGGCCTCCTAATCATAATTCAGGCTAGTGCTGGTGTCCAAGAGAAGGGCCTGTGACCAGGCAAGACCAATTAGAATCCTTCCCTAGGACTGATATATAAAAGCCTGGGCAAAATGCTTTCTCTTTCCCATGGGGTTGCTAGGATAGATTCTAGGTCTCTCCCTATCACAGAGACCTAGAATCATAGTCTGTCTCAGGGGCAATGAAAAGGCAAAGAAACACCCGACTTCTAAGCCCTGAGGCCCTGGATCGTTCTCTCTTGTTCGGATTCAGCCACCTACTCCACTTCCTTAAGCCACTTAGGGTTGGGTTTCAGCCACTGCCACAACTCCAGCCCATGGCCATGTCCTCCCACTCCATGCCTAAAACCCTGCCTCTAGGGCTACATGCCAGGCCACAGAGGGGTCACCGGCCAGACTCAAAGGCGGGACTTCATCCTTTTTTTTTTTTTTTTTTTGACCTCAAGTGATCCACCCGCCTTGACCTCCCAAAATGGTGGGATTATAGGCATGAGCCCCTGTAATGCCTGGCCATACTTTTTTCTTTTAAAGAGATAGGGTCTTACTCTGTTGTCCAGGCTGGAGGGCAGTGGTGAAATCTCTGCTCACTACAGCCTTAACCTCCGAGACTCAACTGATCTTCCAACTTCAGCCTCTCAAGTAGCTGAGACTAGAGGTACACACCACCACGTCCTGCTAATTTTTTGTGTTTTTTTTTGTAGTGGGCTGAAGCCATCTGTCCGCCTCAGCCTCCCAAAGTGATGGAATACAGGCGTGAGCCACTGCGCCCGGCCCAGGACTTCATCTTTTAAGTTCCATCAATGCTGTGCAGCGCTTGTTCCCTCCTTAGGTCACCACTTTGTTTTCAGATCTGAGGCCTCACACTTCCACCCAGCCAACAGACGTGTGCCAGAAGGCTGGGCAGTTCCACCTGGCTGCAGACGTCCCTGGGCTCCCCTTTGTTCTACTCCATGTGTCCACTGTCTTACCTCACTGCCCCTCCAGCACCCTGCCTCGAGAAGCAGCAGGGAGCCATGAGCTTGCCTTTTCACTATAGGATCTAACTGGCCTCCTTGTGAACCATATGAAAAGCCTGTTCTGAAACACTGACCTTTTAGAATCAAGTGAACACAAAAGGAGACTGTTCCAGACCCGGGGTTACAAACACAAAGATGATCATGTCCTCTGCCCATGCATGAGATTTTCACTGGTATTCCTAGCATGACAGCAAATATGTACTGTGTTCACCCAGGAAACAGCCACTTAGGACACTGGTGAGCTACTCCTTAGGGGGCTGTGGAAATAAAGCCCAATGTGGCCTTGACCCCATCGTAGAGGATGATTTACTGAGCGAATTCTAATAAATGTAAATTTAAATTTATACACAATGCTGTTTTTTTCAGAACCAAGATTCCTTAGCTTAATGCTCATCAACTCTCCCTCCTGTTAAGGTCTCATTCTCTCCTATGCAAGTTTCCGAGAGAAGCTGAGAGGTGCCTTCTGTTGTTTGATCGATACATTCCCATGACAACAATTTATTCACTGTAGTTATAATGGATAGTCTTATGAAATCTTAAATAGCTGCCTTGAAAGTCCACAGGGGTGTAGACAGGGCTCTTCA
The DNA here is from genome assembly GCF_001604975.1 of Cebus imitator. Classification (NCBI taxonomy): domain Eukaryota; kingdom Metazoa; phylum Chordata; class Mammalia; order Primates; family Cebidae; genus Cebus; species Cebus imitator. The sequence continues at coordinate 3,531,919 of NW_016107517.1, forward strand.
CTCTACCTCACACGATAGAAGTTTATAAGATAGGTAATTAAAATCCACAGTTCAAATTATTCTTGCTCCTCTTAGGAAGTTCAGTGTGCTAATTTAATGCTTAATGTTTTAAGGGCTATGGAAAGATAATGAGTGCAATTCATATTGGGCCATTAGCTAGGTTTTTGTGTTTTTTTAAGAGACCACTGCACTCCCCTGCAGGAACTAGTGCTAACATACCCAGTCTGGTGCCTCTGCAGGGGGCAGGCAGAAAGGGTCCACACTTGTTATTTTGCTCATTTTCCTCCTGTAGCTCTGAACAGCATGGGACATGAGGGCAGGGAGCAGCGCCTCCCATCTCTCTGCTATGTAGAGGCAGTGACTCCACTGTGAGTGCATGAATCTCTCCCTGCAGTGCTCCACCACAAGTGATCTGTTTCCCTTCTTCTCCACTCTAGTCAGACAGAGTGGAGGACTGACTCTGTCAGGACAGGTTTTTGGGGCCAAATGGGGTATGCTGTGCGAGCCAAAGGTCCCTGCATTGACGGATGCAAACATCTGTAAAATGAGGCCCTGTTCTTACACGGGTGGGCAGAGTTCCATGGGGGAAAATTCTTGCCTCCACATGGCCAGGACAACCATTCCTGGAGGCTTTCAAGAACTATTATTTCCTAAACCCAAGGCAAGTGATCTAACCTGCTGGAACCTCACTTTCTCCTGTTTAAAACGGGAGCACAACCCCAGCTGCTTGATTTGGTTATTGCAAGAACTATGGAGCTAACCTGAGACTCCCTGAATAGCCTCCGCCACAGGGTCTACCTGTAGGGGGCAATTGCTTTCTTTTCTTTTCCTTCACTAAAGATCATTTTTGACTGTGTTCCCATCTACCACACACCTTCCCGATATAAATAAGACTGTTCACTCATTCAAAAACCCGGAAGACCTGGACAAGAAAAGTAAAAATTTTAAAACTTCCATGGACTCATGACCCAAGACAACCACTATTAACATTTTGTGTTTTCATTCCTGGGCATGGGAGCATTTTACAGAGTTGAGCTTCTGCTGTAGGTATAATTTGGCATCGTCTCTTTTTCACTGAACATGATATGCATTTTCGCATGTTACTCTGTAGCCCCCAGAAACACCAATTTCCATAGCTGCATGTGGGGCTCAGGGTTTATTTAACCACACCAAGCTTTTCAAAAGTCTTGGCTTCCAACTTTTTGCAAACACACTGGTTAGCAAAACCTTTTGAGTTGGGCTTATTCCCTTGGGAGCAGTCCCCAAAGCAGAATGATGGCATTCAGGGTGTGAACATGTCAAGGGCCTTGCTGCATAGTGCAGAAGGCTTTCGCTGTGCTCATGCTGTGAGCAATGCTGTGGAAAGCCCATCACACATCCCTAGGAAGCACCTTTCAGGATTTTTGACTTTTTAAAATTGTGGTAAAAGACATATAACACAGAATTTACCATGTTAACCATTTTTAACTGTACAGCTCAGTATTATTCACACTGTTGGGCAAACTACATCCAGAGCTT